>NC_136264.1:214859923-214902423 GCF_964187855.1 Myxine glutinosa | reverse complement strand
GAGGTCTGTAGGGCACGTACATTCGTACACTAGGGCGCGTACACCTGTTTGCACACGCACATTTGCTTAGCACTTGTAAACGTACCCCTGAGCTGCCCGCTCAGGGTGTGCGATTGAGGCAGCGGGCAATGGAATTTTATATACAGATATTTTTTTTTTGCACTTGCTCAAAGCACGTGACTTGCTCGGCGTGCGAATGAACGTGCGAACGAATGAACGTGCGTGCGAATGAACAGACACTCAGGAAGAGGTTGAATGATATGATTGGATATTCTTCACACTTATGGAAGAAGTTGAATGATATGATTGGATATTCTTGTCTCACGAATGAAGGATGAGTTGCCTTTAGTGGTTGCAAAGAAAATTTGTGGAGACCAGGCAAAATGGGGAAATATGTCAGATATGACCCTAGGACAGGACGGTGATTCATCAATTAACATGAGGTACGAACCAGAGGTGACGACCGATGAGATTCGATCTCAGTCAATGGATGGACCTGTCCTGACATCATTGGGGAAAGGGCTTATGCAAGGAGTCATTCAAAATGATTAATTTGATTTATTGATGAATATTGATGAATAAATTGAAATTGAATAATTGATTGAATTGTTGATTGATTGAATCTAATTGATTGAATTTAATTGAATAAATTTAACTGAATAAATTGAACTGAATAAATTGAATTGAATATATTGATTGTTTGATTGATGAAAATGCGGTCTCAAGAAAGAAGCTTTGATATCTTTGCGAGATATTATCAATGTGGAGACAACCTGGGAAAATTGAGC
This sequence comes from Myxine glutinosa, assembly GCF_964187855.1. Lineage (NCBI taxonomy): Eukaryota > Metazoa > Chordata > Myxini > Myxiniformes > Myxinidae > Myxine > Myxine glutinosa. Next base: position 214,901,635 of record NC_136264.1, on the reverse strand, counting down.
AAGGTGGTGAGTTTATATACAGATATATATGTGCGGTTACCATTGTGTGATTTCCCCGTCAACAGAGCGGACACCTGAGGATTCACCCATTTCATACTGACCCTCCGGCTCATCTGCAAATACTGATCTGTGAGATTGGATTGTGCAAAAGCCACAGCCGAGGGAGATTCTCTGGAAATCACCGTGTGAACAGGTGGAGAGATCCTTCCTGGAGGTACGAGTGAAGCTTTAGAGGAACAAACTACAACACATCCAACGCTACTTTGATAAAAGGCAGAATGGGAAATGGAACCTGCAAGAACACACAAGGACAACCAGAGATTCCACAAAAAGGTACTTGTACACATCATATGTACGACCGTTATGGTGCCGAAGCTATAAGGCAGGTCGAGAATTGGTATTTGTGGACAAAGGGACATGATGAGGAGTTTCCAAGAGATGGTACATTTGAGCGAAGTCGATTGGAAAGATTGGAACAAAGATTGAAAGCCAGGAAGAGACAGAATCTAACGGTAGACTGGCTTGCATTCCATCTTTGGGATGGTGAATCCAGACAACGGGAACAGCAAGAACGGATAACGGATCTAGAACTTAAAATTAAAATAAAAAGGATACAGGATACAGTGGAGGAGACAAATGCACAACTGCCCTCGAAATTAGGAATGAAAGTGACAGTTGTCCCATATGATTTCCAGTTGTCTCCCCAAAAAGGACGGTACAGAGAATTTTTTCGTGTTTCAGGAAATAACGAGAGATTGCAGTGGCAACTCAGGGATGTAGAGATGCAGCCCAGCAATACAAGTGCACAGGTGCACAGATCAGACAACGACAGAAACCGGTGTTTCGAGTGTGGAAAGATGGGACATTGGAGAAGAAGATGTCCGTATGTCAACAGGAAGACAAGTTCATGGGGCAAACCAAGATCAAGGGTACCAGTGCTTACCGGTACCTCAGACAATGATTAGGCCTTCATTGCTGCAAATGCCAAATGATGATTGGCCTCAACAGATTCGATTACTGGACAAACATGAATAACTGTCGATGATTCTTGTGTCTGAAAAGTTTTCAGAGCAAGAATGATTCATTTTTTCTTTTTGCTTGTTAACAAATTAATAATTAATTGATCAAATGCCAAAATTGGATCTTCTATTTTGGGCACAGCAATTTTAAATTTACAAAGTTTGGAACAATTGCATTGCAATTTTTTGGCAAACCAAGTGACAAGAGTCACATGATGATCAGGTGGGAATTTCGGACTAGTGTTCCGCACGATTGATAGGTCAGTGGTCGACTGACATGCAAATGGGTGTGTAGTCAAAATTTGGATAGATTATTGTGGAGGCTGAAAGGGTAATTTCAATGTGACATCATAGGGGTTTTCTAAGAATGGACTTTTGGTTTATTTGTGTATAAGCATTTTGAATTTGATTGACAAATTTTATGAAATTGAAATAAAATTGACACCCATCTGATCTGTAAATAATGGTTCCAACGCAAACAAATATGCATAATGCATGTGTGTGTGTGTTTTTGTGTATCAATCTTACAAGATTGTTGACACCGACAGTGTGCCTTGTCTGAAAATAGATAGTTCCATGTGGATGGGATCGCATATCGAGAGAATTAGTAAAATAAAATAGAAATATAATTTGATTATGAACATTATCCTTTTTGTCAAGGGGGATGGAATATAAAAATTTGATTTGCTGAGTTATGAGCAGCCATTCATTGATAGTAAATTCATTGATAGTAAAAATTGGGAGTAATCTTGAGATTCCATTTTGATAGAATTTATATGAGAATCAAAGCTATTTATGGATATGAGCTTCATGGAAATGTGGGAGTACAAAATTGGCCAAATTTGGGAGAGGTCTTGCACTGACTTCCCAGAGTGCTCTGCTCACGGATTTTTATATATATAAACTTGAATTTTATCAGCATATAAATTGTGCTGCATGTATGGTTGTGTATTAGGCATAGATGATATGGGAAAATAGTAAAGAATATCTTGCTGGTTGGAACTATTGTGAGTTTTAAAACGGAATGCATTGTGAATCTTAAACCAAGGGGCAGCCATGAACGCGCTGTTACGTTATTTATACTCAGAACGCGATGTCACGTGTACCTGCAACATATTTGTTAATCTCGCACTCCTATATTGGCATACTGGTGTCAGTAGTACTCACTGGGTGCATAGAAATGGATGAGCAACAGTTAAGGGGGTGTAAAAACACTTACTTGGATATTTTCTACAAAAGTATGGGTTTCAATAAGTGGTAGCTGTACACATGGGATTCATCAAATTAAGTTTTGGAGTTCAAACAAAGTCACTGGTTAACAGATGGGAATGGAGAGTAAATAAATTCTTTGATGCTGGGTAAATGAAGTGAGATATTACAAAGACTTATAAGAGCTATTGTTCTTCCTTGCAGCAGTGGGAGAAAATTTAGATCCAACATAATGAATCTATAACTGAATGTGATAGGGAGAATATCCTCAATTTGTACTAATTATTTGATTGTGGGTAAAGGAATTAATTTATCGTAGTGGATTGTTAACAAGCAGCCTGAAATGTCCTGAGAGTGTGCATCCATGTAATCAGAAATCCCAGATTTGTTGTTTTACAAACAACATTTTGGTAGAGGCCTTATGTGGACGAATACTTGCTTGGTAGAAAAAAACGGTACTGCATGTTGGCAGCCACTTCGGTGGCCATTTAGACCGAACAAATTGGGAGAAACTGTAATTGAATATGTAATTTACAGATGAGTATTTGGGAAGAAAAAGGGAATTTATTGATTTGGGAGACATTTTTCGAAGGTTTATTAAAGTGTTGCAATATGACATTTGGCAAGGAAAATTATTGGATGGGAAAATTAGATCTGTTTATAAAATGAGTTTGTTGACCCATTGAAGTTAATTCTTTGAATTGTTGTTTAATTAGCATTTTGAGTTCAAATTGGAAATAGTGTGGTAGAGCTTTGGTTAAAACCTTTGGTTGCGGTATCTTGGAACGAAATGATAAACCATAGGAGATTGATAAGAATAGGAAAAATATGGACCCAAAATAGAAAGTGAGGATTCATGCCCCTCATTGCAAACAAGCACATGGGGCTAAGGTGGACGATCCCACAGAAAATGAGGCTGCACCTAGCAGCCCAGCAGAACATTCAGTGGCAGATAAATGATAGTCGTGATTTACAGTCATTTGAATTACATTTTAACACCCCTTGCATTGATAAACATTACATTTTCAACATGTGATATTCCTACTTGGGATAGTGACATTTATTTGCCTACATGACAAACAATTACCTGCTGATATTAATACAACATGAGTGAAAAATGTATCACAACTACACTCATGATCAGGGGATCGAGTTCAACCCCGGGAGATAGGGGGATAAGGGTAAGACAAATAATCTGATTTATGTTACATATTAAGGGATTTTCTTTATTTACCTTTTAGGAAGCTTGTTAGTTTGGTATATAATGTTGAATATCATCGACATATAATTATGTCATAGGTATGAATATATACAAGGAGTAGCAGACTTGTTTGTTGGTTTAGTAGTTATATTGGCAATTGTTTTAGTGGTGGCTTGCTTGAAAGCCTTAGTGACGGTGTGTTTGAACAAGGTAACCAACAACACGATGATAACGCATGAAGTGACAAATGAGGAAAGAAATGTGGAACCACAAGAGGAAGACTTTTATGGCGACATAAATACTGAGATTAAAAGATTAAATCAAGTGATGTTGCAAATGAATACAGTAGAATTAAGATAATGGCATAACGACAATGTTATGAGTTGTGTCAATTACAATATCAGTGAACTCATATCACCACGAGTGACACACTGTTAGGAAAAAAAAAAAAAAAAAAAAAAAAAAAAAGGAAAAAGAAAAAGTGGAGGAATTATGGTAATAATACATTATGCTTAATTTGTTGGTTTGGGAAAATTGTTGTTGGGAATTAGATATTCCCGTTTGTGATTGTAATCATATACAATGCTATTCTTAGTTTAGTAGTGAAATACATACCTGATTGAATATTATTTGTGTGACGCATATAAATGAATATAACTTTTTGTGTTAAGGAAAAACAACAAATTGTTGAATGTGAAACTGTCGGAAGATATACATGATTATGCTGATTTCATGGTAAGATGTACCCTATCTGATTCAGTGTGTGCGGAAAGCAGATTCAGATGTGACTGAGCATAAGGATAAGACGAGATCACATTTTGAAGGGAGTGCTAACGGAATTGGGAAGAAGTTCGAAAAAGAAAATTTGTGGCTAAAAAAATGAAGTTAATCGTGGCATACACCCTCTTTCTCAAAGAATGATGAAGACATTCTCCCGTGTAACTTGGAGATGAATGCTTACCTTCACCAAGGAAATTTATGTGACCATTTGCCTGGATCACACTGCAACATATGAAAGAAAGGCGATCACTTACTCTTGTTCGAAGGCTTCGAACATTCATCACATCAGAAGTTGCAGGACAACGACATTTTACCTGCAACCTCTGTGAAATGCGGGGACGTATGTTATTACTTCACCAACTTCCGGGGAGCCAGCATGGAGCTGCAAACCAATGGCTGTGCCTTTTCACAACAGCTGTGCGCGATTCTGCGGGCCACTCCTGGTATGGACCATGAATGACCTGAACACCATGGTCCCAACATCATTGTGGATGCATCCGGCATCCCTGTTCCACATCTTGCTGGCCAATCAACGTCACACCAATACTTGCTGCCCACTCATAATGAGGGAGGAGGCAAGTCGACTACAACTGGGCGAAGGCCTTGTTCAAGGAATCATTATGGTTCACAGCAAAAAAGTGGCAAGAATGCTACAAGGAGAGCAGGGTCAGTCTATGACTCCGCAATGTTACCACAACAGCGAAATCCTACACGAAGTAGTGCAGGAGCTATGAAGACATTAGGAGAAAATGTTTCATACCTGGATTCAAACACAAGTGATCAGCCCTTCCTTTCAAACAAAGTCAACATTTGTGTGGAGGCAAACGTTTTTGCCAGATGGTGCAGATGCTTTACAAAACTTGAAACTGAAGTGAAATTGTTGTATCTTGGTGATGGTGAAGTGTTGTTTTGAAAATATATTTGTGATGCAAATGCAATAGATTGAACAATATGGAAGAAGTCAATGACCAACGAAATGTTTTGTGATTCTTGCAGGATGACGGTGTATGCCTAAGGGAATTTGATTACCAAAGTTATGATTATTTACTTATACTTGTAATGATGTTTACTTGTAGTGATTGACTGTTTACTTATATTGATGTTTAGATTAATGGTTAATATAAACAAAAACAAAAAGATGAGGGAATTGTGGAAGTGTAACTCAGTGTAACGTATTGATTGGCACTGGTAACTCATTGATTAAATCTGGTAACGAAGCAGAATGTGCACGAACATGGTAATCTCTTGAAACACCTGGTCACAGCCCCAGGCTGGAGCACCCCCCCTATTGTTTGGTAAATGGAACTCACAGCAGGAGGGGGGCTAGCTGGTGCCAGGGAGGCGACCAGTAACGTCAGCGGACAAGGGATTACGATTTCAGCGGACAGAGGATTAACTGAAGTGTGCCGATATAAACAGAAGGGACTTTGAGCCAGAGGAGGACTTGCCACGATAACCCCTGCCCGACGGAAGGAAGGAGGACGGGAATGGCGGAGGAACATCGGCCGAACGAGAAGGACCATGCGGATAGAGTTATCTGGTCCATTGAGTTAACGGTAGTTATTAGTATTTGAATGAAGTGAACAACTAGTTAATAAAGTCATGACCTTTTGTAAAACCTGTTTCCGATTATTGGAGTCTTGAGTCCCAAACCACTTCCACGACAGTTAGATGGGAGGAGGATGGTTAGATTGGGGAGGCGGATGGTTAGATTGGGGAGGCGGATGGTTAGATTGGGGAGGAGGATGGTTAGATTGGGGAGGAGGATGGTTAGATTGGGGAGGAGATGATTAGATTGGGGAGGAGATGATTAGATTAGGGAGGAAGATGGTTAGATTGGGGAGGAGGATGGTTAGATTAGGGAGGCTGATGGTTAGATTGGGGAGGAGATGATTAGATTAGGGAGGAAGATGGTTAGATTAGGGAGGCTGATGGTTAGATTGGGGAGGAGATGATTAGATTAGGGAGGAAGATGGTTAGATTGGGGCGGAAGATGGTTAGATGAGGGAGGCGGATGGTTAGATTGGGGAGGAGGATGGTTAGATTGGGGAGGAGGATGGTTAGATTGGGGAGGAGGATGGTTAGATTGGGGAGGAGATGATTAGATTAGGGAGGAAGATGGTTAGATTGGGGAGGAGGATGGTTAGATTAGGGAGGCTGATGGTTAGATTGGGGAGGAGATGATTAGATTAGGGAGGAAGATGGTTAGATTAGGGAGGCGATGATTAGATTAGGGAGGAAGATGGTTAGATTGGGGTGGAAGATGGTTAGATGAGGGAGGCGGATGGTTAGATTGGGGAGGAGGATGGTTAGATTGGGGAGGAGGATGGTTAGATTGGGGAGGAGGATGATTAGATTGGGGAGGAAGATGGTTAGATTGGGGAGGAGGATGGTTAGATTGGGGAGGAGGATGGTTAGATTGGGGAGGAGGATGGTTAGATTGGGGAGGAGGATGGTTAGATTGGGGAGGAGGATGGTTAGATTAGGGAGGAGGATGGTTAGATTGGGGAGGAAGATGATTAGATTGGGGAGGAGGATGGTTAGATTGGGGAGGAGGATGGTTAGATTGGGGAGGAGGATGGTTAGATTGGGGAGGCGGATGGTTAGATTGGGGAGGAGGATGGTTAGATTGGGGAGGCGGATGGTTAGATTGGGGAGGAGGATGGTTAGATTGGGCAGGAGGATGGTTAGATTGGGGAGGAGGATGGTTAGATTGGGGAGGAGGATGGTTAGATTGGGGAGGCGGATGGTTAGATTGGGGAGGAGGATGGTTAGATTGGGGAGGAGGATGGTTAGATTGGGGAGGATGGTTAGATTGGGGAGGAGGATGGTTAGATTGGGGTGGCGGATGGTTAGATTGGGGAGGAGGATGATTAGATTGGGGAGGAGGATGGTTAGATTGGGGAGGCGGATGGTTAGATTGGGGAGGAGGATGGTTAGATTGGGGAGGAGGATGGTTAGATTGGGGAGGAGGATGATTAGATTGGGGAGGAGGATGGTTAGATTGGGGAGGAAGATGGTTAGATTGGGGAGGAAGATGGTTAGATTGGGGAGGAAGTTGGTTAGATTGGGGAGGAAGATGGTTAGATTGGGGAGGAGGATGGTTAGATTGGGGAGGAGGATGGTTAGATTAGGGAGGAAGATGGTTAGATTGGGGAGGAGGATGATTAGATTGGGGAGGAGGATGATTAGATTGGGGAGGAGGATGGTTAGATTGGGGAGGAGGATGGTTAGATTGGGGAGGAGGATGGTTAGATTGGGGAGGAGGATGGTTAGATTGGGGAGGAAGATGGTTAGATTGGGGAGGAGGATGATTAGATTGGGGAGGAGGATGATTAGATTGGGGAGGAGGATGATTAGATTGGGGAGGAGGATGGTTAGATTGGGGAGGAAGATGGTTAGATTGGGGAGGAGGATGATTAGATTGGGGAGGAGGATGATTAGATTGGGGAGGAGGATGATTAGATTGGGGAGGAGGATGATTAGATTGGGGAGGAGGATGGTTAGATTGGGGAGGAGGATGGTTAGATTGGGGAGGAGGATGGTTAGATTGGGGAGGAGGATGGTTAGATTGGGGAGGAAGATGGTTAGATTGGGGAGGAGGATGATTAGATTGGGGAGGAGGATGATTAGATTGGGGAGGAGGATGGTTAGATTGGGGAGGAGGATGATTAGATTGGGGAGGAGGATGGTTAGATTGGGGAGGAAGATGGTTAGATTGGGGAGGAGGATGGTTAGATTGGGGAGGAGGATGATTAGATTGGGGAGGAGGATGGTTAGATTGGGGAGGAGGATGGTTAGATTGGGGAGGAGGATGGTTAGATTGGGGAGGAGGATGGTTAGATTGGGGAGGAGGATGATTAGATTGGGGAGGAGGATGGTTAGATTGGGGAGGAGGATGGTTAGATTGGGGAGGAGGATGGTTAGATTGGGGAGGAAGATGGTTAGATTGGGGAGGAGGATGGTTAGATTGGGGAGGAGGATGGTTAGATTGGGGAGGAGGATGGTTAGATTGGGGAGGAGGATGGTTAGATTGGGGAGGAGGATGGTTAGATTGGGGAGGAGGATGGTTAGATTAGGGAGGAGGATGGTTAGATTAGGGAGGAGGATGGTTAGATTGGGGAGGAGGATGGTTAGATTAGGGAGGAGGATGGTTAGATTGGGGAGGAGGATGGTTAGATTGGGGAGGAGGATGGTTAGATTGGGGAGGAAGATGGTTAGATTGGGGAGGAAGATGGTTAGATTGGGGAGGAGGATGGTTAGATTGGGGAGGAGGATGGTTAGATTAGGGAGGAGGATGGTTAGATTAGGGAGGAGGATGGTTAGATTGGGGAGGAGGATGGTTAGATTGGGGAGGAGGATGATTAGATTGGGGAGGAGGATGATTAGATTGGGGAGGAGGATGATTAGATTGGGGAGGAGGATGGTTAGATTGGGGAGGAGGATGGTTAGATTGGGGAGGAGGATGGTTAGATTGGGGAGGAGGATGGTTAGATTGGGGAGGAAGATGGTTAGATTGGGGAGGAGGATGATTAGATTGGGGAGGAGGATGATTAGATTGGGGAGGAGGATGGTTAGATTGGGGAGGAGGATGGTTAGATTGGGGAGGAAGATGGTTAGATTGGGGAGGAGGATGATTAGATTGGGGAGGAGGATGATTAGATTGGGGAGGAGGATGGTTAGATTGGGGAGGAGGATGATTAGATTGGGGAGGAGGATGGTTAGATTGGGGAGGAAGATGGTTAGATTGGGGAGGAGGATGGTTAGATTGGGGAGGAGGATGATTAGATTGGGGAGGAGGATGGTTAGATTGGGGAGGAGGATGGTTAGATTGGGGAGGAGGATGGTTAGATTGGGGAGGAGGATGATTAGATTGGGGAGGAGGATGGTTAGATTGGGGAGGAGGATGGTTAGATTGGGGAGGAGGATGGTTAGATTGGGGAGGAAGATGGTTAGATTGGGGAGGAGGATGGTTAGATTGGGGAGGAGGATGGTTAGATTGGGGAGGAGGATGGTTAGATTGGGGAGGAGGATGGTTAGATTGGGGAGGAGGATGGTTAGATTGGGGAGGAAGATGGTTAGATTGGGGAGGAGGATGATTAGATTGGGGAGGAGGATGATTAGATTGGGGAGGAGGATGGTTAGATTGGGGAGGAGGATGATTAGATTGGGGAGGAGGATGGTTAGATTGGGGAGGAAGATGGTTAGATTGGGGAGGAGGATGGTTAGATTGGGGAGGAGGATGATTAGATTGGGGAGGATGGTTAGATTGGGGAGGAGGATGGTTAGATTGGGGAGGAGGATGGTTAGATTGGGGAGGAGGATGATTAGATTGGGGAGGAGGATGGTTAGATTGGGGAGGAGGATGGTTAGATTGGGGAGGAGGATGGTTAGATTGGGGAGGAAGATGGTTAGATTGGGGAGGAGGATGGTTAGATTGGGGAGGAGGATGGTTAGATTGGGGAGGAGGATGGTTAGATTGGGGAGGAGGATGGTTAGATTAGGGAGGAGGATGGTTAGATTAGGGAGGAGGATGGTTAGATTGGGGAGGAGGATGGTTAGATTAGGGAGGAGGATGGTTAGATTGGGGAGGAGGATGGTTAGATTGGGGAGGAGGATGGTTAGATTGGGGAGGAAGATGGTTAGATTGGGGAGGAGGATGGTTAGATTGGGGAGGAGGATGGTTAGATTAGGGAGGAGGATGGTTAGATTAGGGAGGAGGATGGTTAGATTGGGGAGGAGGATGGTTAGATTGGGGAGGAGGATGATTAGATTGGGGAGGAGGATGATTAGATTGGGGAGGAGGATGGTTAGATTAGGGAGGAGGATGGTTAGATTGGGGAGGAAGATGGTTAGATTGGGGAGGAGGATGATTAGATTGGGGAGGAGGATGGTTAGATTGGGGAGGAAGATGGTTAGATTGGGGAGGAGGATGGTTAGATTGGGGAGGAGGATGGTTAGATTGGGGAGGAGGATGGTTAGATTGGGGAGGAGGATGGTTAGATTGGGGAGGAGGATGGTTAGATTGGGGAGGAGGATGGTTAGATTGGGGAGGAGGATGGTTAGATTAGGGAGGAGGATGGTTAGATTGGGGAGGAGGATGGTTAGATTAGGGAAGATGGTTAGATTGGGGAGGAGGATGGTTAGATTAGGGAAGATGGTTAGATTGGGGAGGAGGATGGTTAGATTGGGGAGGAGGATGGTTAGATTGGGGAGGAGGATGGTTAGATTGGGGAGGAGGATGGTTAGATTAGGGAAGATGGTTAGATTGGGGAGGAGGATGGTTAGATTGGGGAGGAGGATGGTTAGATTGGGGAGGAGGATGGTTAGATTGGGGAGGATGGTTAGATTAGGGAGGAGGATGGTTAGATTAGGGAAGATGGTTAGATTGGGGAGGAGGATGGTTAGATTGGGGAAGATGGTTAGATTGGGGAGGAGGATGGTTAGATTGGGGAGGAGGATGGTTAGATTGGGGAGGAGGATGGTTAGATTGGGGAGGAGGATGGTTAGATTGGGGAGGAGGATGGTTAGATTGGGGAGGAGGATGGTTAGATTGGGGAGGAGGATGGTTAGATTGGGGAGGAGGATGGTTAGATTGGGGAGGAGGATGGTTAGATTGGGGAGGAGGATGGTTAGATTAGGGAGGAGGATGGTTAGAATAGGGAGGAGGATGGTTAGATTAGGGAGGAGGATGGTTAGATTAGGGAGGAGGATGGTTAGATTGGGGAGGAGGATGGTTAGATTGGGGAGGAGGATGGTTAGATTGGGGAGGAGGATGGTTAGAATAGGGAGGAGGATGGTTAGATTAGGGAGGAGGATGGTTAGATTAGGGAGGAGGATGGTTAGAATAGGGAGGAGGATGGTTAGATTAGGGAGGAGGATGGTTAGATTGGGGAGGGGGATGGTTAGATTGGGGAGGAGGATGGTTCGATTGGGGAGGAAGATGGTTAGATTAGGGAGGAGGATGGTTAGATTAGGGAGGAGGATGGTTAGATTAGGGAGGAAGATGGTTAGATTAGGGAGGAGGATGGTTAGATTGGGGAGGAGGATGGTTAGATTGGGGAGGAAGATGGTTAGATTGGGGAGGAAGATGGTTAGATTGGGGAGGAAGATGATTAGATTGGGGAGGAAGATGGTTAGATTAGGGAGGAAGATGGTTAGATTGGGGAGGAAGATGGTTAGATTGGGGAGGAAGATGGTTAGATTGGGGAGAAAGATGGTTAGATTGGGGAGGAAGATGGTTAGTTGGAGGGGGTATGGTTAGTTGGAGGGGGTATGGTTAGTTGGAGGGGGTATGGTTAGTTGGAGGGGGTATGGTTAGTTGGAGGGGGTATGGTTAGTTGGAGGGGGTATGGTTAGGGGGAGGAGGTATGGTTAGCTGGAGGGGGTATGGTTAGCTGGAGGGGGTATGGTTAGTTGGAGGGGGTATGGTTAGTTGGAGGGGGTATGGTTAGTTGGAGGGGGTATGGTTAGTTGGAGGGGGTATGGTTAGTTGGAGGGGGTATGGTTAGTTGGAGGGGGTATGGTTAGTTGGAGGGGGTGTGGTTAGTTGGAGGGGGTGTGGTTAGTTGGAGGGGGTGTGGTTAGTTGGAGGGGGTGTCGTTAGTTGGAGGGTGTGTGGTTAGGTGGAGGGGGTACGATTAGGTGGAGGGGGTACGATTAGTTGGGGGGTACGGTTAGTTGGGGGGTACGGTTAGGTGGAGGGGGTACGGTTAGGTGGAGGGGGTACGGTTAGGTGGAGGTGGTACGGTTAGTTGGGTGGTATGGTTTGGTGGAGGGGGTACAGTTATTTGGGGGGTACAGTTAGGTGGAGGGGGTAGGATTAGGTGGAGGGGGTAGGATTAGGTGGAGGGGGTACGGTTGGGTGGAGGCGGTACGGTTGGGTGGAGGCGGTACGGTTGGGTGGAGGCGGTACGGTTGGGTGGAGGCGGTACGGTTGGGTGGAGGCGGTACGGTTGGGTGGAGGGGGTACGGTTGGGTGGAGGGGGTACGGTTAGGTGGAGGGGGTACGGTTAGGTGGAGGGGGTACGGTTAGGTGGAGGGGGTACGGTTAGGTGGAGGGGGTACTCTTAGGTGGAGGGGGTACTCTTAGGTGGAGGGGGTACTCTTAGGTGGAGGGGGTACTCTTAGGTGGAGGGGGTACTCTTAGGTGGAGGGGGTACTCTTAGGTGGAGGGGGTACTCTTAGGTGGAGGGGGTACTCTTAGGTGGAGGGGGTACTCTTAGGTGGAGGGGGTACTCTTAGGTGGAGGGGGTACTCTTAGGTGGAGGGGGTACTCTTAGGTGGAGGGGGTACTCTTAGGTGGAGGGGGTACTCTTAGGTGGAGGGGGTACTCTTAGGTGGAGGGGGTACTCTTAGGTGGAGGGGGTACTCTTAGGTGGAGGGGGTACTCTTAGGTGGAGGGGGTACTCTTAGGTGGAGGGGGTACTCTTAGGTGGAGGGGGTACTCTTAGGTGGAGGGGGTACTCTTAGGTGGAGGGGGTACTCTTAGGTGGAGGGGGTACTCTTAGGTGGAGGGGGTACTCTTAGGTGGAGGGGGTACTCTTAGGTGGAGGGGGTACTCTTAGGTGGAGGGGGTACTCTTAGGTGGAGGGGGTACTCTTAGGTGGAGGGGGTACTCTTAGGTGGAGGGGGTACTCTTAGGTGGAGGGGGTACTCTTAGGTGGAGGGGGTACTCTTAGGTGGAGGGGGTACTCTTAGGTGGAGGGGGTACTCTTAGGTGGAGGGGGTACTCTTAGGTGGAGGGGGTACTCTTAGGTGGAGGGGGTACTCTTAGGTGGAGGGGGTACTCTTAGGTGGAGGGGGTACTCTTAGGTGGAGGGGGTACTCTTAGGTGGAGGGGGTACTCTTAGGTGGAGGGGGTACTCTTAGGTGGAGGGGGTACTCTTAGGTGGAGGGGGTACTCTTAGGTGGAGGGGGTACTCTTAGGTGGAGGGGGTACTCTTAGGTGGAGGGGGTACTCTTAGGTGGAGGGGGTACTCTTAGGTGGAGGGGGTACTCTTAGGTGGAGGGGGTACTCTTAGGTGGAGGGGGTACTTAGGTGGAGGGGGGTACTCTTAGGTGGAGGGGGGTACTCTTAGGTGGAGGGGGTATTCTTAGGTGGAGGGGTCTAGGTGAGGGGGGGGTACTCTTAGGGTGGAGGGGGGTACTCTTAGGTGGGAGGGGGGTACTCTTAGGTGGAGGGGGGTGGTACTCTTAGGTGGAGGGGGGTACTCTTAGGTGGAGGGGGGTACTCTTAGTGGAGGGGGGTACTCTTAGGTGGAGGGGGTACTCTTAGGTGGTAGGGGGGTACTCTTAGGTGGAGGGGCGGTGGGGTACTCTTAGGTGGAGGGGGTACTCTTAGGTGGAGGGGGGTACTCTTAGGTGGAGGGTGGTAACTCTTAGGTGGAGGGGGTACTCTTAGGTGGAGGGGGTACTCTTAGGTGGAGGGGGTACTCTTAGGTGGAGGGGGTACTCTTAGGTGGAGGGGGTACTCTTAGGTGGAGGGGGTACTCTTAGGTGGAGGGGGTACTCTTAGGTGGAGGGGGTACGGTTAGGTGGAGGGGGTACGGCTAGGTGGAGGGGGTACGGCTAGGTGGAGGGGGTACGGCTAGGTGGAGGGGGTACGGCTAGGTGGAGGGGGTACGGCTAGGTGGAGGGGGTACGGTTAGGTGGAGGGGGTACGGTTAGGTGGAGGGGGTACGGTTAGGTGGAGGGGGTACGGTTAGGTGGAGGGGGTACGGTTAGGTGGAGGGGGTACGGTTAGGTGGAGGGGGTACGGTTAGGGGGAGGGGGTACGGTTAGGGGGAGGGGGTACGGTTAGGTGGAGGGGGTACGGTTAGGTGGAGGGGGTACGGTTAGGTGGAGGGGGTACGGTTAGGTGGAGGGGGTACGGTTAGGTGGAGGGGGTACGGTTAGGTGGAGGGGGTACGGTTAGGTGGAGGGGGTACGGTTAGGTGGAGGGGGTACGGTTAGGTGGAGGGGGTACGGTTAGGTGGAGGGGGTACGGTTAGGTGGAGGGGGTACGGTTAGGTGGAGGGGGTACGGTTAGGTGGAGGGGGTACGGTTAGGTGGAGGGGGTACTGTTAGGTGGAGGGGGTACTGTTAGGTGGAGGGGGTACTGTTAGGTGGAGGGGGTACGGTTAGGTGGAGGGGGTACGGTTAGGTGGAGGGGGTACGGTTAGGTGGAGGGGGTACGGTTAGGTGGAGGGGGTACGGTTAGGTGGGGGGGGTAAGGTTAGGTGGAGGGGGTACGGTTAGGTGGAGGGGGTACGGTTAGGTGGAGGGGGTACGGTTAGGTGGAGGGGGTACGGTTAGGTGGAGGGGGTACGGTTAGGTGGAGGGGGTACGGTTATGTGGAGGGGGTACGGTTAGGTGGAGGGTTTGGTAAGATGGGGGTTTTTTTTAACTTCACTGCGAGTACATGCGGAGGTTCGAGTGGAGGTTTCAGGGATGTAAAGCACACACCTCTAGATCGACGTACTGTGGAGAACCACGAGAAGCAGAGTAACGCTCCGCAAACCAACGCAAGCAGTGCTGCAGCATGTCTCCGCCGCATGTCATTGCGGAACCGCGCCGATCAATTCACTTCCGGACAAACAGGAACTCACAACCAACCGACGTCAAACGACTCTTCTTATTTTTGGGTTTAATGGAGTTTTCCGTGCCGCCACGCTCTATACATGCCACTCACCAAACCGAACACGGTTTTCAAGGAACCATCAGGTATCCCTTTCATTTTAAAGGAATTTCACCTTCTATTTTAAAAATCCTATTACAACTTTACAGAGTCGGGGTGATTTTGGTTCAATAAACTTAATATTCCTGCCTGATACGACAATTTAATGCCCATCTCTGTAATTATCTGAAATAGGTGCTTTATGTATCCCTCAAACAGCGGACAATTTAATAATAGGTGGGTCAGATCTTCTGAATCCCTCACATAGCGGACAGTTTAATAATAGGTGGGTCAGATCTGAATCCCTCACATAGCGGACAATTTAATAATAAGTGGGTCAGATCTTCTGAATCCCTCACATAGCGGACAATTTAATAATAGGTGGGTCAGATCTTCTGAATACCTCACATAGCGGACAATTTAATAATAGGTGGGTCAGATCTTCTGAATACCTCACATAGCGGACAATTTAATAATAGGTGGGTCAGATCTTCTGAATCCCTCACATAGCGGACAATTTAATAATAGGTGGGTCAGATCTTCTGAATCCCTCACATAGCGGACAATTTAATAATAGGTGGGTCAGATCTTCTGAATCCCTCACATAGCGGACAATTTAATAATAAGTGGGTCAGATCTTCTGAATCCCTCACATAGCGGACAATTTAATAATAGGTGGGTCAGATCTTCTGAATACCTCACATAGCGGACAATTTAATAATAGGTGGGTCAGAACTTCTGAATCCCTCAAACAGCGGAGAATTTAAAAACAGGTGGGTCAGATCTTCTGAATCCCTCACATAGCGGACAGTTTAATAATAGGTGGGCCATCTTCTGAATACCTCATAGAGCACTTACTTTAATAAATAGGTGGGTCAGATCTTCTGAATCTCTTATATAGTGGACAATCTAATAATAGGTGGGTCAGATCTTCTGAATCCCTCACATAGCGGGCAATTTAATAATAGGTGGGTCAGATCTTCTGAATCCCTCACATAGCGGACAATTTAATAATAGGTGGGTCAGATCTGAATCCCTCACATAGCGGACAATTTAATAATAGCTGGGTCAGATCTTCTGAATACCTCATAGAGCACTTACTTTAATAATAGATGGGTCAGAACTTCTGAATCCCTCATATAGCGGACAATTTAATAATAGGTGGGTCAGATCTGAATCCCTCACATAGCGGACAATTTAATAATAGCTGGGTCAGATCTTCTGAATCTCTCATATAACGGACAATTTAATAATAGGTGGGTCAGATTTTCTGAATCTCTCATATCGCGGACAATTTAATAATAGGTGGTTCAGATCTTCTGAATCCCTCACATAGCGGACAATTTAATAATAGGTGGGTCAGATCTTCTGAATCCCTCACATAGCGGACAATTTAATAATAGGTGGGTCAGATCTTCTGAATACCTCATAGAGCAGTTAGTTTTATAAAAGGTGGGTCAGATTTTCTGAATCTCTCATATAGTGGACAATTAAATAATAGGTGGGTCAGATCTTCTGAATCCCTCACATAGTGGACAATTTAATAATAGGTGGGTCAGATCTTCTGAATCCCTCACATAGCGGACAATTTAATAATAGGTGGGTCAGATCTTCTGAATCCCTCACATAGCGGACAATTTAATAATAGGTGGGTCAGATCTTCTGAATACCTCACATAGCGGACAATTTAATAATAGGTGGGTCAGATCTTCTGAATCCCTCACATAGCGGACAATTTAATAATAGGTGGGTCAGATCTTCTGAATCCCTCACATAGCGGACAATTTAATAATAGGTGGGTCAGATCTTCTGAATCTCTCACATAGCGGACAGTTTAATAATAGGTGGGTCAGATCTTCTGACCACCTCACATAGCGGACAATTTAATAATAGGTGGGTCATCTTCTGAATACCTCATAGAGCACTTACTTTAATAATAGGTGGGTCAGATCTTCTGAATCTCTTATATAGTGGACAATTTAATAATAAGTGGGTCAGATCTTCTGAATCCCTCACATAGCGGACAATTTAATAATAGGTGGGTCATCTTCTGAATACCTCATAGAGCACTTACTTTAATAATAGGTGGGTCAGATCTTCTGAATCTCTTATATAGTGGACAATCTAATAATAGGTGGGTCAGATCTTCTGAATCCCTCACATAGCGGACAGTTTAATAATAGGTGGGTCAGATCTTCTGAATCCCTCACAAAGCGGGCAATTTAATAATAGGTGGGTCAGATCTTCTGAATACCTCATAGAGCAGTTCGTTTAATAATAGGTGGGTCAGATCTTCTGAATCCCTCACATAGTGGACAATTTAATAATCGGTGGGTCACCAAAGTGTAGAGGTGTAGGGGTTACCCCATTGGGACATAATCCACAGGCACGGGACCAGTGGGGCTATTGATTGCATGGGCGTGGCGTGCGTGCGGTTGTTGGAGCCATACCCCCCGAAGAGTGCTTTTGCGATATTAATTATTTATGAGTTCCGGTCACGAGTTAGTTCTGTTGGAATAAAGGAGCTTTGAACAGCTGAGAAGTGTCTCGTCCTCTCGTCACCCGCAACTCCTACATTGGTGACCCCGTCTTGCTCTTGACGTTTTCGGAGCTTCAAACGAACATGGCGACAAGCGCAGTTTCGATTAAACTGCCGGAGTTTTGGGAACGACAAGCGGCCGTTTGGTTCGCACAAGCTGAGGCTCAATTCGCCATTCGGTGCATTTCTGCCGATGACACGAAGTATTACTATGTCGTGTCTGCACTCAGCTGCTCCACTGCGACCAGAGTGGTGAGCCTTCTTCAGGATCCTCCGAAGGACCGCAATTATGAGACGCTAAAAGCGCTGCTGCTCGTAACCTTCGAGCGCATTGAGGCCGAGCGCGCCCGCGAACTACTTTCTCTACCCGGGCTGGGTGACTCCAAGCCGTCGGAGATTATGGACCACATGTTGTCTCTACTTTGCAGCCATCGACCTTGTTTCCTCTTCAAAGAACTGTTCCTGCAACAGCTGCCAGGTCAGGCATGGGCAGCCCTGGCCAACTCGTCTGTTAAGGATTTCCGCGCCCTAGCCAGGGAAGCAGTCAAGTATTTATCCGCCAGACAGCAATGTAGTGCGGCCGCATGGGACCCCGGCCCCGTCGAGCCTGCGCCGATGGTGGACACCGTCGCGGCCGCCATTACGGCCCAGCGGCTGAAAGCCCCAGGCTTGTGCTTTTACCACGCAAGGTTTGGTTACAAGGCCAAGGCATGCCGGCCACCCTGCAGCTTTAGCGAGTCAGGAAACGAGATGGCCGGCGCTCGTTAACTGCCATGAGTGTCGGCCGTTTGGGCAGTTTGCTGTTCATTACAGACACCAACTCCGGACGTCGTTTCCTCTGCGACACAGGGGCCCAGATGAGCGTTCTACCTGCGCCGGCATTGGACCGGGAAGCCGGGAGTCACGGCCCCACCCTGGAAGCCGCCAACGGCAGTGCTATTCAGACTTTTGGCAAACGGACCGTGGCACTGTGCTTGGGCAGGCAGCGGTTTACATGGGATTTTGTCACGGTGAAGGTGTCCACCCCCTTGCTGGGTGCTGATTTCCTCTGCGCCAACGGCCTATTGGTGGATGTTAAAAATTGGCGGCTCATTAATGCGGAGACATTCAGTTCTCTTTCATGCTCGCTGAGCGGGTTTGCATCGACAAGGCTTGCGTGCACGCTCTCGACCTCTGATGAGTTCGCCCGCCTCCTCACCGAGTTCCCGGCCCTTACACGGCCCACCTTTTCAGCTGTTGCCGTCAAGCACGGGGTGGAGCATCACATTCCGACCACCGGCCCGCCTGTCTACGCCCGGGCTCGACGCCTCGACCCGGGGAAACTCGCTATCGCAAAGGCGGAGTTCGACAGGGAGCGCCTTGGCATCGTGCGATGGTCCGACAGCCCGTGGGCCTCGCCTCTCCACATTGCGCCGAAGCCGGGTGGCGGTTGGCGCCCGTGCAGGGATTATCACCGCTTTAACGACGCCACTACCTCCGACCGCTACCCAATCCCGCACATCCAGGATTGTTCTGCCCACTTGGCCGGTAAAGTTTTTTTTTCTAAGGTGGACCCTGTTCGTGGTTACCACCAGGTCCCCGTTCGGCCACAGGACGTTCCTAAGACCGTGGTGATTACACCGATCGGGCTTTTCAAATTCCTCCATATGCCTTTTGGGCTCAAGAATGCGGCCCAGGCTTTCCAGCGCCTGATAGACAGCATGTTGCGGGATTTGCCATTTCTGTTCGTCTACTTGGACGATATCCTCATCGCCAGCACTTCCAGGACGGAGCACATTCTTCACCTCCAAGTGCCTGATCATTAACCCGGCCAAGTGCTTGTTCGGGGTGGCCTCAATTGACTTTCTCAGCCACCTCATCACAAAGGAGGGGGCCGTCCCACTGCCGTCTAAAGTGGAGGCTGTGAAAGGTTTTCCGTGCCCCCTCACCGTCAAGGCTCTGCAGGAGTTTTTGGGCATGGTGAACATTTACCCATCGTTTCGTGCCTCGTGTGGCCCAGCTCATGCAGCCCCTTTATGAGGCCCTCAAGGGCAAGCCTACCAAACGTGCCATTGACTGGACCGAGGAGATGGCCAAGGCTTTCACGGATGCTAAACTGGCCCTCGTCAGCACAACCATGCTGGCGCATCCGTCGCCTGATGCACCGATTGCTCTCACCACGGATGCTTCGGACTATGTGGTTGGCGCCGTGCACGAGCAGTGGGTCAACGGGGCATGGCAGACGCTTGCTTTTTTTTAGCCGGCAGCTCCGCCCTAACGAACGAAAGTACAGTACCTTCGATCGTGAGCTCCTAGGCCTCTACCTAGCTGTCCGACACTTCCGTTGCCTGTTGGAAGCCCGCCCGTTCATGGCGTTTGTGGACCACAAGCCCCTGTTTTTTGCCATGGCCAAGGTCTCGGAGCCGTGGTCTGCCCGTCAACAACGCCAGCTCTCCTTCATTTCCGAGTTCACGACGGACATCCAACATGTTGCTGGGGAGGACAATACGGTCGCCGATTGTCTCTCCCGGTCCATAGTCGGCGCGGTCCACCTTGGCATCGACTATGCCTGCATGGCGGCCGATCAAATTGCCGACCCGGAGGTCCAGGCCTGCAGGGCGGCGGTCACAGGGCTTCGACTGTCTGACGTGCCATTCAAGGACACGGGCACCACGCTACTGTGTGACGTATCTTTGGGACAGCCTCGCTCCGTCGTACCCACCAGCTGGAGATGGCTGGTGTTCGATGCCATCCACGGTCTTTCTCACCCGGGCAGGAAGACGTCACAAAAGTTGGTGGCGGCGAAGTTAGTTTGGCATGGGCACAGGAAGGATGTGCGCGACTGGACCAACACCTGCGTCGAGTGTCAACACTCGAAGGTGCATCGCCCCGAGCGACGGTTTGACCAGGTTAACGTGGCCCTGGTGCCTTGCGACGGGCCTTTCCGCGTTCTGGAGACCGGGGACAAGTCCTTCATGGTCAAAATCGGTGGACCGCCTCAAGCCGGCTCACTTGGACCGAGACCAGCCCCCTCGGTTGGCTCAACCCACGAAAACGGACATTGCCCGTGCGAGTGAATTCTGGGGGGTCGCATGTCGGTGTTACCCCATTGGGACATAATCCACAGGCACGGGACCAGTGGGGCTATTGATTTTATGGGTGTGGCGTGCGCGTGGTTGTTGGAGCCACGCCCCCCGAAGAGTGCTTTTGCGATATAAATGATGTATGAGTTCCTGTCGCGAGTTAGTTCTGTTGGAATAAAGGAGCTTTGAACAGCTGAGAAGTGTCTCGTCCTCCCTCAACTCCTACAGAGGTTTCTTTGTTATTGCCCTCGCCCGAGGAGAGTCTGGTTGTCTGTCTGTTCGTGTGCACAAAATAAATATGATTTTCTCTGCAACCATAGGTGCATCTCCTCCTGTCGAATATTTTAATGATAATCATGATGTCAAAGGTCAGGTTGTATGGACGCCATCTTGGAAAAACCGAAAAACTTTGCACCTCTTTATTCCCGAAAACGCCGCATATAAAAAAATTGAGACATGGCTCATTGTAAAGAACTCTCCATGGGGAATAACATGTTAATGATGATGTCATAGGTGCCTCCATCATGACGTCATAATTCGATATGTACAAAACTTCATCCGATCAAGATTAAATTTCTTGAGCGTCATGTTGGGATAAATTGGTGGAGAAAAAACAACAATGATGACGTCGTCGGTCATGTGGTTTAGCCGCCATATTTGTTTTAACACAAAAGCCTTAAAAACCACTAAACCTTTTTTCTCATAAACGGCGAAACAAATCGAGGCAAAACATTACATGTATGATCGCATACATATGACGAACAAAAATTTCCATGACCATGACGTCATAGGTCACATGGTTTGGCGGCTATGAATTTTTTAAAGAATAAAACTAAAAAGCCACTCCTCCAAAACGGCTGCACAGATTGAACGGAAACTTCACACATATGTTCACCATGCCTTGGGGATACCATGATGTCCTTGAATCATTCATACGTCACATTGTTTGGCAGCCTTATTGGATTGAACAAAAATCTTTTTAAAAGTATATCTCTTGAACCGCTATATTGATCGATGTTAACCTTCGTGTTTAAAATTTCAACATGATTGGTCTTACGGTATGGCAGCCAGAAGTTGTTATTGTTTGAAGAAGAAGAAACTCTACTATATTATCTTTTCCAGCCATGTGAGTATTCAATATATCTATTAATTATGTACTGTTTGAAGTCAGTGGCATACTGTCTATTAATTACGTACCTATATTAATTATGTACGATCAGAATGTACCTTTCAACACTTTGGACTGCTGAGACCCATTGGATATTTGAAGAACCTTTAAGACACCTCAAGACCCTTAAGACCACCAAGACCCCAACATACCCTGAAGATCCTTAAATACCATGAAGAACCAGAGGACTCCAAGGACCCAAAAGACCCTGAGGACTCAGAAGACCCAAAATACCCTGAAGACACAAAAAGACCCAAAATACCCTGAAGACTCTGAAGACTCTGAAGACCCAAATTTTCCTGAGGACCCAAACCACCCCAATAACCCAAAAGATCTTAAAGACCCCGAGGACCCAAAAGAGCCATATAACCCTGATGACCCAAAAGACTCCGAGGATGCAAAACACCCCAGGGACTCAAAAGACCCCGAGGACAGCCTCATTTTAAAAAAGAAACTTAAAATACAATACTGCATTCAGTTTTATAAAGAGGATGTGATGTGTCACGTGTGCCTGATAAAAGTGGGGTTGTACAAAATAAGGAAACAATGTACAAAAACACCCCACAAAATACACGACACAAACATCCTGGCGAGGGTATGCACTCTGATTGCTCTTTCTTGTTTAAACACTTGTGATTAGGTTTTGATAGACATTAGATAATCACTCTTGGGCAATTGACGAGATTAACCTTGAACGGGTGATCATCGCATGATTAGCGAGCGATTATACACTTATCTAACTGTTAAACGCCTTTCCAAAATTGGCCCGATTTGACTTTCAGATTTTTGATTAGGGTGTCGAATTCTCTTTGTACTTTATAAACACTAGGTTAACATAAACATGGCCTGCAGGGGGCATCAAGAGACAGAGCTTCACGCTTTGTCTCCCCCAATTTGATAACACCAGACTCACTTTGAGGGAGCTTCCGCGTGTCACGTGATAATATAAATTATTTGGTGTGCTGAATGGATCCACAATAAAGTCTTTTGTGAATGATTGATCTGAGAAAATAGGTTAACATGGCCAGTACTGTACTGTATATGTATTTTAATGTCAAATGTGATTTGCGAAATGTTTGTAATTTGCCAAACCACCTGCACTGACAGTTATTTGAAAAAGGTGAATTTGTGAACACGATGCGCATGGAAATTGACAAGAAATTATTATAAAACAAATCATGTGAACCATCAGCATGATATCAGCTCACCATAAACCCAGGCTAATAAGAACACATTCTTATAAAGGGAGAACACGTCAAAGAGAATCTACCTGTGGAACACAGGGATGGTGATGATCTCTTGTTAAAAAGTGAATTTGCTGGGAATGTCAGTATCAGCTTTGCACATCTGGATTTGGGGAGTTTTCCCCATTCTTCCTTGCAGAATTGCTCAAGGTCTGTAAGTTGGATGGGGAGTGTTTGTGAATAGCAATATTCAAGTCTTTCCACAGATTCCCAATGGGATTCAAGTCTGGGCATTGGCTGGGCCACTCAAGAACTCTCACATTCTTGGTCTGAAGCAATTCCAGTGTTGCTTTGGCTGCATACTTGGGGACATTGTCCTGTTGGAACGTTCACTGCAGTGAAGGTCTTTTGCACTTTGAAGCAGGTTCTCCTCAAGGATTTTTTCTGTATTTGGCTCCATTCATTGTTCCCTCTATCCTTACTAGTCTACCAGTCCCTGCTGCTGAAAAGCATCCCCATAACATGATGCTGCCACCACCATGCTTCACAGAAGGGATAGTATTGAATGGGTGCTGAACTGTGCTCAGTTTCCGCCAGACATAGATATTTGCATTCAGGCCAAAGAGTTCAATTTTGGTCTCATCAGACCACAGAATATTTTGCCTTATGTTCTGAGTCTTTCACATTCCCTTTTGAAAACTCCAGGTGTGCTGTCATGTGCCTTTTTCTCAGGAGTGGCTTTCATCTGGCCACTCTCCCATAAAGCCTATATTTGTGAAATGCTGCAGAGACTGTTGTCCTTCCGGCAGCTTCTCCTATCTCAGCCAAGGAACTTTGTAGTTCTGTCAGAGTGGTCATTGGGTTTTTGGTCACCTGCCTGACAAAGGTCCTTCTTGCCTGGTTGCTCAGTTTGGTTGGACAGGCAGCGCCAGGAAGAGTCTGGGTAGTTCCATTTTCTTTCCATTTCCTGATCATGGAACTCACTGTGCTCTTGGGAACTTTCAACACTCTAGAAATTGATTTATACCCTTCCCCAGATGTGTGCCTCCTCAAAATTCTATATCGGAGTTCTACGGACAGTTCCTTGGACCTCATGGTAGAGTTTTCGCTCTGACATGTACTGTCAACTGTGGGACCTTATATAGAAAGGTGTGTTTCTTTCTATATCATGTCCAATCAATTGAATTGGCCACAGTTGGACTCCAATGAAGTTGTAGAGACATCTTAAGGATGGTCAAAGGAAATTGGATGCTCCTCAGCTCAATTTGGAGTGTCATAGCAAAAGGGCTGCAAAACTTATTGACTCACGACATTTCAGATTTTAATTTTTAATTAACTTGTGAAGATTCTAAAAACAAAATTCCATTTTGATATTATGGGGTGACAAAAAACTCAATATAATCCATTTTAAGTAAAGGCTGTAACACAACAAAATGCAAAACAAGTCAAGGGGTGTGAATACTTTCTGAAGGCACTGTAACACAGAACTGACAGAAAGATTACGAAGCACATCCAAGATACGAAACCCAAGCCAGTGCTGCCACTTGTCGAGAAAAAAAATTAGCAGTCCTGGAACTTTATTGTCAGACCTCATATATATGATTTGTGTGTATATGAATCAAACCCTCAAACGTGATGAGGCAGCAAGGCACAGATTGAATCCTACAACAGAAAAAACTGCACGATCTGTTAGCAACAAATGTCGTCTCCCTGAGGAAATGACAAGACAGAGACTCAACAAATGACAAGACAGGAAAAGAGATGATGGATAAACCTGGCAAAGTCATGCAGGTGCAGGGTCATCCTGCTTTTAATTCTTGCCAAACGTCCTGGAGCTGGGGAGACACGAGGAAGGGAGACGACTCATCGGAGTGGGTGTGGCATCAGGTGGATGAGACATGGCGTCAGCTGGATGGGACGTGGCTTCTGTTCCACGTCAGCTGGATGGGACGTGGTTTCTGCTCCACGAGCTAAGATTTTGCAGCTTCCCGACGTCGAGTCCTGCATGTTCCAGAGTCGAGTCCTTCCCGATTCTTATTGCACCAAGTCGGAGTAGACTCCGTTGAGAGTGACACGTTGAGTTTACGTACAAGAAAAGCCTCAATACATTTCAGAGGTTTGTCGTTGCTGCCATAAGCTTGAACTTTCTTAAGAATGCGATGATGCAGGACTACATCAAATGCTTTGCTAACATCCAGATGGAAGACGTTGATCAGCTTCCTAGAACTGATCATCCGAGTCCATTCCTCCATTTGCCACATCAACTGAGAGGAACATGAAGGACCATGTGTAAAAGCATGCTGTTTGGTTTCATTTTTTTTTGACAAGTATGTTGATCACTCCAGTTTGTGTGTTTGTGTGTTTGTCTATCCGCTCACTTATACATGCCTACAGGTCACAATTTTAAACTGATCTTCACGAAACCTCACCAAATTGTGGAGTTCATGGTCCGACAAAATCCTATATATTTTTGAGGTCAAAAGGTCGACATAGGCCAAAGGTCAACCACTTTTCTCAAACTTCTAAAATCCTCAATTTTCATCCGATTGACTTTAAATTTGAACAAGTCAGGAGACGACGATGGTTCACGAGCAAGCGGTATTCAATGACAGAGGTCAAAACCGACATTGAAAATATATAAATAGGAATGTATTATCTGTTATGAGACTAGTTAGCTACACAATACCGAAAATTTGGTTCGATTCTGACAACTTTGAAAATTTGACCTTTGTGACCTTCAAAGGTCAAAGGTCGAAGATTCTGAAATTTGTTGGAAAACTTGTATTTCATGTGTATGTGATAATATAAAAACATGTACGACATTTCACCCTATCAGGAAGCGAACAATGTAATAAAACCATCAAAAATCGACTTTTCTAAATTTCGTGACCTTGTGACCTTGACCTTGGGGCGAAAATGAAAAATCGAGCTCCGTGGGGCTAGACACATGACATTGGCCTAACCAAATACCAAAACCCCTGTCAGATTCCACCAAACCCCTCGAAGAAGATGTAGCTTGAAATCGATTACCCCCTAAAAAGACATCTTTTTCGGGCGTGGCTCCGCCCACAATGGGCGCAATACGCCCGCTCTAGGCAGGACACAATTAGATCATGATATCAACCTCCCACCCAAGTTTCATCAAGATCGGATGATATAATCGGGTAGTTATGCTGCGGACAGACAGATACACAGGCACACACCCATGACGAATATAGTGGTCACTCTGTTTGATAACTCGTGAACCAATAGGATTTACATATCGGCTAACTGAATTCAACCACCAACTATTTATGAGATCAGCATAGGCCAAAAGGTCAACATAGGCCAAAGGTCAACCACTTTTTTTCGAATTTCTAAAATCCTCAATTTTCATCCGATTGACTTGAAATTTGAATAGGATTTTCATATCAGCGAACTGAATTAAACCACAAACTATTTTAGAGATCAACATAGGCCAAAAGGTCAACATAGGCCAAAGGTCAACAACCATTTCATATTTCTAAAATCCTGCATTTTCATCCGATTGACTTGAAAATTGAATGGGATTTACATATCAGTTAACTGAATTCAACCACCAACTCTTTTTGAGATAAACATAGGTCATAAGGTCAACATAGGCCAAAGGTCAGCCACTTTTTCAAATTTCTAAAATCCTCAATTTTCATCCGATTGACTTGAAATTTGAATAAGATTTTCATATCAGCGAACTGAATTCAACAACCCACTATTTTTGAGATCAACATAGGTCATAAGGTCCACATAGGCCAAAGTTCAACCACTTTTTTCAAGTTTCTAAAATCCTCAATTTTCATCCGATTGACTTGTAATCTGAATAGGATTTTCATATCAGCTTACTGAAACCAACCACCAACTATTTTTAAGGTCAACATAGGGCAAATTTCTAAAATTGTCAATTTTCATGAGATTAACTTAAACTTTGAAGACGATTTGCATATCAGCATAATTAGGTTGAGCAACCTCAGTTACGTGTGTGAATGCATGGCAGGTCACCACATGCTGGCTGTCCCAGAGTCTCAGGGAGAGGCTGTGAGGCCGAATGCCCGGGCTGTCACCACATGAGGCCCATGTTGGCCGTCCGTGGTGCCGCCACCAAAGCGCGGGTCTCAACACCTCCCCCTAGTGGTCCTCATTATCCACCATCCTAGGTATCTGTGAGAAACCACCTCGTACCCCCCGGATGTCTCAACCCCCACCAGGGTCCGGCGACCCTACTGGCCCGAGACACTCACTCGGGGGGCGCCCCGATGGACAAGGGATGCCACACTCCACCAGACACCCCGTGGGGCCCAGGTCGTACCACGACACCCATGGTCGGACCCCACGTCCAAATCTCGCCAGCACAGCCCCCCAGCTGGCTGGCATAAACCAATTTTGAAAGGGGCAACTTTTCCCCAAGGCCATCCCCAATGACCTCTCCTGGTCCATACTCCACAGCCCAAATTCCCATTTCAATTTAACTTTAAATTTCCTTTTAAAGATTTTGGCCTCGCGTGTCCAACCACTGCAGCTGCAGGTAACGACCCCTTCCTCGGGTTGTTCTGCCCCTCCCTGCAGCTGTTCCGAATTCCCGACCAGTTCTTCCGAGCCTCTATCTCCTGACTCTTCCATGTCCAAATCCAGCTCGGAGCCAAAACACCACCCCCTGCTGGGTGTATAATTTCGGAGCCTCTTGTACCCACTTGTGGTTTGTGGTGAGCGTCCCCTCGGTCACCTTAACCTCCTCCTTGGACCAACTCACCTCAACCCCCAGACTCCCTTGGACCTGATCAACGTCCCCCCCGATGGTATTGTCACAGCTGTCCAGCCGCAGGGTCAAATCATTCACATCCCCATCACCCCCAATAAATCCTGCCCCCCCACAGCCCTTCATCAATAAATACCCGGTCCGGTTTCATAACACCGACCTCCAATATTTATACCCCCTGTTGCTCCCATTTCTACCCCCATTTAATTTTTCCCCTTTTACTTCCACACATGCCCTCTCCTGTTCCCAAAGCACATCAGCTTGGGTTTCACACTCTTCCACTGTCAATTCCCCCCGTTTAGATTCAAATTCTGCCACCCATGGCTTCTCCTGTGCCCCCACTGGTACCATTCTTTTGTTCTTCCTTCAATTCACTCGTCCATCCATCAATTTTGTTAGTGTGAGCATTAATTTGATCATTCATTTCTCCCATCTGTTTCCCATTTTTATTAACATCCTCTTTTATTTCCCTCATTTTGTTACTCATTCCCTTCATGTCTCCCCTTAATTCATTCCTTTGGGTATCCATTTTGTTTTTCATTCCCTTCATTTCATCACTCTGGGCATCCATTTTGTTTTCCAGTTGCTCACTCATTCCCTTCATAAAATTTACTATGGCCTGCAAAGTGTCCAGGTCCGTTCCCATTGTTCCCGGCTACCTGTTAGGGGAGGGGGATTGGCTGATACTCAGGACGGGGGAGGTTTCACTCCTATTCTCATACCCCTCTATCCCCGGCTCACTACCAGCGCCTTCAGGCTCCCCAACCCATTCTTCCATATCACTCACTTCCTCCATCAACTGTGAGGAAGTAGTTCTCCCACACGCGTTTTTATTTTACCTCACAAAAGAAACTTTAAATTTTACGAAAATACGATTTTGCGCTTCTTACGCCAATTTACTGCAACAAAATTTGACACCCCGGTACTATGAAAAAATTTGCTTAAAATCCTACACTCTTGACACCAATTTGTACTCAGAGGGTTCAAATCCCACTCCTGACACCATTTGTCACATGATTCCCCAGGTGAATACCACAGGGATCACGAATAGCCAAAGCAAGCTTTAATTCCAAGACGACTATCAAATGCGGACTTTATATATATGCACCGGAGGAAGAACGAGAAGAAGAGGAAACTGAAGAGCTTACCTTTGGTCCCGCCGGCTGTTCCCGAACCTGCGGAAAATAACTCAAACAAAACGGATTTATAAATGTACAGAAAATAACAAAAGGGTTTATTAAATGAAAAATACCGATAATAAGAAAATGCGCGCAAACTATAATCCTAAACGGGACGTCCCCCATACCAGACTTACACACAGACGAAGGATGAAAATAACCTGGAAAATAAAATACATGTCGGTAATCATGCACTTAGCTCAATCAGCTGTCCCGGCACCTCGTCGAGACCCATCTCAGACCCCCGTTCCTGCATGGGAATCCGGACACGGTCCCTGCCTTGGTGAGAAGTAGGCCTCAGTCCGTCTCGCTCACGCGCTGCTTGGCCTTACCGGGCGTCTCACACACCCTTGCCTCGTGGTGTTCCAGTGGCAAGCCACCCTCGTCCACGCGGAGAACCGCAGTTCTTGGGCCGTGGCTCTTCCTGCTGTCTTTGCACGTCTCCCGATGGCGTCTCTGAACTCGGTCGGTCCAATCCTTTCCTGGAGCCCGTCGCCCACGCACAATCGCTCACGAGGTCCGGAACGTGAGCAGGCACAGGAGCCCGAGGGAGAAGAAGCAAGGGAGCAAGAGGTCATCAAGGGCAAAAGGCAAGAGCAAAAGAGAAAATGCCGGTTCGAGAGTTCTTTTAATGACCATTTTGTGACGTCATCTGTCGCTTCTCTTCTAATCTCCGCAGGCCAACACCACCGGCCCAGCTCTTTACCAATCAGCGCGCCGCTTCTTGCTCGCCCTTCTCTCTGCCAATCAGTGAGTGCCTTCTTACTACGTCCTGGCCAATCACGGCTCCTCGGGGCATGTCTTCGGCCTGCTCGATCTCGATGTGTGCTTCCCAATGGTGCAATTAGCGGCAGCGCTCAATGTCCTGGCTTACTGGTGGTTTTTATTGTTACCGGTATTTAGTGAGTTTGAATGCGGGCGATTGCATGGCTTGGCAATGTGTCTGTGGTGTGGTGCCAAAAGGGACGTAGGAAATAAATCACTGAGGTTTGAAGAACAGCGGAATTAACATAATCTCTACAACTAGTTAACACAAGGGCCATCCTCGTATGGCCACAATTATTCACTCTTACGCGACCACCAGCTAAACAAAACTTACTACATGGTGATGGTTCTTAGCCGACATCCGGATCATGTTAATTTATACATCCTACCTGTTTCTAAGGTAATCCCTACCCCACCGACATAACAATACATATACGTATATATATATATATATATATATATATATATATATATATATATATATATATATATATATATATATATATATATATATATATATATATATATATACATACATATATATGTACAGACTTGGCATTTAATATGGAATTATTTTTTTTCTTGACTTGGGTTTCCTTTCTGAACTCAGAATATCAATCTGGTGAGTTTCTTTTACGCTTCGGTGATTTCTTTGTTAAAAGAACCATGTCACTGATTGTCTGTCGCAGCAAGAAGTCAATAACAGGATTATATCACAGGTGGCGTGACAAAATGTACGGACAGGTACATTTGACGATTGGCTTCACAATCGGGTATATAAGGGTTGTTGCATTCTTTATTAGTGGAAAACAACTGCTGCACGTCTACAAAAGTTATTGCGACTTCCTCTGGAGAAGGTCCGTCAACTTGACAATGCTGTTTGTCATGGAGTGGTGGCTTTACGAAATTCTGGCATGAAACAGCGTGCTATTGCTCAGCAGTATGGCATCACTCAAGGTCAGGTGTCAAAGATCCTGAAACGAAATGATCAGAGGGGAAGGCTAGTCAACCAACGACTGGTTCAAGCAGGCTATCGTGCCAGGCGTCCCCTGAGAAAGCCACGCCTGACAAGACAACACCGCCAGCGCCGATTGCAGTGGGCCAGAGAGCACCGTCAATGGCAGCCAGGACACTGGAATCACGTGATCTTCAGTGACGAGTCTTGATTTCTGGTCTATCGTCAAGATGGCCATGTGCGAGTGTGCAGACAAGTGCATGAAGCCTACAACGAAGATTGTATAGTGCCAAGAGTCCAAGCTGGAGGTGGTGGGGTGACCGTTTGGTCTGCTTTTCATGCAGGGGCAAAACTGACCTGGTTGTTCTGAATGGAAACCTGAACCAGTTCAAGTACAGGGCCATTCTGGAAGAAACATTGCTTCCATTTGCTCGTGTAGCCTTTCGAGGAAACTTTGTCTTCCAAGATGACAATGCATGGCCTCATCGTGCTCGCATGATCCAACACTTTCTTGCTGACCGTGGTGTAGAGCATATGGAGTGGCCTGCCATGTCCCCGGATATGAATCCGATAGAGAACTTGTGGGCAGAATTAACGCGTCAAATCGACAACTTGGACCAGCAGCCAACCTCTGTGCGTGAATTGCAGCAGGCTATTGTAACTGCATGGCAAGCGATTCCTGTCCAAACCTTGGCAAATCTCGTGAACAGCATGCCTCAACGTGTACGTTCTCTCCTGAATGCTCGTGGGGGTTACGCGACGTACTGAACTGTAATTTTACTGTCCGTAATCCCCGTTGTAATTTAACTTTTGTTTTTGTAAAAAAAAATTTGGCTAATGTGCAAAATAAAGAAATACTTCTGGAAAACTTACAGAAGTTTAATACAGTACTGTCCTTGAATTGAGTTCAATATCAGTTTACATCACTTTCAAGGATCAATTTATTTGCTTCGAAATGTCAAATGTGGTTTTTGTTTCTTTTAAAGGTCACATTAACAAAATCTAGAATAATTTCAACATAATTCCAATGAACTTTTGGTTCTAAGTCATCTTGAAAAGTAAGTTCACCCCCACAAAAAAAATATTCCATATTAAATGCCAAGACTGTATATATATATATATATACAGACTTGGCATTTAATATGGAATATTATTTTTTTCTTGACTTGGGTTTACTTTCTTAACTCAGTATATCAATCTGGTGAGTTTCTTTTACACTTTGGTGATTTATTTGTTAAAAGAACCATGTCACTGATTGTCTGTCGCAGCAAGAAGTCAACAACAGGATTATATCACAGGTGGCGTGGCAAAATGTACGGACAGGTGCATTTGATGATTGGCTTCACAGTCGGGTATACAAGGGTTGTTGCGTTCTGTATTAGTGGAAAACAACTGCTGCACGTCTCCAAAAGTTATTGCCGCTTCCTCTGAAGATGGTCCGTCAACTCGACAATGCTGTTTGTCATGGAGTGGTGGCTTTACGAAATTACGGCATTAAACAGCGTGCTATTGCTCGGCAGTATGGCATCACTCAAGGTCAGGTGTCAAAGATCCTGAAACGAAATGCTCAGAGGGGTGTCCCTCCTCCAATACCGAGGCCAGAACGTCCCCGCAGAACCACAAGGAGGGATGATCGCCAGCTGCACCGGTTAGTCCGCAATGGCCGTACCAAGTCAGCTAATCGGCTTAGGGCTGAGTGGCAGCAACTGACAAATGTGCCTGTATCCAGAAGGCTAGTCAACCAACGACTGGTTCAAGCAGGCTATCGTGCCAGGCGTCCCCTGAGAAAGCCAAGCCTGACCAGACAACACCGCCAGCGCGGATTGCAGTGGGCCAGAGAGCACCGTCAATGGCAGCCAGGACACTGGAATCACATGATCTTCAGTGACGAGTCGAGATTTCTGGTCTATCGTCAAGATGGCCGCGTCCGAGTGCGCAGACAAGTGCATGAAGCCTACAACAAAGATTGTATAGTGCCAAGAGTCCAAGCTGGAGGTGGTGGGGTGACCGTTTGGGCTGCTTTTCATGCAGGGGGCAAAACTGACCTGGTTGTTCTGAATGGAAACCTGAACCAGTTCAAGTACAGGGCCATTCTAGAAGAAACATTGTTTCCATGTTTCCATTTGCTCATGCAGCCGTTCGTTGAAACTTTGTCTTCCAAGATGACAATGCATGGTCTCATCGTGCTCGCATGATCCAACACTTTCTTGCTGACCGTGGTGTAGAGCATATGGAGTGGCCTGCCATGTTCCCGGATATGAATCCGATAGAGAACCTGTGGGCAGAATTAACGCGTCAAATCGACCACTTGGACCAGCAGCCGACCTCTGTGCGTGAATTTCAGCAGGCTATTGTCACTGCATGGCAAGCGATTCCTGTTCAAACCTTGGCAAATCTCGTGAACAGCATGCCTCACCGTATACATGCTCTCCTGAATGCTCGTGGGGGTTACACGAAGTACTGAACTGTAATTTTACTGTCCGTAATCCCAGTCGTAATTTAACTTTTGTTTTTGTTTAAAAAATTTTTCGCTAATGTGCAAAATAAAGAGATACTTCTGGAAAACGTACAGAAGTTTAACACAGTACTGTCCATGAATTGAGTTCGATATCAGTTTACATCACTTTCAAGGATCAATTTATTTGTTTCGAAATGTCAAATGTGGTTTTTGTTTCTTTTAAAGGTCACATTAACAAAATCTAGAATAATTTCAACATAATTCCAATGAACTTTTGGTTCTAAGACATCTTGAAAAGTAAGTTCACCCCACAAAAAAATATTCCATATTAAATGCCAAGTCTGTATATGTATGTATATATATATATATATATATATATATATATATATATATATATATATATATATATATAATATATATACTGTGTATATATATATATATAATATATATATATATATATATATATATATATATATATATATATATATATATATATATATACATACATACATACATATATATATATATAATATATATATACATACATACATACATATATATATATATAATATATATATATATATATATATATATATATATATATATATATATAATATATATATATATATATATATATAATATATATATATATATATATATATATATATATATATATATATATATATATATATACATACATACATACATACATACATACATATATATATATATATATATATTGTTGTGGTTTTGAGAACCCACACTTGTAAATATAACGTCATTAAAGGTTAAAGGTTGCACCCCATAGATAGGCCACAAGCAACACGTAGGTCACCTTAGGACGGTAGTTATTTCTTAGTATGTGTTTAGATAAGGCCATGTCCAGTAGTTGCATCTGCGTTGTGTCAAACAAATAAGAGTAGGCCCCTTTTGTTCATTTTGGCAGCCTCCCTCCAAGCGACGCCATTAAGCGCTCTCCAGTCTGTGCCCCATCGGCCCTCCCAGTTTGTTACGCTCCTTGGCCAGCAGCCTTCACTGCCCCTTGGGCTCGCTCAACCCAGCCAAAAGCCATGAGGTGAGGCCCGAAAAGGGGGGCGGAGCGCAAGGATGCAGGTGCGGCCATGTCAAACAGCCATCAAGGCAGAGCCGGTAAGACCACACCAGCCAATCAGGGCTAAGGTGAGATCGCCTGACAGGGCGTGGTTGGGGCTTCCAGAGCGTTCGCTGGTTTGGCTTATAAAAGCGCGGACACAAAGCCCTCCTAAGGACTGACTGGGTGAGCTCGCATGAAAAGGACTGGTACGAGAGTTGAATACGAGAGGGAGAGACGTGCTGTGGCCACCAGCTTTACAAAGGGCGAGCGCGCGACACGCATTGCCGAGGACTGCAGCGTGCAGGAGGACATTGGGGAAGGGGCGCTTGGAGCGATCAGAGTAATATCGGGAGTGCGTCTAAAGGCGGCGGTACCCATATTACATACGCGGCCAAGAGCCACGAAGTCGCGATAGCCCGGCTTACCCTTTCCCCGTCACAATAATTGTCCGCTTGCGCCTACGCTACACGGAGAGCTGCCTGCCGTCCACCATCGTCTGCTGGTACGGGTCGAGGACCGGGACGAGCTGGGAACACCATCGCTGGACCTTCCACCCTGCCTTCTACATCCCCGCGTGAGTCTGCGTCTGAGACCGAGTCTGAGAGCAGACAGGCCCGAGTCCAAGGGATAAGTAAGACTGTTATTAAGGCTGCCCTGTGTCCTTTTCCTTCCTCTTCCTTGTACATTCTTTATTTTCCTCTTCTTTGTACATTGTTAATAAATTACCTGTTCTTCCTGGTTTTCCTCTTAATTCTATCGTCCTAGTCTTTTCTCCATTGGGTAAGCGTGGCACGATTAGGAACCGCTATAATCGGGTCTAGTCCTTGTTAACGGCCTGAATCGCGGCTCGCTTCGCTCGGCGTGTCCACTAACGCCGTGGTTCTGGCGGGAGATATTTCCTTGCTTCACGGTCGGTGTTAGTAATTAGGTAATAGGACTAAATTCGACCAACAACCCTATTTAACACCGACCAGAAGGAACGTGATAACTTCGGGATCGCGTCGGCCAGTAAAAGGGACAAGGGGATTAACCCCTTCTTGATAAGGGGAAGGCCGATGTCGGAGATCTGCAACAATTGGTGTCTGTGAGTGGGATTTGGAACCCGAAGCAAATTTTGTATCCTTTGGACAAATTTGGTCAAAATTACGAGCGGCCGAAATTTTTATTAACACCTAAATTTTAAATCGTCCCATGGATAGCCAAGGCGATCGGATGCCGGTGGGGGTAGATGAAGAGGAATTAGAGTTAACCCAGGACCCTGGGGGAGAAGTGGGACAATTGGGAGGAATGGAAGAGGAGATTGAAGAGGGTGCGGCAGTAGGGGTTGCAGGCGAACAAAATGGCGGCGCCTCGCACATGGCGACGAGGGCCGCGCCCGCTGTGCAAATGGGGGGGATAGATGTACAGGCCTTCATGACGCAATTCACCGCGATGCTGAAAGAAGAGGGGGACAGAACAAGAAGGGCAATGGAAGAATGGGGTAAAAACATGAACAAAACGTTTGATCAAATGAATATGGATATTAAAAAAATGGGGGAGAACTTTGGGCGCAGGTTGAGCGAGGAGGTCACATTGGTACGCGATGGGGTAATGCGATGTGAGAAGCGTGGGTTAAGTGAGGGGGAGCAAAGCACGGTCGAGTGGACCGGGGTAGAAATCGAGACACGGGGTATGGAAAAGCCGACGGCCGCTGAATTAGAAAATTTTATTTTATTAGCACCGGCAGTCGTCGAGGAAAAAGAAATTGAAATCAAAGAAATAGTGGAAATTGGGGTTGAAGAGACAGCGGACTTAGAAAAGCAATCGTGGGAGGAAAAGATGGAAATTGTGCAAAGTCTGTGTTCGCATCATGATGCCGTACTTGCTTATCCCAATAAAGATTTGCAGCTGTGTGAGGAGAAAAGGATCCTGAAGGTAAGCCGGGCTGTATATGGCGTGAAAAGGTTTGGCGCGAAAAGAATTTTCACGTGCTTGGGATCCCGGCGTCACCCGGGCGCTTGTGGAAGGTCCGTGGTGCGCTGTGTGAAAGGAAATGGCGCGAGTGTGATACAGAGTGTGAAAGGGAGAGTGAGTGTGACACAGAGTGTGAAAGGGAGAGTGAGTGTGACACAGAGTGTGAGATGGATGGAGAGAGTGTGCGAGAATGCACACCAGAGTTGATTGTGGAGAGTGTGAGGGAGTGCACACCAGAGCGCGTTGGAGAGGGTGTGCGAGAGTGCACACCAGAGCGCGTGAGTGGGTATGTGCAAGAGTGCACACCCATGGTGGTTACGGAGTATGTAACGGGGGAGAGTGCACGAGAGGAGTGCGGGGAAGAAAGGTGTGCAACAGAGTGTGCGAGTAGAATGAGTGCGCAAGAATGTGTGCGAGAGGAGTGTGTGATAATGGAGTGTGTGAGCGGCATGAGTGCACCTGAGTGTGCGAGAGAAGAGTGTGCACGAGAGAGTGCAGTAGTAGAGTGCATGGGATGTGCGAGTGAGAAAAAGGTCGCGTATGGATGGGAGAATGCAACTCGAGCATCGACGCTGACCGGAGCAGCGCTTCGGCCGACGTACAGCCGACGCGAGCTCTCAGGGCGTGGTGTTCTTTGTGTGCTGCGGGGGCCGGCGGGGATCGTTGCCGCAGAGCTCTGGCAAGGAGCGCCGTGCACAATTCGTGCTGGGTCCCGCCCTGTATGGTCGGTGCCGCGCTTTGACGGGAAAGGCGACTGGCACGATTCCGGGGGAGGTCGGCCAGGTCGGACCTTCGCCCCCTTGCGGGCGCGATGCTCCGACCGGGGGAGGTTGGGTCATTGTGGCGGAGACCGAAAGGCTCCGCGCCGGGATGGCGCTTGGACCCTCGGTCCAAGTATGCCTCCTCCACAGAATAGCAAATGCCGGATGGACCCAACCAACAGGAGACAGACCACCAGTATACATTGCTCGGCTTTTCGAAGCCGAGCGGTGAAAATGTATTCCCACCCCGAGAGGCTGGAGTATAGTGGACAAATAGCGATAGTGATGTAGAGGGATGGTAGCTCTACCATCCCTCACCATTTGGGCACATGAGCTATAGGATTTATGGGGTTTGGCAGTGAAAACTAGCCAGGGTGGGCTGGGATAATTGATAGGATTTGGAGATGACAATAGGAGACTTGAGAATTAAGTAGGGACATTTGTACAAGTAGTGGGGACGTAGAGAGATTAGGTGGATGATAATGAGGGGGATGTGCTTAGTGTAAAGGGAAGATGGGGAAAGCACTAGTATTAGAGGGACATAGCTAGCCAGATGATGCTGTGTGTGTGAGTATGAGGATGCGCTTTAGGCGCAAATGAGGAATTGGAATGAGAGTCTTGGTGGTGCTGGTGAGCAAATGAGGCAATGCTCGTGAATGATGTGTGTGTGTGTGTGAAAATGTATGAATGGAGTATTGAGGATATGTGTAATTGTGTTAAGTGAATGGGCTTGCATGGGGTGCAAGCGCAGAACAGAGGAATGAGAGCACAAGAGTGTGCAAGAGAGCATAGTGGTATGGATTCAATGGTGTGGAGTAAATGGTGTGTGAAATGGGTGGTGTGGAGTGCATGGTGCGAAAGAGTGGATGGGGGAAGATGGACCCCTTCACGAATACCCGGGGAGGGTAGTTTAAAGTTAGGTAGAGGGAGTAGGTAAATTTGGTTGGATATTGACATCTGTGGTGCGTGTAGTAGCAAAGTAATGCTTGGATGGGTGTGTAAGTAAGTGGAATGGCTGGGCGTGTGGTTTAATTAGTGAGTATGGTTATTGGGGCACTCCGCCGCTGGTAGTCTGTCGGCCAGGTGAGGCCGCAGGTAGGCTCTGGGAGCCAGTTAGGATCAGTGTAGTGTTCAGCGGGGCCCGAGGATCCGAGGAAAGGACCCGGGTAGCCCAATGCCAGGGAGGGCATTAGTGGGGTGAGAGAGCCAGGAGGGACTTCCCCAGGTTAGGGTAGTCGCAGGAGCTAGGCAAGCTCGGGTGGCGACTTCAGTGGCGGAGGTGCGCAGGTAGGTAGACCTGCTGGTAGAGCCACACGACCCAGCCCCGAAATTGTGCGAGGGCACAGATGGAAAAATTGGGGGAGTGAGACCCCAAATTTGGAGAGCACCACAGTATGGTCAATGGGAATTGGTTTTTAGAACCACATAGTGTAATGAAGGCCAATGGATTGGCAGGGCAAGACCCCGGGTAGTTAAAGTGTTAATGTCATTTAGAAGGATAGTTCAGAGGAAAATCTCTTCACACCATCCGCATCCACTCACTGAGGTGATATGACTCCACACCAGGGTTTGCAGACTGTTTGGAATGAAAGACGCATCATGATGGAGTTTGACATTGTGTTATTCCATCCTTTCCTTCTTGGGAGGGATTGGTGACGAATTTGGTTTAGGGGAGATATGGGAGACGAGACGGTAGAGACGAATCTGTAAATTGTGTAAATACGGGGAAGGGCAAGGGTAGTGTAGGCTGACATGGGGAGTGACGTACGAGTAGGGACGAGCTTTCTCAGCTCGCTCTCCCGCGCCCTTCATGTCGCATTGCCTTGCTATGACGTGTGCCCTTGTGCCCTTGCCCCCCGCTAACCTCTGCTTTGTCTTCCTCCCCACGCATGGACCCATGGTCTTTTGTGAGGGGAGTGTGCAGGTGACCTGAGTGGTGTAGCCGCACTCTGCGCTGCACCCTGCTGCTGCCTGCCTGCCTGCACCGGTACACCATATGGACCACACGTTCTGTGGCCTGGCACCTTTGCTGGGACAGACCATTGCTGCCAGCAGCATCTTGCTTGTGGACCACTGTTCTTAAGTGGCGCACAAGCCAAGCAGATGGACCATAAGATGGCCCTGAAAATAACGAAATAAAAAGCGGACACGGTTTGTGCATTTTTATTATTATTCCGGTGTGCCAGGAAGAAAGAGCTGCAAGTTGTCACGGCACACCGAAGATGCAAGAAGAAGATGAAGCAAGAAGATCCATCGCAGCCCAGCCACCAAGCACAAGCCGTCATCATTAATTATTGAAATGTTTTTGGTGCATTTTCATGATGGTGCTTTTTGTGCTTTTTTTTATTGTGGTACATATGTGTGTATGGTGTATTGGTGCAGTGCAGTGCAATTGGTATTTCCTCTTTTCAAACAATTCTTCTTTCTCCCACAAAAGACAGGTCCTGGGTTGTAGTTGTAAATAACTAATTAGTGTCTTGTAAATAACATGCTCCCCGCCCCCCCGGCTTACATGTGTAGTTTGAAAATAATTCCATAATTTGGTTAATTGTGGGCGTGAGTCAGTTATATAGTACACAACGCAGCAGGTTGGACATATCTAGTGTTAAAACTGTCGCACTCAGGGTGTAGTGTACATGAAGAGGGAAACTACACCTAAGTGTCACATGTAGTTGTAAAAGTAGTCCTGACCCAGGTATCGGTTCGACTCGGGAATAGCCTGGCAAAAGGAGGGGTGCAGTGTTGTGGTTTTGAGAGCCCACACTTGTAAATATAACGTCATTAAACGTTAAAGGTTGCACCCCATAGATAGGCCACAAGCAACACGTAGGTCACCTTAGGACAGTAGTTATTTCATAGTATGTGTTTAGATAAGGCCATGTCCAGTAGTTGCATCTGCGTTGTGTCAAACAAATAAGAGTAGGCCCCTTTTGTTCATTTTGGCAGCCTCCCTCCAAGCGACGCCATTAAGCGCTCTCCAGTCTGTGCCCCATCGGCCCTCCCAGTTTGTTACGCTCCTTGGCCAGCAGCTTTGCTGCCCTTGGGTTCGCTCAACCCAGCCAAAAGCCACGAGGTGAGGCCCGAAAAGGGGGGGCAGAGCGCAAGGATGGAGGTGCGGCCACATCAAACAGCCATCAATGCGGAGCCAGTAAGACCACACCAGCCAATCAAGGCTAAGGTGAGATCGCCTGACAGGGCGTGGTTGGGGCTTCCAGTGCGTTCGCTGGCTCGGCTTATAAAAGCGCAGACACAAAGCCCTCATAAGCACTGACTGGGCGAGCTCGCATGAAAAGGACTGGTACGAGAGTTGAGTAGGAGAGGGAGAGACGCGCTGTGGCCACCAGCTTTACAAAGGGCGAGCGCGTGGCATGCATTGCCGAGGACTGCAGCGTGCAGGAGGACATTGGGGAAGGGGCGCTTGGAGCGATCAGAGTAATACCGGGAGCGCGTGTAAAGGGTTAGGGTTAGAAGTCGAAGTGGCCAAGAGCCACGAAGTCGCGATAGCCCGGCTTACCCTTTCCCCGTCACAATAATTGTCCGCTCGTGCCTACGCTACACGGAGAGCTGTCTGCCATCCCCCATCATCTGCTGGTACGGGTCGAGGGGCAGGACGAGCTGGGAACGCCATCGCCGGACCTTCCACCCTGCCTTCTACATCCCCGCATGAGTCTGCGTCTGAGACTGAGTCTGAGAGCGGACGGGCCCGAGTCCAAGGGATAAGTAAGAACGTTATTAAGGCTGCCCTGTGTCCTTTTCCTTTCTCTTCCTTGTACATTCTTTCTTTTCCTCTTCTTTGTACATTGTTAATAAATTACCTGTTCTTCCTGGTTTTCCTCTTAATTCGATCGTCCTCGTCTTTTCTCCATTGGGTAAGCGTGGCACGATTAGGAGCCGCTATAATCGGGTCTAGTCCTTGTTAACGGCCCGAATCGC
The DNA here is from genome assembly GCF_964187855.1 of Myxine glutinosa. Taxonomy (NCBI): domain Eukaryota; kingdom Metazoa; phylum Chordata; class Myxini; order Myxiniformes; family Myxinidae; genus Myxine; species Myxine glutinosa. The sequence goes on along the minus strand of NC_136264.1, from coordinate 214,860,952 downwards.
GGCTCGCTTCGCTCGGCGTGTCCACTAACGCCGTGGTTTGGGCGGGAGTTATTTCCTTGCTTCACGCTCGGTGTTAGTAATTAGGTAATAGGACTAAATTCGACCAACAACCCTATTTAACACCTACCGGCAGGAACGTGATAACTTCGGGATCGCGTCGGCCAGTAAACGGGACAAGGGGATTAACCCCCTGTTGATAAGGGGAAGGCCGACGTCGGAGATCCGCAACAATATATATATATATATATATATATATATATATATATGTATATAATTATATATATGTATATATATATATATATATATATATATGAATATATATACACACTACTGGTCAAAAGTTTTAGAACACCTCAATTTTTCCAGTTTTTATTGAAATTTACGCCGTTTAATGTCCAGTGAATAACCTGAAATGGTAGAAAGGCAAGCAGTAAACTGTTCGAGGTTAAAAAAAAGTTTAGGTTAACAAAAACGGGAAAATAATGTAAATTGCACAGTTATATTGTAAAAAAAAAAAAAGGCCTTCTTCAGGGAACAAGTAATGGGTTAACAACTTACAGCTGTTCTGCAGCAATGTCAGTAAATTAAGCCTTGAATGTTGATGGAAACAATTCCTACAGGTGTCCCAACCTCTGCTATTACTTGATTACAAACCCCCTGTCTGTATAAAAGCAGCATTGGAACAGACTGTTATTACACCCTCTGAAGCATTATTTGGACAATATTGCACTGCAGGAAGTAGTATATTGGAAACTGGAGGAAACTCTGACAGGTAGAGGTCTGGCAGACCAAAAGCCACAACAGAATCAGAAGACAAGATTCTGAGAGTCAACAGCTTGCGTGATCGGCGGCTCACAGGACAACAGCTTCAAGCACAGCTTAACACTGGTCGAAGTAAGGAAGTCTCAGTTTCAACTGTGAAGAGAAGACTTCGAAATGCAGGTTTGACAGGTCGAGTGGCAGGAAGAAAGCCATTGCTAAGATGGCAAAATAAGAAAAAGAGGCTTGCCTGGGCCATGAAGCACCGCC
>NC_136264.1:214769923-214854923 GCF_964187855.1 Myxine glutinosa | reverse complement strand
TTGATAAGCGGGACTATACAGTTTGTCACAAACTCACACACACACCCACACAAACATACACATATACATACATACATACACACAAACACACACACACACACACACACACACACACACACACACACACAAACATAAACGAATATAATGGACAAGTACAGATACATTCAAAGTACACCGCCCCCATGCCAAATAATTAAATATCCTCCAGCGCGGCATTGCCGGGGCGCCTTTGGCGTTAGCCCAGCTCATAGAGACTGTTTTGGGTGATAAATGTGTGCAATAATTGATTGATTAATTGTATAATTAAAATCAATAAAAGATAATCATAAAATATTTTCTTAATCAATTGGCTAATAGCATAACTAAACCACTAGTGCTTCATCCGAAGATGTATCTTTTAGAAATTTAATTAAATAATTCCTTAAAAAAATGAATTAATTGATTAATCAATAAATAATTAATTAATCGATTAAATAATTAATGAATAAATCAAAAATATCCTTTATAGCCACATCACTTGGTCACTGCCGTGTCCAAATATCAGCTTCCTAGCTCAAAAGGTGCCTGAGATATTGCCCAGATGAGAAAGAAAATAAATAAATGATTAATAATGAAAATGAATAAATAAATAATAATCATTAAAAAAAATCAATAGTTAATCAATTGGCCACTAGAATACATAAACCACCACCATTTCATCCGAATCTGTAACCTTAAAAAAATTAATTAATTCAGTCATTCATCGAATAATTAAATAATTAATCGATTAATTAATTAATCAATTAATCAATAAATCAAAAATACCCTTTACAACTGTTACGGGGTCCTCCCCTAACCCCTGGTCTCGGTAAACCTCCGAACCCCGAGAGGGTCCCCGGCAGAAAAATATGTTATCCTTTGTTGAAATTAATCAATAATGAAACTCTCAATAAAACCATCAAATGAAACAATCAAATCAATAATGAAACCACACCAAGGGTTATGAACAAATATTATATTAAAAGCACACCAAAAGCACCCTACAACAATGGGGGCAATCACCCCTGCAATCCAGTCTTAAGATGGTTCAGTATGTCCAGATTTAAAGTTTCGTTGGATTTTTTGGGGGATTTGGAAAACTATATATTTTTGGAAACTATATTGTATAGTCAGTCAGAAAACCAATGTTGCTATTTGCACAGACTCCTGTATGGCGGCCATCTTGGATTTTCAAAATTGCCGCCGAAGAACTAATTTTTCTCAATATCTCAGCTTCTAAATAACATAGAGCTTTGATTCTAACGGCTAAACATACATTTTCAAGGGCCCCGAATCCAATGGTAACAAGTTCGATAAGCTAGACATGACCATAGAGCTCCTATGTGGCGGCCATCTTGGATTTTTCAAACTGGCCGCCGTAAAATTGATGTTTCTCAATATCTCAGCTTCTAAACAACATAAAGCTTTGATTCTAACGGCTAAACATACATTTTGAAGGGCCCCGAATCCAATGGTAACAAGTTCGATAAGCTAGACATGACCATAGAGCTCCTATGTGGCGGCCACCTTGGATTTTTCAAACTGGCCGCCGTAAAATTGATGTTTCTCAGGATCTCATCTTCTAAATAAGACGGAGCTTTGATTTTTCTAAATCCCCAAAACAATCCAACGAAATCTAAAATCTGGACATGCTGAACCTGACTGTGTTGACTGTAATGAGAAATACTATTCTACTGCGGGTGTTTTGCTCTTTGTGGGCCTTTGTGGCATACTGCCAAATAACACACAGATACTCCTAATGTTCATGAGAACTTAAAATCTGTTTACGGGTGGACAAGCTACTAAAGTAATAAGTTTGATCCCCAGGGTACAGCTGAGGAAAATAATTAGTTTACAGCGTGTGTTTTTGTATTATTTATATACTGAGCAATATACCTGATATTGTGGTGATGGTGGTAGTGTATTTGTAGCCTATTATCCATCAATATGTCTGTGGTGGTGGTTGTATATATCGGTGACGGTTCCCTTTGCTTTGCTGTCTTTGCAGGTTCTACATGTCACATTATGAGTGAGATGCAACAAGATGGTGAAGGGGCGGGGCAAGCCCAGGAGTCCACGAACTGTAAGCAGTGCATTTTATGTAAGGCTGATGATGTCAAGAAAGGATCCTTGGTGTTAAACCCCAGAATAGATTCCTACCAACATTTATTGAAGACAATAGAAGAAAGGGCCAGTTTGCATGATGGCATCTACGTTCAAGTTCATAAACGACTCCAAAACAGCACAAAAGAAACACTCTCTACAGAGAAGGCAGTTTGGCATCGCACTTGTTACTGCAGTGCAACTAACAAGAGCGAGATACAACGTGCCAGAGACCGCCATGCGCATGCAGTAACAACTGGACACTATACTGCAAAAAAACGCGGACAGAAGAGAGGAAGCACAGAAATGGACGAGCCAGGCTCATCAACATCTGATGCAACATCCCCGTTCACACGCTCGTGTACAGTGCCACTGGATAAAGAGCAGTGTTTCTTCTGCCAAAAATATGATGGCAAACTACTCTACCAGGTTAGGACTGAAAATGCTGGTCAAGAGCTTAGAGAGGCTGTAGAGAAGTCCCAAGATGCATTATTGAAAACACGATTCAACACATGTATCTCACCAGGTGATGCACACGCAATTGACCTTCGGTACCACAAATCTTGTTGGAGAAGACATGTGTTCCATGTAGTACGAGACAGACCTAGCGCAAACAGAAGCAGCGCAGACAAAGAACTATTGCTGCAACGGGCAAGTCTGATTGAGATGATCAACCTGATAGATGTCAAAACACAAAACCAAGCTTATCTCTCCATGGATGACATTGAAACCACTTATGTCAATATGATTGGCGCAGAACACTTGGAAAAGCATGTACCTACATTCAATAGAAAGTGGCTGAAAGAAAGAATCGTCACTGAGTTGCCAAGCGTGACATCTGTTCTCCAAAAAGACCGAAGAAAATCGGCCATCCTCTACTGTCCAGATGCATGTGAGGAAAGCATGGTTCATTCTGCAATCACAAGTGATGGCGATGACGAGAACAACATGAAGACAATCTACAAAGCAGCACAAGTGATACGGAAGAGCATCGCAGAATTCATTAAGAAGGACCAGGAAGCAAATACCATACAGGTGTCCAGCGATATCAACGATGTTCCGGCTGAACTATACACCATGATCCGCTGGGTAATGGTAGGGCCTGTCGACAAGCTGGAAACTGAGAAGAGGACCAGTGTTGTTGACAGATCAACACTCACTGTGAGTCAGAACATCATGTATGGATTCAAATCCAACAGACAGGTGAAGTACAAACCAAGCAGCGAATCCGCAACATTCAGGCCACCCCATTCAAGAGAAAACCCCCAAGTCCTGGGATTGGCTCTGACTGTCCATCATGACACACGCAACAAAAAGCTGATGGGACTTCTCAATGCACATGGCTACTGTGTTTCGATTGTCCGCGCCCTCCTCATGGAAACTGCTCTTGCCAATGCTGTCATAGAAAACACCAGGCAGTTTGAAGTTCTGTACGTGCCACCATTCCTGAAAAGGGGAGCCTTTCTGTTATTTGCTGCAGACAACACGGACTTTGCCGAGGATACTCCTGACGGGAAAGGAACCACTCACGCAACGATTACTGCAGTGTACCAGAAGTCAGATGTCCCTGGAGAATCAGTTGCGCAACCTCTGATCATCGGTGATGCACAGAGTCTATCGGTCACTCCATACCATGTAGATGTGCTGCACTGTGACAAGCCGAAACCACAGCTTACGAGAGAACAGAGGAGTTTGTCATCAACAAGGGGGTCTCCAGATCCTATCAACTGACACAACTGCGATGGGTTGTTGCTTCTGCTCTATCCAGGATGAAAGCGAGGGAACACTCCAGCAAGATTCCAGGTTGGGCAGGATACAACTCGCTCTTGTCTGAACGCCAGTCCATGACTCGGGTTGGTGCCTTGCCACTACTTCCAGAGGTGGCGCATGAGTGGCCAACCCTACTGACCGTGATCATGCAAGCCAGTCAGCTAAGGATGTTGGCAGTTGGTGAAGATCATCCCACTGTAATTTCATTTGACATGGCCCTCTACGAGAAGGTGGTGCAACTGCTGGATGCAAGACCTGACTTGAAACGCACAGTCGTCCCCAGACTGGGTGAGCTGCATGTTGTCATGGCGGCTCTCCGAGCCCTCGGAGCCTCCATGGAGAACTCAGGCATTGATGATGCTTGGATAGAAGCTGATGTCTATGGTCCAGCCACGACGTGGCAAATCCTGAAATGTACACTGAAAAATTCAAGATGGCCGCCACATAGGAGCTCTATGGTCATGTCTAGCTTATCGAACTTGTTACCATTGGATTCGGGGCCCTTGAAAATCTATGTTTAGCCATTAGAATCAAAGCTCTATGTTATTTAGAAGCTGAGATATTGAGAAAAATTAGTTATACGGCGGCAATTTTGAAAATCCAAGATGGCCGCCATACAGGAGTCTGTGCAAATAGCAACGTTGGTTTTCTGACTGACTATACAATATAGTTTCCAAAAATATATAGTTTTCCAAATCCCCCAAAGATTCCAACGAAATTACATAGTGAACCTGACTATTTGTTGAAATTAATCAATAATGAAACTCTCAACGAAACCATCAAATGAAACAATCAAATCAATAATGAAACCACACCAAGGGTTATGAACAAATATTATATTAAAAGCACACCAAAAAGCACCCTACAACAATGGGGGCAATCACCCCTGCAATCCAATCTTAAGATGGTACCCCAGCTCAGACTCACGGCACCCCCAGGGACTGAAGCAGAGCCCTTCTCAATGTCTCGAGCACCCAACGGTGCTCCCGGCGTAGAGGCGATGGCAATGAGGCGGGAACGGAGATGTAGGTAAGGCGGGGACCATCACGTGGTCCCAGCCAACCCCAATTGGCGGTGGAAAGAGGAATCCCCAAAGACGCTATCCAAACATGCACCTACACCGTGCAGTCGTGAACCGCACCGTATTCTTCAAAGGCCGCTGTCGCACACCCACATCCTCGGCAAACCACCGGAGGGCTGGACCAGCGGACGCGACTAATCAAGGGTCCGCGAACGATGCGCGAGGTCCCCAAAATGGCGGTATCTTCTTCCTCGGGTCGCAGCCACCAGGCGAAGATTGTCCGGAATCTCCCACCTGTACCTGGCTTCACAGGCTTTTCCACGACACCAGCGGTATCAACGATCGCACGAGAGGCCTTCCCAGGACTCAAAGTTCCCTCTCCATGGACACTCGACCAAGCTGGGTGCGGAGCTGTTCCCAAACGCCTCCTTTTTTTCCCGCCTTACGCGCTCTTCTTCCTCGCTCCCTTTTGCCTTCCGGGTCACCATCCGATTTCCAGCCACATTTTACCAGGAGCGCTTTTAAACCTTTTAACCACAATAACCCTGACTGAGAACCAACAATAAGAATAATAACAACAATAATTAGGGCCGAATCCGTAACACAACCAAATCACTTGGTCATTGGCATGTCCAAATATCAGCCTCCTAACTCAAAAGGTGCATGAGATAATGGCCAGAAGAGAAAGAAAATATACAAGTACTGAATGAATTGCTAATAATTAAATAACTAATCAATAAATTCATTAATCAAAAAACAAAAAATGTCGTTTTTGACAAAGTACTTGCTCACTATTGTGCCGAAATTTCAGCTTCCTAGCTCTAAGGATGGCTGAGATATCGCTCGGACAAACAAACAAGAAAACAAGTACACAGACATTCAAAGTACACCGCCCCCATGCCAAATAATTAAATATCCTACAACGCGGCATTGCCGGGGCGCCTCCGGCGCCCGGCAATACCGCAGTGCAGCTCATCGAAGCTGCTTTGGGAGTGAGAGGTGCACGCTAATTCATTGATTAATTGTATAATTAAAATCAATAAAAGATTATCACAAATTATTTTCTTAATCAATTGGCTAAGAGCATAACTAAACCACTCGTGCTTCATCAGAAGATGTATCTTTTAGAAATTTAATTACATAAGTCATTAATAAAAAAATAAATAATTAATTGATTCACCAATAAATAATGAATCGATTAAATGATTAATCAATAAATCAAAAATATCCTTGATAGCCACATCACTTGGTCACTGTCATGTCCAAATATTAGCTACCGAGCTCAAAAGGTGCCTGAGATATTGGCCAAATGAGAAAGAAAATAAATAAATGATTAATAATGAAAATAAATAAATAATAATCATTAAAAAGTTAAATTATTAATCAATTCGGTCACAGAACACATAAACCACCACCATTTCATCAGAATCTGTAACTATAAAAAAAAACATTTTTTAGTCATTAATCGAATAATTAAATAATTAATCGATTAATTGATTGATTAATTAATAAATCAAAAACAGCCTTTGCAGCCAAATCACCTGGTCATTGGCATGTCCAAATATCAGCTTCCTAACTCAAAAGGTGCCTGAGTTAATGGTCAGAAGAGAAAGGAAATTTAATTAATTAAATAAGTTCTTAATTAATCGCTAATAATTAAATAACTCCTCAATTAATTGATTAATCAAAAAACAAAAAATACCCTTTTTGACAAAGGACTTGCTCATTACTGTGCCGAAATTTCAGCTTCCTAGCTCAAAGGATGGCTGAGATATCGTCCGGACAAACAAACAAGAAAGAAAACAAACAAGAAAACAAACAGGAAAACAATCAGAGTGAAAACTGAGTACTCTCTTTCAGCGTGCGTCACTGCCGAGCCCCCTTTCGGTGCCCGGCAATGACGATTTGCAATGCCTGGAGATGGCATAGGAAAGGAGCGGTGTACAACAAGTACAGATACATTCAAAGTACGCCACCACCATGCCAAATAATTAAATATCCTACATACCGCAGTGCAGCTCATGGAGACTGCATTGGGAGGGAGGTGTACAATTAATTGATTGATTAATTGCATAATTAAAATTAATAAAAGATTATCATAAAATATTTTCATAATCAATTGGCTAATAACATAACTAAACCACTCATGCTTCATCCGAAGAAGTAACTTTTAGAAATTTAACGAAATGTCATTAGTAAAAAATTAAATAATTAATTTATTAATCAATAAATAATTAATCGATTAACTGATTAATCAAAAATACCGTTTACAGACAAATCACTTGGTCATTGTCATGTCCAAATTTCAGCTTACTAGATCAAAAGGTGCCTGAGATATTGGCCAGATGAGAAAGAAAATAAATAAATGATTAATAATGAAAATAAATAAATAATAATCATAAAAAATTAAATAATTAAACAATTCGGTCACAGAACACATAAACCACCACCATTTCATCCGAATGTGTAACTTAAAAAATAATAATTAATTAAGTCATTTATCTTAACGATGTCTCTCCGAAAAGACCGACTGGACAACCCTCCCATCCACTTTCTGAATAATCCTCTCCAAGAAGTTCTGTCACTCAAGCTTTTGGGTCTCACTATCTGCCATGATCTTTCCTGGGAAAACCACATTTCAAATCTGGCCTCCAAAGCCAGTCGCCGACTGGGCATCCTCCGTCGTGCAAAGTCCTTCCTTGGCACACCTGAGCTCCTCACCACATACAAGGCTTTCATCCGCAGCTCAATGGAATACTGCTCTCCCCTCTGGGCTGGTGCTCCTGCCTCACACCTAGCTCGTCTTCACGCTGTTGAAACCAAAGCATTCAGAATCATTGGAATCTCCCGCGATGAAGCTAACTCCAAGGGCCTCTCACTCACTCACCGCAGGCAGGTTGGTGGTCTTTCCATCTTCTACCGACTCCTCTCTGGCCTTGCCCCCCCAGCTCTCTCTGGGCTCTGTCCCGCAAATATTCCTACAGGTCGCACAAGATCTGCCTGCAACCCTCTTATGGTCAAACTGCCAAAATCAAGACTCTCTGCTCACCTTCACTCCTTCATTCCTCTCTTCTCCCGCCTCTGGAACAAACGCCCTCACTCTCTTCAATCCCACTCCACCCTCCAGGTCTTTAAAACTGCTGTTCACCACCATCTCTTATCTTCCCCCATCCAAAACCTTGATCTTTCCTACCCCCGCTAATTTCACCCCAATTCCACTTTTTTGAAATACCAACTTCTGTCCTGGAAGTCCTTGGTGTCCTTGTGTTTTATACTTCTCCCTCCACCCCCCCCCCTTGCCACGCCTCCTCCCCCCAAGCCCTCTCCCTTCCACACATCTCCCTGCTCTCAAATGTTGTGTTTGTGTGCTTCCCCTTCTCTCCCCATCTTGTTTTCCGCTCCCTCTTTTTGTGTGTTTTGTTTGTCTGGTTGATTTGTTTGTGAAGTAAATGTTAGCTCTTTCACGAGCCTCGATTCAGTATACAAAAAAAATAAAAAAATAAAAAAAATAAAAAATAAAAATCGAATCATCAAATAATTAATTGATTAATTAATTGACCAATAAATCGAAAATAGCCTTTACAGCTAGATCACTTGGTCATTGTCATATCCAAATATCAGCATTCCTTGGTCAAAAGGTGCCTGAGATATTGCCCAGATGAGAAAGAAAATAAATAATTAATTAAGAATGAAAATAAATAAATAATAATCATAAAAAATTAAATAATTAATCAATTCGCTAATAGAACACACAAACCAACACCATTTCATCAGAATCTGTAACTTAAAAAAAACAATTTTTTAGTCATTAATTGAATAATTAAATAATTAATCGATTAATTTATTCATTGATTAATCAATAAATCAAAAATAGCCTTTGCAGCCAAATCACTTGGTCATTGGCATGTCCAAATATCAGCTTCCTAACTCAAAAGATGCCTGAGATAATGCCCAGAAGAGAAAGGAAATGTATAAGACTTAATTAATCGCTAATAATTAAATAACTCATCAATTAATTGATTAATCAAAAAACAAAAAATACCGTTTTTGACAAAAAGGACTTGCTCACTTTTGTGCCGAAATTTCAGCTTCCTAGCTCAAAGGATGACTGAGATATCGCCCGGACAACCAAGAAAATAAGAAAACAAACAAGTACATATACATTCAAAGTACACCACCCCCATGCCAAATCATTAAATATCCTACAGCGCGGCATTGCCGGGGCGCCTCCGGCGCCCGGCAATACCGCAGCTCATGGAGGCTGCATTGGGAGGGAGAGGTGTACACTAATTGTTTGATTAATTGTATAATTAAGATCAATAATAGATTATCACAAAATATTTTCTTTATCAATTGGCTAATAGCATAACTAAACCACTAGTGCTTCATCCGAAGATTTATCTTTTAGAAATTTAATTAAAGTCATTAATAAAAAAGAAAATAATTAATTGATTAATCAATAAATAATTAATCGATTAAATGATTAATCAATAAATCAAAAATATCCTTGATAGCCACATCACTTGGTCACTCATGTCCAAATATTAGCTTCCCAGCTCAAAAGGTGCCTGAGATATTGGACAAATGAGAAAGAAAATAAATAAATGATTAATAATGAAAATAAATAAATAATAATCATTAAAAAATTAAATTATTAATCAATTCGGTCACAGAACACATAAACCACCACCATTTCATCAGAATCTGTAACTTAAAAAAAAAATTTTTTTAGTCATTAATCGAATAATTAAATAATTAATCGATTAATTGATTGATTAATTAATAAATCAAAAACAGCCTTTGCAGCCAAATCACCTGGTAATTGGCATGTCCAAATATCAGCTTCCTAACTCAAAGGGTGCCTGAGTTAATGGTCAGAAGAGAAAGGAAATTTAATTAATTAAATAAGTACTTAATTAATCGCTAATAATTAAATAACTCCTCAATTAATTGATTAATCAAAAAACAAAAAATACGGTTTTTGACAAAGGACTTGCTCACTGTTGTGCCGAAATTTCAGCTTCCTAGCTCAAAGGATGGCTGAGATATAGCCCAGACAAGCAAGAAAACAAACAAACAAGAAAACAAACAAGTACAGATACATTCAAAGTACACCGCCCCCATGCCAAATAATTAAATATCCTGCAGCGCGGCATTGCCAGGGCGCCTCTGGCGCTCGGCAATACCGCAGTGCAGCTCATAAAGGCTGCATTGGGAGGGAGAGGTGGACACTAATTGATTGATTCATTGTATAATTAAAATCAATAAAATATTGTCACAAAATATTTTCTTAATCAATTGCCTTATAGCATAACTAAACCACTAGTGCTTCATCCGAACATGTATCTTTTAGAAATTTAATTAAATAACTCATTAATAAAAAATTAAATAATTAATTGATTCACCAATAAATAATTAATCGATTAATCAATAAATAATTAATCGATTAAATGATTAATCAATAAATCAAAAATATCCTTGATAGCCACATCACTTGGTCACCGTCATGTCCAAATATTAGCTTCCCAGCTCAAAAGGTGCCTGAGATATTGGCCAAATGAGAAAGAAAATAAATAAATGATTAATAATGAAAAAAAAAAAAAAATCATGAAAAAATTAAATTATTAATCAATTCGGTCACAGAACACATAAACCACCACCATTTCATCAGAATCTGTAACTGAATTTTTTATTATTATTTTTTCATAATTAATCGAATAATTAAATAATTAATCGATTAATTGATCAATTGATAAATCAATAAATCAAAAATATCCTTGATAGCCACATCACTTGGTCACTCATGTCCAAATATTAGCTTCCCAGCTCAAAAGGTGCCTGAGATATTGGCCAAATGAGAAAGAAAATAAATAAATGATTAATAATGAAAAAAAAAAAAAAAATCATGAAAAAATTAAATTATTAATCAATTCGGTCACAGAACACATAAACCACCACCATTTCATCAGAATCTGTAACTGAATTTTTTATTATTATTTTTTCATAATTAATCGAATAATTAAATAATTAATCGATTAATTGATCAATTGATAAATCAATAAATCAAAAATATCCTTGATAGCCACATCACTTGGTCACTCATGTCCAAATATTAGCTTCCCAGCTCAAAAGGTGCCTGAGATATTGGCCAAATGAGAAAGAAAATAAATAAATGATTAATAATGAAAATAAATAAATAATAATCATTAAAAAATTAAATTATTAATCAATTCGGTCAGAGAACACATAAACCACCACCATTTCATCAGAATCTGTAACTTAAAAAAAAAATTTTTTTAGTCATTAATCGAATAATTAAATAATTAATCGATTAATTGATTAATAAAAAAATCAAAAATAGCCTTTGCAGCCAAATCACCTGGTCATTGGCATGTCCAAATATCAGCTTCCGAACTCAAAAGGTGCCTGAGTTAATGGTCAGAAGAGAAAGGAAATTTGATTAATTAAATAAGTACTTAATTAATCGCTAATAATTAAATAACTCCTCAATTAATTGATTAATCAAAAAACAAAAAAACCCTTTTTGAAAAAGGACCTGCTCACTGTTGTGCCGAAATTTCAGCTTCCTAGCTCAAAGGATGGCTGAGATATCGTCCGGACAACCAAGAAAACAAGCAAGAAAGCAAGAAAGCAAGAAAAAAAAAAACGAGAGTGAAATCTGAGTACTCCCTTTCAGCGTGCGTCACTGCCGAGCCCCCTTCGGTGCCCTGCGATGACGTTTCGCAATGCCTGGAGATGGCAGAGGAAAGGTGCGGTGTACAACAACCTGAGTGAAAACTGAGTACTCCCTTTCAGCGTACGTCACTGCCGAGCCCCCTTTGGTTCCAGGCAATGACGTTATGCAGTGCCTGGAGATGGCATAGGAAAGGAGCAGTGTACAATATCTTGTCGGATGCTTCAAGAAGCCCCCATTGCTGGATTCTTTGCCATCGCCATGTCATCTCTGGCACAAAGACAAATTACTTGTTTCTTTCAGTGTCTAACGCATGGCGGTACCTTGTGTGTGTGGAACCCCACTTCCTTGGGGCAAAAGGAACCTGTGATGTTTGTGAGTCTGGTGTACACATGCGTGACACACTGGACCAGGAACGTGGAGCTGAGTCAATGCCAATAAAGCGGATATAAAGTTGAGTGCCTTCATTGGTCTGATTGTTCGTGCTTCCAGACATTACAAGTGGCGACGAGGTGAAGATCCGTTCGTGTCTTGATGGCGACAATCGGCATTCTCCATGAATACTCCGCTGGGGAGGATTGAGCAGATTTTGTGGAGAGGCTGGATCAGTACTTTGTGGCCAACAACATGGCGGCCGCTGGTGATGCCATCCGCCGTCGTGTTGTGTTGTTGACTTTGTGCCGGCAGAAGGTGTACGGACTCATCAAGAACCTTCTGTCACCACGGCGACCTACCAACCTTTCCGATGAGGAACTCTGTGAGCTTGTCAAGCTAAACTTCAAGCCAAAAGCTGGTCTCATCATATCAAGGTACAAGTTTTACACACACTCACTCGACGGGAGGATCAGGACATTCCCGGCTTTGTTGCTGATCTGCGCCGTTTAGCAGAGCCATGTCAATTTGGTGCTGTACTTGATGAGATGCTCCGAGATTTCTTTGTGATTGGGGTAAAATCACGATGTTATCTTATGAAAACTTCTTCCTCAAAATGAGGACCTTGACCTGGGAAGAGCAGTGAAGTTTGCACAGGCGTGTGTGACAACTGCTGAAAACCTGAAGGAGATCTCGTCAAAAGGGCAGAACTCTTCGAGTGCAGATACTGTAAGTAAGATTGCTACATCCTCGTATGAGGCTGCGCCTAGACCAGTTGTGTTTTCAAAACCTGCTTCCTCGGTAGCGAGAGGCCCTAAGAACGTGTGTTGCCGTGTTGGTGTTGTGGTGTGAATCATGTGGCTTACCAGTGCCGTTTCAAACGGTATATATGCAACGGCTGTGGCAAGATTGGTCATCTTCAAAAGAGGTGTCTCCAGTCTAGCACTGTTGGTGATACTGCCACCACCCATCATGTGGATGATGGCGAGAATGTCGCTGGTGCTGATGAGTCATTGCTGCATGATGAGGAGTATGAGTTGCATACGATTTCTGGCAGCCCCGCACCAATAACGGTTGATCTTCAACTGAATGGCAAGCAGGTGTCAATGGAAGTGGACACAGGGGCGAGTCAGTCGATTATGAGCAAGGAAACATTTGACAAGCTGTGGGGCCGTGAAGCCTAAATTGAGCCCGGTGAGGGCCAAACTTCGGACTTACACGAAGGAAATTGTTCTGGTGCTTGGCAGCGCAGCTGTCTGTGTGTCTTATGATGGTGTAATTTGTGAACTGGCCATGTGGGTTGTGCCAGGCAATGGCCCTACATTGTTCAGGCGGAACTGGCTTAAGAGCATAAAGTTGAACTGGCATGAGATCAAAGAGCTGTCTACAGTGGAGGCTCCTGGTTGTGCTCAAGTGCTGGAAAAATTTCCATCTCTATTTGAGCCAGGAATTGGTTCCTTCATGGGGATGAAAGTTAAAATTCATCTGAATCCGTAAGTGCAGCCCATCTATTGTAAAGCTCGGTCTGTTCCCTACTTGATGAGGGAAAAGATCGAGTGTGAACTTGAGAGGCTCCAGAATGAGGGGGTCATCTCTCCTGTTGAGTTCAATGAATAGGCCAGTCCAATTGTTCCTGTGTCACTGGAGCAGTGAGGATCTGCGGGGACTACAAGGTGACCATAAATAGCCACTCATACAGGATCAGTATCCACTGCCCAAAGCGGCTGACCTGTTTTCGACATTAGCTGGTGGAAAGTCATTCACCAACTTGGATCTAACATCTGCCTACATGACACAAGAGCTGGATGAGCAGTCAAGGAAACTCATGTGCATCAACACTCACAAAGGGCTGTTCATCTACAATCGCTGTCCTTTTGGAATACGTTCAGCAGGGGCCATCTTTCAGAGAAACATGGAGAGTCCATTAAAATCTTTGCCAAAAACTGCCGTGTTCCACGACGATATCCTGATCATGGGCTGCAACAATACATAACACCTGAGTAACCTGGAGGAAGTTCTGCATCGTTTGGACAAAGTAGGGCTCAGACGGAAACGTGAGGAATGCGTGTTTATAGTGCCCGAAGTCGTGTTCCTAGGCAGAAAAGTCACTGCCACTGGAATCATGCCATGCGATTCCAAAGTCAAAGCAATCAAGAATGCGCCCATACCAGAAAATGTGTCACAATTACGTTCCTTCTTGGTTTTGCTAAACCATTTTGGCAGTTTCTTGCCACAGGTGAGCACAGTGTTGGAACCCTTGCATCAGCTACGTCGGAAAGGAAAAATTTGGGTTTGGGGCAAGGCCCAGGATGATGCCTTCAAGGAAGCTGGAGGTCTATTGTGTTCTAACAAGTTGCTTGTTCTTTATGATCCATGTAAGCGTCTTGTATTGTCGTGTGAGGCCAGTGCCTATGGGGTATTGGGGTAGGCTGTGTATTGCAACAGGCCAATGAGTCGGGCAAGTTACAGCCTGTTGTGTTCGCTTCCAGAACCTTGACGAAAGCCAAACGAGCCTATGGTATGATTGATAAAGAAGCTTTATGCTGTGTGTTTGGGGTAACCAAGATGCATCAGTATCTGTTTGGTCGTAAGTTTGAGCTTGAAACCGACCACAAACCGCTCACTTTCTTGTTTTCAGAGAACAAAGGCATCAACACCAATGGGTCATCACGTGTTCAGAGGTGGTCCTTGACGTTGTCTGCATATAATTATACTATTCGTTACAGGCCTGGCACTGGGAATTGTGCTGATGTACTGAGTCGACTGGCCGGTGCCTGTTGCTGATCGCAACAATACTCCTCAACCCGCTGACCTCGTATTGGCTATGAATGCGTTTGAGAGTGACAGCTCTCTGGTCACGGCTGCTCAAGTTAGGTTGTGGTCTAACAGAGATCCTGTGTTGTCTGTAGTCAAGCGTTGCGTTATGACTGGCGATTGGTCCGGCATACCAGACTCGGAGGAGTACAAACCATATTCATGTCGTAGAGATGAGCTATTTATCCAGTCAGATTGCCTAGTTTGGGGGCAGACGTGTCATCATGCCAAAACAGGGAGGAGAGAGAGAGAGATTGGTTTCTGAACTACATAGTACCCATCCTGGCATTGTTATGATGAAAGCTATTGCAAGGTTTCATGTTTGGTGGCCTGGTATTGATTCCGAACTTGAATCTTGTGTTCATCGTTGTGATACGTGTACGCAGCTCAGTAAGTCGCCAGCGAAATCGCCACTGAGCCTGTGGTCGTGGCCTTCCAAACCTTGGTCCAGGATTCATGTTGACTTTCCAGGTCCATTCTTATGGAAAATGTTCCTTGTTGTCATTGATGTATTTTCCAAGTGGATTGAATGCTCTATGAAGTCTCCAAGCACTTCTGCTGTTACCATTGAGAATTTACGTGTCATGTTCGCTACTCACGGTCTACCAGATGTGTTGGTAAGCGATAATGGTTCGTGTTTCACATGTCAGGAATTTCAGGAATTCATGAGGTTGAATGGCATTAGACATGTCCGTTCTGCTCCGTTGAAACCCGCTTCTAATGGCCAGGCAGAGTGTGCTGTACAGATCATCAAGCAAGGATTAAGGCATGTTACTCAATATTTGCTTCAAACATGTTTGTCACGCATGTTGCTCGGGTAGAGATCACGACCACATACCTGAACTGGAGTGCCCCAGCAGAATTACTTATAAAGCGAGACCTCAAAACTGCACTCTCTCTTGTTCCTCCTGACGTCGGTGAAACTGTTGCTAACAAGCGTTGAGCCTAGGTCCCCCGTCGGTGAAGTGATGTGAGTTGACAAAGTGGAAGACGCAAGGCGGCCATCTTGGAGTTTGACGTGGCGACCCAATTTTCAATAGCGTTCTCCCTTATGCGTAGATACACCCACAGACCAGATTAGAAGTTAGCAGTTCGTTTATTTTTCAAGATATTTCACTCACAGGGTTCAGACATATATATGGTGGCGGCCATCTTGGATTTTGACGTGGCGACCCAATTTTCAATAGCGTTCTTCCTTATGCCGAGATACACCCACACACCAGATTAGAAGTTGGTGCTTCGCTTATTTTACAAGATATTCCGCTCATAAGGTTCAGGCACGTGAAAAAGTAAGTACACCCCATGTAAAGTTTTGACTTTTTCAACATATTTCAACATACAGCTATTTGATCTTCATTTCAACAATATTGATAGATAAAGGTGATATAATATAACAAATATCATGAAACATTCACATTTTGTAGTCCATTGTATAATTTAAATAAACATAAATGCAAATTTCGCATGTGGAAAAAGTAAGTACACCCTTTTTTTTTTTTTTTGGTTTTTTTGTATACAAGATCGAGGCTCGTGAAAGAGCTAACATTAATCACACAAAAAGACAAACCGACACACAAAACACAAAAAACAAGGGGAGCGGCAGACAAGATGGGGAGAGAGGGGGAAGACACAAACACAACATTTAAGAGCAGGGACATCGGGAGGACTTGGGGGGAGGTGGGAGAGGAATAAAACATATGAACACTGCAAGGACTCTGGGGTGAATTACCGGGGGTAGAAAAGATCAAGGTTTTCCATGGGGGAAGATAAGAGATGGTGGTGAACAGCTGTTTTAAAGACCTGGAGGGAGGAGTGGGATTGAAGGGAGTGGGGGAGTTTGTTCCAGAGGCGAGAGAAAAGGGGAATGAAAGAGTGAAGGTGAGCAGAGAGCCTAGATTTTGGCAGTTTAACCATAAGAGGGTTGCAGGCAGATCTTGTGCGACCTGAAGGAATATTGGGGGGACAGAGCACAGAGAGAGCTGGGGGAGCAAGGCCGGAGAGGAGTCGGTAGAAGACAGAAAGACCACCAACCTGCCTGGTGGTGGTATTGCCTTGGCTCTAATAGGTGGTATTGCCCCCTTTGGCAGAAACAACCTCAAGTAGGCGTTACTTATAACTGTCTACCAGTCTCTTACATCGACTGGGAGAAATTTTTCCCACTCCTCCATGCAGAATTCTTTCAGCTGTGCGATGTTTGAGGGGTTTCTTGCATGCACAGCTCGTTTCAAATCCCCCCACAACATCTCGATGGGATTTAGATCCGGGCTTTGACTTGGCCATTCCAGAACCCTCCATTTCTTTCTTTTCAGCCATTCCTTGGTGGATTTACTGGTATGTTTAGGGTCATTGTCATGTTGCAAGGTCCACCTTCGGTTGAGCTTCAACTTTCCGACAGATGGCCTCACATTATCCTCAAGCACCCTCTGGTACAATGAAGAATTCATAGTGGATTCCATGATGGTGAGCTGCCCAGGCCCTGATGCAGCAAAGCTGCCCCAAACCATAATATTTCCACCACCATGCTTTACAGTTGGTATCAGGTTCTTGTCGTCAAATGCTGTCTTTGGATTTCGCCAAACATGTCTTCTGGTACTGTGGCCAAATCGCTCTACCTTTGACTCATCTGTCCAGAGCACATTGTTCCAGAAGTGCTGGTGTTTGCCTAGGTGTTCATTGGCAAACTTTAGTCTTGCCCTGATGCTCTTTCTGGACAGCAAAGGTTTCCTCCTGGCACACCTCCCATGCAGATCAAATTTGTGCAGCCTCTTTCTAATGGTAGACTCGTGCACTTTTACATCAACAGTGGCAAGAGCTACCTGTAGGTCCCGTGATGACATTCTGGGGTTCTTAGAGACTTCTTTCAGCATCTTGTGGTCTGCTCTCGGGTTGAACTTGCTGGGGCGGCCTGGCCTGAACAAGTTGGCATTTGTTTGGAATCTTCTCCACTTGTAGATGATCTTCCGGACAGTCGAATGATTGATTTCAAATTGTTTGGAGATCTTTTTAAATCCCTTCCCAGACTCGTAGGCATCTATAACCTTCTTTCTGAAGGCCTCAGAGAGCTCTTTTGATCTAGGCATGGTGACGCTGCACACTTCAACAACAAAGAGCAAACCAAACTAAATGTCTGAGGTTTAAAAAAGCCAGGTTCCTCAAAGATCCTCTATAACGATGTTCTAATCATTTGCACCTGAGCTGGGGCACCTGATTCTAATTTTAGGTATTTGAAGTTGTGATAAATGTAGGGGTGTACTTACTTTTTCCACATGCGAAATTTGCATTTATGTTTATTTAAATTATACAATGGACTACAAAATGTGAATGTTTCATGATATTTGTTATATTATATCACCTTTATCTGTCAATATTGTTGAAATGAAGATCAAATAGCTGTATGTTGAAATATGTTGAAAAAGTCAAAACTTTACATGGGGTGTACTTACTTTTTCACGTGACTGTACATGGCGTCAGACATACACGGCGGCCATCTTGGATTTTGACGTGGGTTGCACCCACACACCAAATTAGAATTCGGTCGTTAGAATTCGGTTGCACGTACGGACGCACGCACGCCCACCCGCACGCACGCACGCCCACACGCACGCCCGCAGGCACGCACGGACGGACGGACGGAAGGACGGACACACGGACGGAGGGGAAAACCATAGTCCCCCTTTCGCTCCGCGGTGCGACGGGGGACAACAAGCGTCAGAGTCACAAGTTCTCTCATTATCGCATGGCTGTGTTACCTGACTTTGCTGTGAACGATCCAGTTTATGTGCTAAACAATGGCCTTGGAACAAAATGGCTGCCAGGTGTAGTTCCTAACAGGGAAGGCACCCGTGTTTTTTGTGTCGAGCTGAAGGATGGTCGGATGGTTAGGAAACACATGGACCAAATCAAGCGGCGTTATATTGAGTTGGAGGAAAATGCAAATCCTGCGGTTCATCCAGTTATTGTTCGGTTGATCGAAAGAGCACCTGTTGTTTCCGAGCCTGCACCTGAAGCCGTCAGTGATGCGTCTCAGCCCGAAGTTCCTGTACCTGTGCCTGCCGACAGTCCGATACATTTGTCCATGTCACCTAGACCTGTACCTGTAACAACTTCTCTGCGTAGGTCCTCCCGCACATCCAGACATACAGACCGGTTGGATTTGTAATTAAGGGGGGGGGGGGGGGGGGAGATATTGTGATGTATGTGAGTCCGGCGTGCGCATGCGCGACACACAGGACCAGGAACGTGGAGCTAAGTGCAATGCTAATAAAGCGGATATGGAGTTGAGTGCCTTCATTGGTCTGATTGTTCGTGCTTCCAGACATCACAAAACCCACGGTTAATTTCCATGGCAAGTCGCATAAGTAATCGTTTTTGACCCACAAACTGCTCGAGAGAAAGGGAAACAGAAAGTAGGCCATAAAAGGGCCTTTGTGTGAAGTCGTGTGGTCTGCAGCGTTTGTAAGTACAGTGGCCTCTGTCCGCAGTGGGTACATAATGCCAAACTGGATGGGCCAAGGCGACGATCTCAAACAAAGTCTAATGACGATCTGTAACTCAAATCCATGTGTAAAGGTCCATTTCATTTCCTCATTAAATTGCCTCTTTAGTGCCAATTTAGTCCCATGTTCTCAGGAAGTTTCCGAAACACTTTTGTTGCTAAACGGGTAAATATTTTCCATCAGACCAGTCGAGCTGATATAATCATTCATTGAAAATCTAAGAGGAGGAATTTATGAGTATAAAATTCAACAATTCAACAAAATTGACAACCTGGCACAATAAAACGATGTACGAGTTTACTGCAAAGGTGGTCCCAATAACAATAAACGCTAACAAGTGAATTGAGGAATACAGTGGTGATGAAGCCCCCAGTGATGATGAAGAAGACCCCAGTGATGATGAAGAAGACCCCAGTGATGATGAAGAAGCTCCCAGTGATGATGAAGCCCTCAGTGATGACGAAGAAGCTCCCAGTGATGATGAAGAATCCCCCAGTGATGAAGAAGAAGCCCCCAGTGATGATGAAGGAGCCACCAGTGATAATGAAGAAGCCCCCAGTGATGATGAAGAAGCCCCCAGTGATGATGAAGCAGCCCCCAGTGATGATGAAGAAGCCCCCAGTGATGAGGAAGAAGCCCCCAGTGATGATGAAGAAGCCCCCAGTGATGATGATCAAGCCCCCAGTTATAATGATTAAGCCCCCAGTGATGATGAAGAAGCCTCCAGTGATGATGAAGTAGCTCCCAGTGATGACGAAGAAGCCCCCAGTGATGATGAAGAGGCTTCCAGCGATGATTAAGAAGCCCCCAGAGATGATGATGAAGCCCCCAGTGATGATGAAGAAGCCCCCATTGATAATGAAGAAGCTCCCAGTGATAATGAAGTATCTCCCAGTGATGATGAAGAAGCCCCCAGTGATGATGAAGGAGCCACCAGTGATAATGAAGAAGCCCCCAGTGATGATGAAGGAGCCACCAGTGATAATGAAGTAGCTCCCAGTGATGATGAAGTAGCTCCCAGTGATGATGAAGGAGCCCTCAGTGTTAATGAAGTAGCTTCCAGTGATGATGAAGAAACCCCCAGTGATGAGGAAGAAGCCCCCAGTGATGAGGAAGAAGCCCCCAGTGATGATGAAGAAGCCCCCAGTGATGATGAAGTAGCCCCCAGTGATGATGAAGTAGCCCCAGTGATTATGAAGAAGCCCCCAGTGATGATGAAGAAGCCCCCAGTGATGATGAAGTAGCCCCCAGTGATGATGAAGAAGCCCCCAGTGATGATGAAGAAGCCCCCAGTGATGATGAAGTACTGAAGTAGCCCCCAGTGATGATGAAGTAGCTCCCAGTGATGATGAAGGAGCCCTCAGTGATAATGAAGTAGCTTACAGTGATGATGAAGAAGCCCCCAGTGATGATGAAGTAGCCCCCAGTGATGATTAAGAAGCCCCCAGTGATGATGGAGCCCCCAGTGATAATGGAGTAGCTCCCAGTGATGATGAAGAAACCCCCAGTGATGATGAAATAGCCCTCAGTGATGATGATTAAGCTCCCTGTGATAATGAAGTAGCTCCCAGTGATGATGAAGAAGCCCCCAGTGATGAGGAAGTAGCCCCCAGTGATGATGAAGAAGCCCCCAGTGATGATGGAGCCCCCAGTGATAATGGAGTAGCTCCCAGTGATGATGAAGAAACCCCCAGTGATGATTAAGTAGCCCCCAGTGATGATGAAGAAGCCCCAGTGATGATGAAGAAGCCCCCAGTGATGATGAAGAAGCCCTCAGTGATGAGGAAGAAGCCCCCAGTGATGATGAAGAAGCCCCCAGTGATGATGAAGTATCTCCCAGTGATGATGAAGAAGCCCCCAGTGATGATGAAGGAGCCACCAGTGATAATGAAGAAGCCCCCAGTGATGATGAAGAAGCCCCCAGTGATGATGAAGCAGCCCCCAGTGATGATGAAGAAGCCCCCAGTGATGAGGAAGAAGCCCCCAGTGATGATGAAGAAGCCCCCAGTGATGATGATCAAGCCCCCAGTTATAATGATTAAGCCCCCAGTGATGATGAAGAAGCCTCCAGTGATGATGAAGTAGCTCCCAGTGATGATGAAGAAGCCCCCAGTGATGATGAAGAGGCTTCCAGCGATGATTAAGAAGCCCCCAGAGATGATGATGAAGCCCCCAGTGATGATGAAGAAGCCCCCATTGATAATGAAGAAGCTCCCAGTGATAATGAAGTATCTCCCAGTGATGATGAAGAAGCCCCCAGTGATGATGAAGGAGCCACCAGTGATAATGAAGAAGCCCCCAGTGATGATGAAGGAGCCACCAGTGATAATGAAGTAGCTCCCAGTGATGATGAAGTAGCTCCCAGTGATGATGAAGGAGCCCTCAGTGTTAATGAAGTAGCTTCCAGTGATGATGAAGAAACCCCCAGTGATGAGGAAGAAGCCCCCAGTGATGAGGAAGAAGCCCCCAGTGATGATGAAGAAGCCCCCAGTGATGATGAAGTAGCCCCCAGTGATGATGAAGTAGCCCCAGTGATTATGAAGAAGCCCCCAGTGATGATGAAGAAGCCCCCAGTGATGATGAAGTAGCCCCCAGTGATGATGAAGAAGCCCCCAGTGATGATG
This sequence comes from Myxine glutinosa, assembly GCF_964187855.1. NCBI lineage: Eukaryota > Metazoa > Chordata > Myxini > Myxiniformes > Myxinidae > Myxine > Myxine glutinosa. Next base: position 214,833,011 of record NC_136264.1, on the reverse strand, counting down.
AAGAAGCCGCCAGTGATGATGAAGTACTGAAGTAGCCCCCAGTGATGATGAAGTAGCTCCCAGTGATGATGAAGGAGCCCTCAGTGATAATGAAGTAGCTTACAGTGATGATGAAGAAGCCCCCAGTGATGATGAAGTAGCCCCCAGTGATGATGAAGAAGCCCCCAGTGATGATGGAGCCCCCAGTGATAATGGAGTAGCTCCCAGTGATGATGAAGAAACCCCCAGTGATGATGAAATAGCCCTCAGTGATGATGATGAAGCTCCCTGTGATAATGAAGTAGCTCCCAGTGATGATGAAGAAGCCCCCAGTGATGAGGAAGTAGCCCCCAGTGATGATGAAGAAGCCCCCAGTGATGATGGAGCCCCCAGTGATAATGGAGTAGCTCCCAGTGATGATGAAGAAACCCCCAGTGATGATTAAGTAGCCCCCAGTGATGATGAAGAAGCCCCAGTGATGATGAAGAAGCCCCCAGTGATGATGAAGAAGCCCTCAGTGATGAGGAAGAAGCCCCCAGTGATGATGAAGAAGCCCCCAGTGATGATGAAGAAGCCCCCAGTGATGATGAAAAAGCCCCCAGTGATGATGAAGAAGCCCCCAGTGATGATGAAATAGCCCTCAGTGATGATGATTAAGCTCCCAGTGATGATGAAGAAGCTTCCAGCGATGATGAAGAAGCCCCCAGTGATGATGATTACGCCCCTAGTGATGATGAAGAAGCCCCCAGTGATGATGAAAAAGCTCCCAGTCGGATAATGAAGAAGCCCCCAGTGATGATGATTAATCTCCCAGTGATGATGAAGAAGCTTCCAGCGATGATGAAGAAGCCCCCAGTGATGATGATTAAGCCCCTAGTGATGATGAAGAAGCCCCCAGTGATAATGAAGAAGCTCCCAGTGATGATGAAGAAGCCCCCAGTGATAATGAAGTATCTCCCAGTGATGATGAAGAAGCCCCCGGTGATGATGAAGTAGCTCCCAGTGGTGATGAAGAAGCCCCCAGTGATGATGAAGAAGCCCCCAGTGATGATGAAGTAGCTCCCAGTGGTGATGAACAAGCCCCCAGTGATAATGAAGTATCTCCCGGTGATGATGAAGAAGCCCCCAGTGATGATGAAGAAGCCCCCGGTGATGATGAAGAAGCCCCCAGTGATGATGAAGAAGCCCCCGGTGATGATGAAGTAGCTCCCAGTGGTGATGAAGAAGCCCCCAGTGATGATGAAGAAGCCCCCAGTGATGATGAAGAAGCCCCCGGTGATGATGAAGAAGCCCCCAGTGATGAGGAAGAAGCCCCCGGTGATGATGAAGTAGCTCCCAGTAGTGATGAAGAAGCCTCCAGTGATGATGAAGAAGCCCCCAGTGATAATGAAGAAGCTCCCAGTGATGATGATTACGCTCACAGTGATAATGAAGTAGCTCCCAGTGATGATGAAGAAGCCCCCAGTGATGATGAAGTAGCCCACAGTGATGATGAAGAAGCCCCAGTGATGATGAAGCCCTCAGTGATAATGAAGTAGCTCCCAGTGATGATGAAGAAGCCCCCAGTGATGATGAAGAAGCCCCAGTGATGATGAAGCTCTCAGTGATAATGAAGTAGCTCCCAGTGATGATGAAGAAGCCCCCAGTGACGATAAAGAAGCACATAGTGTTCTGAAGAAGTTTCAGGAGTCGAGTGAATGAGGCCATTGTTTGTCGTAGCCCAGTAGATGCAAACCAAAGACAGCGCAACTTAGTTTCAATTTGGCACAAGTCCGATGTGGCAAACATTCCGCTCGGTCTTACCCGGTCATCCCAAAGTATCCCCATGGAATGGCAGCTGCTCGGGAGCACCACCGCACCGATCCCAGCATCAAACAAAGCAGATGGCACGACCAATGCTTCTCGGAAAGATGTTTGGCCTCCCTCGCAGTGCTCCAGAGAAAACGAACCATTGTTGCCCGTCCTGATCTTTGGTTTTAAAAAGGAACACCCATTTTTTTTGTCAATTTGGAATTCCTTGGCACCAAACATCGCAGTTTATATCACTCTGTGTCTTGGTCTGTGTCGATCTTTGAATGTGCGATTGTCCATGCACTGACCTTGACGTTCACCGGGCACAGCCGCACAGAAAGCAGCAAATTTTGATATGGATGTTTTTAGACAAAGTCGTTTTGTTTTCACAATTATCAACGTTGAGAAAGTGAAATATTTTATCCATGGGGACATGGTGTGGTCTAACACATCGTGTGTGCCAATGTTTTAAAATACACTTTTCCAAAGGATAATGAGACCTTTCCTGGACAGAACACAACACGAGTGATTGGACGACATCACAAAAAATAACCATTTTCAACATCGTTTAAGATTCATCATCAATTACTCATCAGTCTTAACTATCGAATCCATTTATCTGCACATTTACAGGATAACCCCTGGGCTTTGTCCTATCGGGCAGAGATAGACCTCTCACTCCGAGCTCCACCTTTCGGGATAACGAGACCTTTCCTGGATAAACAGGCCCTTTCTGGATAATGAAACCTTTCCTGGATAACGAGGCCTTTTCTGGATAACCAGGCCTTTTCTGGCGAATGAGGCTTTTTCTGGATAACTAGGCCTTTTCTGGATAATGAGGCTTTTTCTGGATAACTAGGCCTTTTCTGGATAAAAAGACCTTTCCTGGATAACTAGGCCTTTTCTGGATAATGAGGCTTTTTCTGGATAACGAGGCCTTTTCTGGATAACTAGGCCTTTTCTGGATAATGAGGCCTTTTCTAGTTAATGAGGCCTTTTCTGGATAACTAGGCCTTTTCTGGATAATGAGGCCTTTTCTGGATAATGAGGCCTTTTCTGGATAATGAGGCCTTTTCTAGTTAATGAGGCCTTTTCTGGATAACAAGACCTTTTCTGGATAATGAGGCCTTTTCTGGATAACGAGACCTTTTCTGGATAATGAGGCCTTTTCTGTATAACAAGACATTTTCTGGATAATGAGGCCTTTTCTAGTTAATGAGGCCTTTTCTGGATAACTAGGCCTTTTCTGGATAATGAGGCCTTTTCTGGATACCGAGGCCTTTTCTGGATAATGAAACCTTTTCTGGATAACGAGACCTTTTCTGGATAATGAGGCCTTTTCTAGTTAATGAGGCCTTTTCTGGATAACTAGGCCTTTTCTAGTTCATGAGGCCTTTTCTGGATAACTAGGCCTTTTCTGGACAATGAGGCCTTTTCTGGATAGCGAGGCCTTTTCTGGATAACTAGGCCTTTTCTGTATAATGAGGCCTTTCCTGGATAACTAGGCCTTTTCTGGATAACCAGGCCTTTTCTGGATAATAAGACCTTTCTGGATAACTAGGCCTTTTCTGCATAATGAGGCCTTTTCTGGATAGCGAGGCCTTTGCTGGACAACTAGGCCTTTTCTGGATAATGAGGCCTTTTCTGGATAATGAGACCTTTTCTGGATAATGAGGCCTTCTCTAGTTAATGAGGCCTTTTCTGGATAACTAGGCCTTTTCTGGATAATGAGGCCTTTTCTGGATAACTAGGCCTTTTCTGGATAATGAGGCCTTTTCTGGATAAGGAGGCCTTTTCTGGATAGTGAGGCCTTTTCTAGTTAACGAGGCCTTTTCTGGATAATGAGACCTTTTCTGGATAATGAGGCCTTTTCTGGATAACGATACCTTTTCTGGATAATGAGGCCTTTTCTGGATAACGAGGCCTTTTCTGGATAATGAGGCCTTTTCTAGTTAATGAGGCCTTTTCTGGATAACGAGACCTTTTCTGGATAATAAGACCTTTCTGGATAACTAGGCCTTTTCTGGATAATGAGGCCTTTTCTGGATAAGGAGGCCTTTTCTGGATAGTGAGGCCTTTTCTAGTTAATGAGGCCTTTTCTGGATAATGAGAACTTTTCTGGATAATGAAGCCTTTTCTGGATAACGATACCTTTTCTGGATAATGAGGCCTTTTCTAGTTAATGAGGCCTTTTCTGGATAACTAAGCCTTTTCTGGATAATGAGGCCTTTTCTGGATAAGGAGGCCTTTTCTGGATAGTGAGGTCTTTTCTAGTTAATGAGGCCTTTTCTGGATAATGAGACCTTTTCTGGATAATGAGGCCTTTTCTGGATAACGAGGCCTTTTCTGGATAATGAGGCCTTTTCTAGTTAATGAGGCCTTTTCTGGATAACGAGGCCTTTTCTGGATAATGAGGCCTTTTCTAGTTAATGAGGCCTTTTCTGGATAACGAGGCCTTTTCTGGATAATGAGGCCTTTTCTAGTTAATGAGGCCTTTTCTGGATAACGAGACCTTTTCTGTATAATGAGGCCTTTTCTGGATAATGAGACCTTTTCTGGATAATGAGGCCTTTTCTAGTTAATGAGGCCTTTTCTGGATAACGAGACCTTTTCTGGATAATGAGGCCTTTTCTGGATAACGAGACCTTTTCTGGATAACGAGACTTTTTCTGGATAATGAGACCTTTTCTGCAAAATAAGGCCTTTTCTGGATAATGAAACCTTTTCTGGATAACGAGACTTTTTCTGGTTAATGAGGCCTTTTCAAGATAACTAGGCCTTTTCTAGTTCATGAGGCCTTTTCTGGATAACTAGGCCTTTTCTGGATAATGAGGCCTTTTCTGGATAACGAGGCCTTTTCTGGATAATGAGGCCTTTCCGGGATAACTTGGGCTTTTCTGGATAACTAGGCCTTTTCTGGAGAATGAGACCTTTCTGGATAATGAGGCCTTTTATGGATAACGAGGCATTTTTCTGGATAATGAAGCCTTTTCTAGATTATGAGGCCTTTTCTGGATAATGAGGCCTTTCCTGGATAACTAGGCCTTTTCTGGATAACTAGGCCTTTTCTGGAAAATGAGACCTTTCTGGATAATGAGACCTTTTCTGGATAACTAGGCCTTTTCTGGATAATGAGACCTTCTCTGGCTATCTTGGCCTTTTCTGCATAATGAGGACTTTTTGGGATAACTAGGCCTTTTCTGGATAACTATACACCTTTTCTGGACAGTGAGGCCTTTTCTGGATGTCTAGGTCTTTCCTGGATTACTATAGACCTTTTCTGGACAACGAGACCTTTTCTGGATAACAAGACCTTTTCTGGATAATGAAACATTTTCTGGATAACTCGGCCATTTCGGGATAATGAGACCTTTTCTGGATAACAAGGCCTTTTCTGGATAAGTCGGCCATTTCGGGATAATGAGACCTTTTCTGGATAACAAGGCCTTTTCTGGATACCTAGGCCTTTTATGGATAATGAGGCCTTTTCTGGATAACGAGACCTTTTCTGGAAAATGAGGCCTTTTCTAGTTAATGAGGCCTTTTCTGGATAGAGAGACCTTTTGTGGATAACTCGGCCATTTCGGGATAATGAGACCTTTTCTGGATAACAAGGCCTTTTCTGGATACCTAGGCCTTTTCTGGATAATGAGGCCTTTTCTGGATAACGAGACCTTTTCTGGATAATGAGGCCTTTTCTAGTTAATGAGGCATTTTCTGGACAACTAGGCCTTTTCTGGATAATGAGGCCTTTTCTTGATAATGAGGCCTTTTCTGGATAATGAGGCCTTTTATAGTTAATGAGGCATTTCTGGATAATGAGACCTTTTCTGGATAATGAGGCCTTTTCTGGATAACGAGGCATTTTCTGGATAATGAGGCCTTTTCTGGACAACGAGACATTTTCTGGATAACGAGGCCTTTTCTGGATAATGAGACCTTTTCTGGATGATGAGGCCTTTTCTAGTTAATGAGGCCTTTTCTGGATAACTAGGCCTTTTCTGGATAATTAGGCCTTTTTTGGATAATGAGGCCTTTTCTGGAAAATGAGGCCTTTTCTGGATAACGAGACCTTTTCTGGATAATGAGGCCTTTTCTGTATAACAAGGCCTTTTCTGTATAACAAGACCTTTTCTGGATAATGAGGCCTTTTCTGGATAATGAGGCCTTTTCTGGATAACTAGGCCTTTTCTGGATAATGAGGCCTTTTCTGGATAACGAGGCCTTTTTTGGATAATGAGGCCTTTTCTAGTTAATGAGGCCTTTTCTGGATAACGAGACCTTTTATGGATAATGAGGCCTTTTCTGGATAACTAGGCCTTTTCTGGATAATAAGACCTTTCTGGATAACTAGGCCTTTTCTGGATAATGAGGCCTTTTCTGGATAGCGAGGCCTTTTCTGGACAACTAGGCCTTTTCTGGATCATGAGGCCTTTTCTGGATAACGAGACCTTTTCTGGATAATGAGGCCTTTTCTAGTTAATGAGGCCTTTTCTGGATAACTACGCCTTTTCTGGATAATGAGGCCTTTTCTGGATAAGGAGGCCTTTTCTGGATAGTGAGGTCTTTTCTAATTAATGAGGCCTTTTCTGGATAATGAGACCTTTTCTGGATAATGAGGCCTTTTCTGGATAACGAGGCCTTTTCTGGATAATAAAACCTTTTCTGGATAATAAAACCCTTTCTGGATAATGAGGCCTTTTCTAGTTAATGAGGCCTTTTCTGGATAACTAGGCCTTTTCTAGTTCATGCGGCCTTTTCTGGATAACTAGGCCATTTCTGGATAATGAGGCCTTTTCTGGATAATGAAACCTTTTCTGGATAACGAGATCTTTTCTGGATAATAAGACCTTTCTGGATAATGAGACCTTTTCTGGATAATGAGGCCTTTCCTGGATAACTAGGCCTTTTCTGGATAATGAGACATTTCTGGATAATGAGACCTTTTCTGGATAACTCGGCCTTTTCTGGATAATGAGACCTTCTCTGGATATCTTGGCCTTTTCTGGATAATAAGACCTTTCTGGATAACTAGGCCATTTCTGGATAATAAGACCTTACTGGATAACAAGACCTTTTCATGGATAATGAGGCCTTTTCTAGATTATGAGGCCTTTTCTGGATAACTAGGCGTTTTCTGGATAACAAGACCTTTCTGAATAACAAGGCCTTTTCTGGATAATGAGGCCTTTCCTGGATAACTAGGCCTTTTCTGGATAATGAGACATTTCTGGATAACTCGGCCTTTTCTGGATAATGAGACCTTCTCTGGATATCTTGGCCTTTTCTGCATAATGAGGCCTTTTTGGGATAACTAGGCCTTTTCTGGATAACTATAGACCTTTTCTGGATAGCAAGGCCTTTTCTGGATGTCTAGGCCTTTTCTGGATAACTATAGACCTTTTGTGGATAATGAGACCTTCTCTGGATATCTTGGCCTTTTCTGCATAATGAGGCGTTTTTGGGATAACTAGGCCTTTTCTGGATAACTATAGACCTTTTCTGGATAGCAAGGCCTTTTCTGGATGTCTAGGCCTTTTCTGGATAACTATAGACCTTTTCTGGATAATGAGACCTTTTCTGGACAACAAGACCTTTTCTGGATAATGAGACCTTTTCTGGATGATGAGGCCTTTTCTGGATAATGAGGCCTTTTCTGGATAATGGGGCCTTTTCTGGATAACTAGGCCTTTTCTGGATAACTATAGATGGCCAGGGGTGGATCCAGTGGGTGTGCACCCCCCCCCCCCCTTCAATCCAGGATGAGGGTGCAGGAGGTGCGAATCTGCTGAACTGTTGGACCAGGGAAGAACACAAGGAACTGCAGAAACTTCCAAGAACGCACGAAATGCCGTTTCTGACGATCAATTTTTCTAAACTTCCTGGGGGAGGACCCCCAGACTCCCTCCTTTATTCCCCCCCCCCCCAGCGCTATAGTTTCATGCACCCCCCCCCCCCCCATCTTGAAATTCCTGGATCCGCCCATGATACCTTTTACCTTTTGTGGATAATGTCCCGTTGGACATAATTCAAGCTTCAATACGTGTAAGTGTTAGTGGATGCTATGTGGAATGGAATTGGCTTTAAGAATATTTTAATGACAATACAAATGAAGGCATCCAGGAAGTGCTTTAGATGAAGCTCTTTTAACATCTGCCATGGAATAACCGAACATTGAGCTGCTCTGAATTCCTGCTTAACGTTGTGTTTAAATGTGCACGATACAAGGGTCGTGCTTGTGATAAGATAGTGAGGGATTAAAGTTAAGGAAATGTGTGTAAAACGTCATGTAAACTTCCGCCAGGCAGAAAGAGAGGGGGCGGAGCTAAAAGCATTGCCTGGACGGGGGTGGAGCTGAACGCCTGGAGGAGGAGCAAGCGTTGTCAAGGAAGATGAGGGAAAAGGGTCGAGGTGGTGGAATTGCCGTTATTCACCGACAAGATATTAGGACCAGCCTCATCTCCATCGCATCTGCTCCATCATTTGAACACCTGGCTTTTAAACTCTCTGGTCACACACAGTCAGTCATGGCTGTTGTCTACCGCCCTCCCAAACCACACCCATCATTCCTGTCTGACTTCTCCTACTTTCTGACCCAGCTATGTTCCCTCTCCCCCTCAATCCTCCTCCTTGGTGATTTCAATATCCACATGGACTCCACTGACTCCACGATAACCACTGACTTCACTGATTTACTCACCTGCTTTAACCTCACTCAACATGTCAATTTTCCTACCCATAACCGTGGTCACATTTTGGACCTTGTCTGCTCTACTGGATTAATTTTGCACCATCTCTCTGGCTCCGACCTCACCCTCTCTGACCACTTAGCCATCACTATGACCATCAACATCCCCGCCCCAACACCAAGGCATTATCGCACTATCAACTTCCGTAAGCTAAACGCTCTTTCACCTACCTCATTCTCATCCACCCTCTCTGAAAAAATGTCCACTTCTCCCTTCGTTGACCTCCACAACCCTTCTGATCTCACTGACTACTACAGTACTACAACCACACTCACTCCTGCCTTGACCAACTTGTGCCTATAAAAACCAAAACAGTTTATTTCACCCATTCTGCTCCCTGGTTTACCCCTGAACTCCGCCTGATGAAAACTCGTGCTCGCCAACTTGAAAGACTCCGCAATAAAACAGGTCTCACAATTCACTCCCAAGCCTACAAGGACCATCTACAACACTACAAAGATGCCCTCTCCCGTGCCCGCTCCGCCTACTACTCTCAAATTATCCACTCTGGCTCCGGACACCCAAAAGCACTCTTCTCTACAATAAACAAACTCCTCAGCCCCCTGAACACCACCACCCAGTCATTCACAGTAGACAACTGCATCTCCTTCCTTTCATTCTTCCAACGCAAAGTTGAAAACATCTACAACAGCTTGACCACCGCCGCACCCGCTCCCCCTCAAACCACCTGCCCCCCCCCTTATCCTGCCACCCCCTGTCTCAATTCTCCCCAATCTCCCCTACTGACCTCTCTGAACTCCTCATAGGAATGAAAACTGCCACCTGCACTCTTGACCCCATCCCCTCCAGCTTTGTCAAGGCCTCCATTCCTGCTCTCTCTCCACTTATCACTGCAACAATAAACTCCTCCCTGTCTACAGGCATCGTCCGACCATCCCTCAAAATTGCTGCTGTTACCCCCATTCTGAAAAAACCTGGACTAAACCCTGACACCCTAAACAACTTCAGACCCATCTCCAAACTACCCTTTCTGTCGAAAGTTTTGGAACGCGCTGTAGCCGCTCAACTCAAACATCACCTCTCTGCCAATAACCTGTATGAAACATTCCAATCCGGATTCTGCTCCAACCACAGTACTGAAACTGCTCTCCTCAAAATCACCAACGACCTTCTCCTCTCCTCTGACGCTGGCAACCTCAACATTCTCATCCTCCTCGACCTCAGCGCCGCCTTTGACACCATCAATCACACCATCCTCCTCACCCGACTTGAAACCACCTTTAACATTACCGGCACTGCCCTCTCTTGTATTAAATCATACCTCTCTGACAGACGCCAGTTCATCTCCATCAATAACTGCAAATCCCCCACTGCTCCCCTCCCCCAAGGTGTCCCCCAAGGTTCAGTTCTTGGCCCTCTCCTCTTCATCCTTTACCTGTCCCCCCTCGGTCACTTAATCCGCCGTCATGGCCTCCAATTCCACTGCTTCGCCGATGACATCCAGCTTTTCATCTCCACCAAGTCCATCTCCACTGCCACCCACTCTATCCTGACAAACTGCATCTCTGAAATAAAATCCTGGCTTCAAATCAACTTCCTCAAACTTAACTATGATAAATCTGAAATAATCATCATTGGCCCAAAAACGCTCATAAAATCCACCAATAACTTTGCCCTCAACATCGACGGTATCCCAGTATCCACCACCCCTCACATCCGGAATCTTGGCATCATCTTTGACCAAACCCTCTCCTTCGACAAATACACTGAACAGATCACAAAGACAGCCTTCTTTCACCTGAAAAACATCGCCCGTCTCCGTCCATCCCTCTCCTCCGTGGCTGCAGAAACCCTCATCCACGCCTTCATCACTTCCCGTCTGGACTACTGCAATAGCCTCCTCTATGGTTCACCCTCAACAATCACCAATAAACTCCAATACATTCAGAACTCCGCTGCCCGTCTACTCACCCATTCCCGGACCCGTGACCACATCACCCCCGTCCTTTACAAGCTTCACTGGCTCCCCATCTCCCAGAGAATCCAGTACAAAATCCTCCTCTTGACCTACAAAGCCCTCCATAACCTGGCCCCATCCTACCTGGCTGACCTCCTCTCCAGACACACTCCCACCCGCAACCTCCGCTCTGCTGGTACCAACCTCCTGACCCCCCCCCCCCATCCGGACCAAATTCAGATCCTGGGGGGACAGGGCCTTCTCCATCGCTGCTCCCACCCTCTGGAACTCACTACCTCACACCATCAGAGACTCCTCCTCACTCACCACATTCAAAACATCACTCAAGACCCACCTGTTCAACACTGCATTCAACATTTAACCCACAGCATTTAACCCCTGACTATCACTTTTCCTTCTCCCTCCTTTTTGCTTTGTATATTTCCCTATTGATTCTTGTTTTTTGCAATTGTTTTTATGTTTTGCTATGCATTATGTTTTGCACTCTGTCAAAGCATCTTTGGGCTTCCTGAAAAGCGCTATCTATATAAAATAAATGCATTATTATTATTATTATTATTATTAAAAGAAAAATAGCAGTGAGTTCGGCATGCGAAGAGGAGCGGGAACTGTTTTGGGAGGATTGCGCCATATTGGAGGAGAGCTTGCTCGTTGGGAGAGTTCTGAAAGTCCGAGGAGAAGACCGAGGAGCCTGAATTGAGCGGGAAAGGAGTGCAGAGGATCTCGCTGGGGAGTGTAGAGGATAAAGAGAGAGGAGAGTGAGGGTTTGTGAGGAGGAGAACTGAAGGAGTGCTGGGCAGAATTGGAAGAAGTGGCGCTTTGAGAAGGTCGTCCTGCCTACCGGCTTTGGTCCTGGTGTTTTCTTCTTCCTCTGATTACCTGTGATCGTCCTGCTCGAATCCACACCATCGTTTTGTCATCGAGCTGTCACCTCACCTTGCTCATCGCCTTGTCCACCGACTTGCTCATCTCCTCAACACAAGCTCCGTGTCCCATCTTCCCGCTCCCCCGTTGACACACCACAGATGTGTCGCCTGGTTTTGTGTCCCTTTTCCCGTCTGTGACTGTGACTGAGAGTGAAGCTCCTAATAGTTTTATAGGATTTATTTTACCTCACTATTTTACCTCATTGTATGTAGTGATTATTGATTTATTTTCCTTTGTTTGTTCGGGAATAAACCCGTTCGGTTTTATAAAAGCCTTAAGGTTGTCGTGATTCTCCTCAGCTGCGCGCACGAGCTTTTACCGCCATAATTCGGAAAGGCCTCAGAGTTGAGGCCTGGTTCGGCCCATCCGTTCACAGGTTTCGATGCTAACCAGCTGTGAACAGGACAATATATATAATGTGTGTATATGTATATATATATATATATATATATATATATATATATATATATATATATATATATATATATATATATATATATATATATTGTTACGGTTTTCGCGCGACCCTCCTGCCCTTACCAAGGGGAGATTAAGCCCCTTGTTATTTTTGGGTCGGCGCAACCGAGAGACTTGAATCGCCCCTCCCGGGCAAACGCAAGGTAGGGTTTCGGGACAATTCTCGCACGTACCTAAATACCTGCGCCGCCGTGGAAGCGGGGATCAAGCCTCACATGAGCCACGCGTAATTTGAGTACACTGAGCGGATTGCGTACCACGTGGTCCGTGCAGTTACCTTTGGTATTGGAACCCGATTAGAGCGGTTTTATTCGTCCCATGCTTAGTCAATAGATGGAAGGGACGAATAAAAGGAAGAACACAGGTTTAATAATTATTTACTCTATTATGTACAAGGATCGGTAGAAAGCAGAGACACAGAGCAGCCTTAAACAGTCTTAGCTTATCCCCAGACATGGGCCCGATCACACTCACAGGGGGAAATGAAGGAGGAATGAACGCGCCGACTTGGTCGTCCAGGAACGGCTCCGCCCGGCGTGGCTCTCCCCGGTCACAGCACATCCTGCGATGAAGGCAAGCAGGCGGTGGGAGGGATCCTTGCAGCGCGTCTCTCGAACAAAGGGCAGAGCAGGCAGGCGGGAGGGAAAGGTACACGTCTCTCGCCAGGTGTGGCGGTTGCTCACAGCGCGATTAATTACCGGCGCGCTCTCACTCGCGTAACTCGATGGAGGTTCTGCCTCAAGCTCAACCGAGCATTTAATTTGTAAGAGCGCCTTATAACTTGGTTCATGCGCGTCTTCTCTCAGAACTCGTTCAACAAGCGCCTCTCCCTTCTCATAACTTGGTTCAGCTCACCTCTCTGCAGAACTCATTCAACAAGTGCCTCTCCCTTCTCATAACTCTTTCAACAAGCGCCTCTCCCTTCTCATAACTCCTCCGGGGGGCTTTGCGCAATGGGTTATATTGCCAACCCCCTTAGCTCGCTCAAATGTTCGAACCATGCCTCTTGACGCAGTGACGCAGCCACTCCCTTCGAGCCCTGATTGGCGGCTCACTCTTACCGTCGGCTTCTCCTCCGCCTTCCTTCGGTCTTGCCTCGACTTGCCAGGCCTGCCTCATGTTAATTTGCACCGAAAGCCAAAGGCGGCATAAGGCGGCATAAGGCAATGAAAGGACATACCTCTCATTATTCTACTCAACGCAAGACTAACACAGGAAAAGGACTATGCTTACACATACTAAGAAATAACTGAACTATCGCGAGGCTACGTGTTGTAGTGTGACTAACTATGAGGGGGAAAATTAACCTTTACTGTACAAACTCAAAACCGCAACAATATATATATATTGTTGCGAATATGGAATTTGGCCTCCATATCCGCTTGTAAATATTCCCCTATTTCCCCAATACTCCCCAACTATCCCCAATCCCCCATTCCCTAGTCCCATTGTCTGTAAACAACACTCTGTAGAACCGACCTTCCCCTTTTTCCCCCATTAAATGTCGTGCCCAGGTCCACCGCATCTCACGTAGACAACTTTCGGACATCTTGCTAGTTATTCTTAGTTTATGTCAGTTAAGGACTCCTTTCCATTAATTCTGACTCTTCGTTGCACCAGAATGTGATTATATGGCACCAGTAGTGAGTTTAGGACCTTCCCATACCTCCTTCCATCTTCTTCCCCAAACAACAACAACAACAACAACTACAGCTACAACAACAACTACAACCACGGCGCGCGGGGGGAGTGTGCGTCCTCCCACCAGCTCGGTTAGCCGCCATGACCATGCGCTCCACAGGGTTACCACGAAGGGGCTCCCTGTCAGCCCCTCGTCAAGGGCGGAGCCGGTAACCCCCCCGCATGCACCCAATGAGAAGCAACGAGCCGATTCCATCTGGGGCGGAGCTAACGAGCCGAGGGCGTGTCACTCCCCGCCGGATATACGCAGCGACTTACCGGATGTGAGGTCAGATGCGCCCCCAGCTTGAGACGACAAGACGCCACCTCGAGCGCTGTGAAACCTCCTGCATCTACTGGACCGTACAGTACCCTGTCCTTGAGCCAAGAGTGCACCTTGAGCCATCGATACCCGCTTTCCTTGCCATCAATCCCCGTGTGAGTCAGCCTTTTGTCCCGTTTATCTGTCGTCTGTTGGGGTTAATATAAGAGTGTGTCTAAGTGCTTGTCTTTCTATGCTGTCCCTCTCATCCCTGTAATCTGACCTTCCGCCTTAATATAATCTCCTCCGGAGGTCTTGAGAACCGTATCCCTGGTGTCGTGTCATTTTAATCCCAGCCGTGTGTCTTTTCCTTCATTGATCTAGCGTAGCGCGATTAGTCAACGTTCGGGTATAATCGGGTAACTTGTGCAGACGTGGTCATACCAAACCGCTCGGTAAATAACATCTAAGCCGCGTCTGTAACAATTGGTGTCGAGGAGTGGAATTCGAACCCGGGACTAAATTTATTAGGCCCAAATTTGTAGTAGAATCGGTTCGGAGCGCGTTTCCCGCGCGAAATTATAACGGCGAAATTTGAATTTGTTATACGGAAATAAAAACCCGAATTTTGAAAGTCGCGCTATGGCAGACCAAGACAGCTGGGGTCCGGTAGGGGAGAGTGAGGCAGGGTCGGTCCAGGACCAAATTGAGGGACGCGAGGAGAGCGAAGCAGTGAGGGCGGCAGGGTCGCAAAATAGCGTTGTCACGCACGAGGTGGCCACGGCGTCCACGCCCGCGACCGTGGCAGCGCCCCTGGTGGATTCGAACCTTTTCCTCCTGCAAATGAGGGCCTTTATGGAACAAATGGGTGAGCGATTGGAGGGCCAAATGGGGGTAATGGGAAACCAAATGGGGGTAATGGGGAACCGGATGGATGCTCAGAGTGAGCAATTGGGGGTAATGGGAAACCAAATGGGGGTAATGAGGGACGAAGCGAGGGGTACCGGTGAGGGATTAGACAAGAAATTTGGGAAGTTAGACAATAATTTTGAGGAGTTAGACAAGAAATTTGGGAAGTTAGACAATAATTTTGAGGGGTTAGACAACGGGATAAAAGAGGTGAGAAATGGGTTAATGGGGGTAGAAAACAGAATGGCCGCTCAAGAGAATCAAATGGAAGGGATGCAAATGGGGTTAGAGGGGGTAGAAAATAGAATGGCTGCCCAGGAGAATCAGATAGAGGGAGTGAAAAATGGGTTAGAGGGGTTAGAAAACAGTATGGAAGGCAAATTGAGGGACATGAGGGACCAAGCGGAAAGGGAAGTTAACCAAATGGGGCAGCAGATAGAGGGGGTCAGAATGGGGGTAGAAACCAAACTGGATGCTCACAGGGAGGAAATGGAGCAGATGAGGGTGGCATCTGGGCAGGAGATGCAAGTGATGGGAGAGGAGATCAGAAGAGGAGTGAGTGAGGAGGTCGGAGGAGTGCGCGAGGAGGTGAGGCACTGTAAGGAGCGCATGGAGAAGGAGGTGAGAAAGGGGACTGTAAAATTGCAAGGTGGTATAGAGGAGTTGACGCTGGGAGTAGAACAACTGACAGTGGGACAAAAGGAGTTGGGGGACCAGGTAAAGAAGAACACAGCGGTAATAGAGGGTTTAAAATCGACACAGAAGGAGATGAAAAAGGACGTAGGGGTAATTAAAAAAGAGTGTCAGACGGTACATGAGGACCTGACGAGGAAAATGGACAAGGTGGTAGAGGTGATGGAGGTTAAAGAGCGGGAGGTGCGGGAGCACATAGAAAAAAATAAAGTGGAGTTAGAGGAAGAACTTAAAGGGGCGCACGAGGAGATGAAGGAGGTGAAGCAGAAATTAGAAGAAGTGGAAGAAGGGGTGAGCGAAATTAAGAAGCGACGGAGAGAGGATAAGAAAGAGATAAAAGAGGAGATAAAAGAATTGGTCCAAAGTCTGTGTTCGGATCGTGATGATGTGCTCATTAACCGGATGAGGGATTCGCAGGTGATGGAGGAGAAGCGAAGAGGAAGAGGACCCGGTGTAAGTGGTGACCAATATGGTCGTGCGTATGATGCGCCAGGGGATTTAAGAAGCTTGGGGGTCGAGATGGACCCGGGTGTTCGTGAGAGGCCACTGGTGAAGTGTGCGACAGGTCTGGTGTGCGAAAAAGGAGGTGTGCGAGGAAGTCCGACTCTGGGGTGTGTGAGGAAAAAGTGCGTGCCAAGGAGTGAGGGTGCTGGCGAGAGTGAGTCGGTCGTAGCGCGTGTGCGAGGGGGCACATGGAAGCGCGGTGTGGTAAGTGTGATGGGAGAGTGTGCGCGAGAAAGGTGTGTGACGGACAGGTGCATGGGGAAAGAGTGCGCTGTCAAAAGTAAGGAAGAGTGTCCACCTGTGGTGAGTGTTGCAGAGGGTGTAACGGGAGAGTGTGCGCGGGGAAGGTGTGTAACAGACAGGTGCATGAGGAAAGAGTGCGCTGTCAAGAGTAAGGGTGAGTGCGCTGTCAAGAATGGAGGTGAGAGTAGTGAGAGTGACAAGGAGAGTGAGTTGGTTGTGACAGGTGAGCGAGGATGTACACCTGGGATGGAAGGATGCACACCTGGAATGGTAGAGCGTGAGTGGGAATGCACGCTGGAGTTGGTGGTGAGGCACGTGGTTGGGTGTGCGAATGAGAGCACACCTGTGATTGTCACAGAGGAGGTGACCGAGGAGGGGGTGCGAAGAGGTGTGTGGGTGAGGTGTGCTACCAACGAATGTGTGCCAAAGTGTTCGGTGGTCAGGTGTGTGACCAAGGCTGTGAGTGGAATGAGTGTACCTGGGTGTGTAAGGAAAGGTACGAGGAGCATGGGCACGGCTGGATGTGTGAGCAAGGAACGGGCTGCGGGGTGTAAGAATCCAGGTGAAGCATCGACGGTAACCAGGTTAGAGGTTAGAGCGACTTTTAGCCGAAGCGGGCCCTCGGTGCGTGCCGGGCCTCGCTTTGAACGGCCGCGTCCGTGCTCCACTAGGCGGAGCGGGCAGCCCGATAGAAAGGGTCGTCATGGCGACCACTTTTTGTTGGGGCATTCCGGCAGGTCGAGATCGGGACATTGGATGGCTCCACGCCGGGGTGGTGCGTGGGATCTCGGCCCGGGTAAACCTCCTTCCCTGCACCGAATGCGGGACGTATCCAGCCGCTCGCACAGAACAACCCGCATTCATGGCTTGGCTTTACGAAGCCGGGCTTTGGACGGGAATTGGCGCACCGAGAGGCATTATTGAGTAGACTGGGTGATGAGGTTAGTGTTTTGGACCCAAAATTGGAGAAAAACAAAATTTGATGATTGGCAAGGGATTGGCAGTAGTGATTGGCAGATGATAGGTAGTGATTGGCAAATTTTTAATTTGTTGAAATTTGATGTGCAAAATTGGTAGTGAGCGATAGGCCCAGTGGGTAAGGGTGGCATCCCTGCCACCCTTCCCATATGGGGGCAAAGGAGCAATAGCTTATGGGGTGTATGGCAGTGAAAACTAGCCCGGGTGGGTTAGGTTATATTGTTAGGGATCTAGAAGAGATTGACATTAGGTAACGTTAAGTTTAGTTAGTGACTGATACCTGTAGTGGGGACGCAGGTAGTTTAGTGTGGATGATAATGACGAGGGAGCGCAATAGTTTAAAGGGACGACTGGGAAGCGCAAGTTTCAGAAGGGAGTAGTTAGCTGAGATGATGCCGTGTGTGTGAGAATTGAACAGGTGTGATTGCACAGGTGTGCAACTGGACGGGTGTGTGGAGCAGTGTGTGAGTAATGAGTGTTGTGGATCAGCGCGAATGCGCTTGGGGAGAGAAGGGTGCAGGCGGCACCAAGAATGAGAGCACAGGTGTGCAGGTACAGGTGTGTGGAGAGAGTTGGAGTAAGTGGTACGGAGTGGTGTGCATGGTGCGAAGGTGTGGATGGGGGAAGAGTGGACCCCTTTCACGAGTACCCGGGGCGGGTAGTGTAAGTGTTAGGTAGAGGGTACAGGTAAATTGTGGTTGGATATTGGCACCTGTGGTGCGGGTGACAGAATGGTATTGTGGATGGGTGCATTAGTGTCGTGGAAATGGCTGGGCGTGTAGCCTGTTAGTGTGTGTAGTTGGTTGGGCACTCCACCACTGTGAGGATGTCGGCCAGGTGAGGCCGCAGGTGGGCTCTGGGAGCCGGTAGAGTTGTGAATGGGGCCCGAGGATCCGGAGGATGGACCCGGGTAGCCCAGTGCCAGAGAGGGCACCGAGTGGGGAGAGCGCCAGAGGGCCTTCCCCAGGTAGTTAGGTTAGGGTAAGGAGCAGGTAAGCTCGGAGGCAACTGCAGTGGTGGAGGTGTGCAGGTGGGTAGACCCGCTGGGAGAGGTACACGCCACAGCCCAGAAATTGTGCGAGGGCACCGGGAGATGAATCGGGGGAGTGAGACCCCAAATTGAAAAGCACCACAGTTTGGCCAATGGGAATTGGTTTTTAGAACCCATAGTGTAAGAGGGCCAATGGTTTGGCCGGAGGAAGACCCCGGGTAGTGTAAAGTTGTAAAGTCATTTAGGAAATAGTTAGGATTGATGAACCTGTCGCACCATACGCAGCCACTTACCTGTGGTGATGATGATGACTCCACACCTGTGTTTTCTTTGTTTTGTTGCAGGAAATGAGAATTGCTGTGAGGATTTGTGAGACGCATCACGACGTGGATGAGACATTGGGGTGATTCCATCTCTCCCTCCCTAGGAGGGACTGATGATGAATTGGTGATGGCAAATTATGATGTTGAGTTGGAGATGGCAAATTTTGAGGAAAGTTGGAAATAGCAAATTTGATTGGTTAGGAGGGAGAGAAGACGAATTTGGTTTATGGGAGGAACGGGGAAGACAGTAGGGATGTTTGTTGATTTGTAAAGTAGATGTTTATGGGTAGTGTTGTGTTTTGTGGATACAGTAAGGGGTAAGGGAGGGGCCATGTAGGTTACCTGGTGGGGGGGGGGGGGGCGTACGGTAAGAACGTACCTGTCTCACCTGGTTCCCATGTGCCCCCAGTGTGCATCACCTTGTATTGCGTGCACTTTTGCGCCCTTACCACCTTACTCACTTGTCTGCTTCTTTTGTCTCCCACCTCCGAGGATCTGGTTTTGGGGTAGAGAGAGAGGAGAGAGAGGTGCTGGCTTCGCAGTTGTGGGCCTGCACTTTCGCTGTTTGCTGCCTGGATCGATACACCATATGGACCGCAATGTTTGTGGCCACTCACCATGGACCGCGGTTCTTATGCGGCCAAGCACCACCCGTGGATGGACCTATGGGTCAACGTGGCACGGATGCCATACAAGGTGAACCACTAACAGTTGGCCCCCTGACGGCCACAATAGAGAAATGGACGTGGTTGGCGCCTTTCTTTATTTTTTGAAAGAGGCAAGAACACCAAGTGCACCACACGAAGGCAAGACCAGCGGCAGAACATCGGCCGGCTGTGACACCACCGGTGATTCATAAACACTTTATTGGTGCACCGGATGGTGCTGACTGTGTGAAGGGGTGGTGCTTTTGATGCTTGGAAGGGGTGCTCTGCACATTATTAAAGGCCGTAGGCCACAGAGCACTCGTGGGTTGGTGTATCGATGCTGGCATGCGTGCTCTCTCTATGCATAACATCTGCATGTGTTCCTCCAAAAACAGGTCCTGGATCGTAGTGTAAATATCAGCGTAGTCTTGTGTAAATAATGCTCCCTACCGGCTGTATGTTTAGTTTGAGGATTCTTTCCGGATTCGGTTATCCTGTGGGTGTGTTTCTGTGAGGAGAAGGGTGCAACGTCGCAGGGGGACATATTTACTCATTTGTGAATATCTGTAAAACTGTCGCACTCAGGGTAGAGTTAATAGTAGAGGGAACTACATTGCGTGCCACACTAAAGTAGGTAAAAATTTATCGGGTCGGGACGCCCCGAGGGTAGAGAAGGGTGCAATGTTGCGAATATGGAATTTGGCCTCCATATCCGCTTGTAAATATTCCCCTATTTCCCCAATACTCCCCAACTATCCCCAATCCCCCATTCCCTAGTCCCATTGTCTGTAAACAACACTCTGTAGAACCGACCTTCCCCTTTTTCCCCCATTAAATGTCGTGCCCAGGTCCACCGCATCTCACGTAGACAACTTTCGGACATCTTGCTAGTTATTCTTAGTTTATGTCAGTTAAGGACTCCTTTCCATTAATTCTGACTCTTCGTTGCACCAGAATGTGATTATATGGCACCAGTAGTGGGTTTAGGACCTTCCCATACCTCCTTCCATCTTCTTCCCCAAACAACAACAACAACAACAACTACAGCTACAACAACAACTACAACCACGGCGCGCGGGGGGAGTGTGCGTCCTCCCACCAGCTCGGTTAGCCGCCATGACCATGCGCTCCACGGGGTTACCACGAAGGGGCTCCCTGTCAGCCCCTCGTCAAGGGCGGAGCCGGTAACCCCCCCGCATGCATCCAATGAGAAGCAACGAGCCGATTCCATCTGGGGCGGAGCTAACGAGCCGAGGGCGTGTCACTCCCCGCCGGATATACGCAGCGACTTACCGGATGTGAGGTCAGATGCGCCCCCAGCTTGAGACGACAAGACGCCACCTCGAGCGCTGTGAAACCTCCTGCATCTACTGGACCATACAGTACCCTGTCCTTGAGCCAAGAGTGCACCTTGAGCCATCGATACCCGCTTTCCTTGCCATCAATCCCCATGTGAGTCAGCCTTTTGTCCCGTTTATCTGTCGTCTGTTGGGGTTAATATAAGAGTGTGTCTAAGTGCTTGTCTTTCTATGCTGTCCCTCTCATCCCTGTAATCTGACCTTCCGCCTTAATATAATCTCCTCCGGAGGTCTTGAGAACCGTATCCCTGGTGTCGTGTCATTTTAATCCCAGCCGTGTGTCTTTTCCTTCATTGATCTAGCGTAGCGCGATTAGTCAACGTTCGGGTATAATCGGGTAACTTGTGCAGACGTGGTCATACCAAACCGCTCGGTAAATAACATCTAAGCCGCGTCTGTAACAATATATATATATATATTGTTGCGGATATGGCATTTTGGCCTCCATATCCGCTTGTAAATATTCCCCTATTTCCCCAATACTCCCCAACTATCCCCAATCCCCCATTCCCTAGTCCCATTGCCTGTAAATAACACTCTGTAGAACCGACCTTCCCCTTTTTCCCCCATTAAATGTCGTGCCCAGGTCCACCGCATCTCACGTAGACAACTTTCGGACATCTTGCTAGTTATTCTTAGTCTATGTCAGTTAAGGACTCGTTTCCATTAATTCTGACTCTTCGTTGCACCAGAATGTGATCGTATGGCACCAGTAGTGAGTTTAGGACCTCCCCTTACCTCCTCCCATCTTCCCCACAACAACTACAACAACAACTACAACAACAACTACAACAACAACTACAACAACAGTGGGGGCGGCGCGGCGCGGGGGAGTGTGCGTCCTCACACCGGCTCGGTTAGCCGCCATGACCATGCGCTCCGACGGAGTTACCACGAAGGGGCTCCCTGTCAGCCCCTCGTCAAGGGCGGAGCCGGTAACCCCCCCGCACGCACCCAATGAGAAGCAACGGGCCGATTCCATCTGGGGCGGAGCTAACGAGCCGAGGGCGTGTCACTCCCCGCCGGATATACGCAGCGACTTACCGGACGTGACGTCAGATGCGCCCCCAGCTTGGAGAAAGAACGTGACCTTCCAGCGCTGAGTGAGACCTCCCGTATCTTTGGACTGGACCGGGTCGATTCTGTCCTTGAGCCAAGAGTGCACCTTGAGCCATCGACTACCCGCTTTCCTTGCCATCAATCCCCGTGTGAGTCAGTTTTTGTCCCGTTTATCTGTGGTCTGTCGGGAATAAGATAAGTGTGTCTAAGTGCCTGTCTTTCTATGCTGTCCCTCTTGTCGTTGTAATCTGACCTTCCGCCCTAATATAACCTCCTCCGGAGGTCTTGAGAACTGAACCCTTGGTGTCGTGTCATTTTAATCCAGCCGTTGTGTCTTTTCCATCATTGATTTAGCATAGCGCGACTTAGTCAACGTTCGAGTATAATCGGGTAAACGTGCAGGCGCGGTCATACCAAACCGCTCGGTAAACCAACATCCACCACCGCGTCTGTAACAATTGGTGTCGAGGAGTGGAATTCGGACCTGGGACTAAATTTATTAGGCCCAAATTTTGGAACACCAATTGTACCACTAGGGTAACAATTGGTGTTGGGGAGGTAGAATTCGATCCGGAGCGCATTTCCCGCACTCGAAATTATAACGGCGAAATTTGAATTTGTTTTACGGAAATAAAAACCCGAATTTTGAAAGTCGCGCTATGGCGGATCAAGACAGCTGGGGTCCGGTAGGGGAGAGAGAGGCAGGGTCGGTCCAGGACCAAATTGAGGGACATGAGGGACAGGAGGAGAGCGAAGCAGTGAGGGTAGCAGACGCACAAAATAGCGTCGTTGCGCCCGATGTGGCGGGCGCGCAAAATGGCGCCTCGCTGGTCACCGCGCCCGCGGCCGTGGCAGCGCCCCTGGTGGATCCGAACCTTTTCCTCCTGCAAATGAGGGCCCTTATGGAACAAATGAGTGAGCGATTAGAGAACCAAATGGGGGTAATGAGGGACGAAGCGAGGGCTCAGAGTGAGAAATTGGGGGTAATGGGAAGCCAAATGGGGGTAATGAGGGACGAAGCGAGGGGTACCGGTGAGAAGTTAGACAATAATTTTGAGGGGTTAGACAACGGGATAAAAGAGGTGAGAAATGGGTTAATGGGGGTAGAAAACAGAATGGCTGCCCAGGAGAATCAGATAGAGGGAGTGAAAAATGGGTTAGAGGGGTTAGAAAACAGGATGGAAGGCAAATTGAGGGACATGAGGGACCAAGCGGAAAGGGAAGTTAACCAAATGGGGCAGCAGATAGAGGGGGTCAGAATGGGGGTAGAAACCAAACTGGATGCTCACAGGGAGGAAATGGAGCAGATGAGGGTGGCATCTGGGCAGGAGATGCAAGTGATGGGAGAGGAGATCAGAAGAGGAGTGAGTGAGGAGGTCGGAGGAGTGCGCGAGGAGGTGAGGCACTGTAAGGAGCACATGGAGAAGGAGGTGAGAAAGGGGACTGTAAAGTTACAAGGGGGCATAGAGGACCTGACGCAGGAGGTAGAACAACTGACAGTGGGACAAAAGGAGTTGGGGGACCAGGTAAAGAAGAACACAGCGGTAATAGAGGGTTTAAAATCGACACAGAAGGAGATGAAAAAGGACGTAGGGGTAATTAAAAAAGAGTGTCAGACGGTACATGAGGACCTGACGAGGAAAATGGACAAGGTGGTAGAGGTGATGGAGGTTAAAGAGCGGGAGGTGCGGGAGCACATAGAAAAAAATAAAGTGGAGTTAGAGGAAGAACTTAAAGGGGCGCACGAAGAGATGAAGGAGGTGAAGCAGAAATTAGAAGAAGTGGAAGAAGGGGTGAGCGAAATTAAGAAGCGACGGAGAGAGGATAAGAAAGAGATAAAGGAGGAAGTAAAAGAATTGGTCCAAAGTCTGTGTTCGGATCGTGATGATGTGCTCATTAACCGGATGAGGGATTCGCAGGTGATGGAGGAGAAGCGAAGAGAAAGAGGACCCGGTGTAAGTGGTGACCAATATGGTCGTGCGTATGATGCGCCAGGTGATTTAATAAGCTTGGGGGTCGAGATAGACCCGGATGTTCGTGAGAGGCCACGAGTGAGGTGTATGGCTGGTCCGGAGGGTATGGAACGAGAGGTGCGAGGTGTGGGTGAGCAAGGTTGTGGTGGTATGGAATGGGTAGCGGGTTGCGGAAGTGTGACCCATGCATCGACACCAACAGGGGTAGTTGTTGGAGGGACCGGGGAGGCACGAGAGCCCCTTGGGGGTAATGTACTGTGGGGGCCCGGCCGGTTCGGCCCCGCGCTGACCCCGCAAGGGGCGACGCACGGGGTCCGGCAGGCGGGCAACGACTCGCATACGAGGTGGTCCCACAAGGTCCCACTCGCGCCGTATGACGGCAAGAGTGATCTACGCGCGTACCTGGCGCAGTTCGACTGTGTGTGTAAGGGCAACGGTTGGGGTGAGGACGAAGGTGGAGTACACCTGGTGGCCGCATTGCGCGGCGCGGCGGCGGAGGTGCTGACGGCATTACCAGCGGGTGCTCTCACCCTGCCAGCCCTCCGCGACGCCCTAATTAATCGATTCGGCATAGAACAGCAGAGCGAGCTTGTTAAAGCTCAGCTCGCGCTGCGAAAGCGCAAGCCCCAGGAAGCCATCGGGGAACTTGCCCACGACATTCGCCGCGCAGTGGGGATCGCACATGCTAGCATGGCAGCGGATTCCCGGGAAAGCCTGGCGCTGGACCATTTTATCCAGGCCCTCCCGGACATTGAGCTCCGGCAACAGCTCGCCATGTGGCGCCCGCAGACTCTGAGCCAGGCGGCTGACGCTGCGGCCCGTTGGGAAGCAGCGAGGCCCCTGGCCCGGGGGGGCGAGCGTCTCGCAATGGCGGTCCGCCAGGTGGGACCCCCGATGGAGGGCGGACCCCTTAGGGGGCCCGCCCCCGACGTGGGTCCTGACCTGGCGGGCATGGTCCGGAGGCTGGTGGACCAGCGCCTGGCGGGACCTGGACCATGGCAGGCGGTCCCGGAGGTGGCCCGCGGTGGACCACGAGCGGGTAATCCAATTCGGACCTACAGGGGGGGAAATTTGGAATTCCGGAGACAAGCACCTTACCAGGTGAGGTGCTATACTTGCAACCGTCTGGGTCACCTGGCGCGGCACTGTCGAGCCACGCGCCGGGATGATCCCCGGCGGTTGAGGTCCTCAACTCCGCCCAGGGGGGAGCAGGTTAGCCGACCCCAGACACCCCCCCGCCAGACCCCGGGAAACTAGAAGGTGTCGGGCACGTAGGGCGGTGTTCGGCAGCAGAGGATGGAGGAGAGCCCTCATTGACGCGGCAGGTCATTTATTGTGGCCAAATTGGAACCGGTAGCCTGACAATTAGATGCAAAATTGCCGGCGTGGGGGTAGACGCCGTAGTGGACACAGGAGCTAGCGCCACGATCATCAGCCCTGTGGTCCTTGATTCGAGCGCAGGTGGCTGGGATAAGATCCAGCGCCTGCAAAATTATAGTTTGCAGCTTGCTACCGGGGTAACGGCCCCGATCATAGGGCGTGGTTCTGTGACCCTCAAGTTAGGGTCGGTAAGGAGGGAGATAGATGTTTGGGTGGCGGAGGTGTGCGACCCATGTTTAATAGGGTTGGATTTGTTGACTGCCAGCGGTTGTAAAATCGACTTGTGCCGGGGGATCCTGCAGGTGGGAGTAGAAGAGCTGCCGTTAGGGGGAGTGAGCACGGCCGAGAGAGCGGAGCTGGAGGCTTCCGAGGCCGTGACCATCCCCCCAAGGGCCGAGGCGATAGTGCCGGCCCGGTGGGCAGCTCGCCCAACATGGCAGGAGTCCTGCGGCCTGGTCGAACCGGTGGCAGCGCAGTCCATACCGGGTTTAATCGTGGGCCGCACCCTTGTAAAAACGGACGGACCGGTAGTGGCCGTCCGAGTAATAAATATGAGTACAGAACCACGCACTATAGTAAGGGGCACGAGGGTAGCTGGCTGCACCCCAGTTTAGGAAGTCGCGACAGTGAGGGGCGAGAACGTCCAGCCGAGCCGACCCCGGGGGGAGCCTTCAATAACAAGTAGGAATTGGCCCGATCCCATTTGCGAGATGGTAAATCGTAGTAGCGTAGAGTTGGGAGGTACCCAGAGGGAGGCCTTACACAAACTGGTTGGGTCCCATTTGGACCTCTTCTCCCTGTCCACCGAGGATATTGGACGTACGGGCCTGGTGAAACATCAGATCCACACCGGTGAGGCCCGGCCTATTCGTCAGGCCGCCCGACGGCTCCCTTGGAGCAAGAGGGCGGAAGCTGACGAGCAGGTTGAAAAAATGCTCGACGCAGGTGTGATCGAGCCCTCGGGAAGTCCTTGGATGTCACCTGTTGTGCTGGTCAAAAAGAAGGATGGGACCACGCGGTTCTGCGTGGACTATCGCCAGCTAAACAACGTGACACTCAAGGACTCATATCCCCTGCCAAGGATTGATGACACCCTCGATGCCGTTGCGGGCTCAAATTGGTTCACAACTTTGGACCTCAAGAGTGGGTATTGGCAGGTGGAGATGGATAGGGCAGGGAAGGAGAAAACGGCATTTTCCACAGGTAAGGGACTGTATCAGTTTACTGTGATGCCGTTTGGTTTGTGTAACGCCCCCGCCACCTTTGAAAGATTGATGGAGCATGTACTAGGCGGCATGCCATGGCAATCATGCCTGGTGTACCTGGATGACGTCCTGGTACATGCCCAAACGTTCCCCCAGGCAGTAGCTAATTTGGACCAGGTGTTCGGGTGCCTCAGACAGGCAGGGTTGAAGCTGAACCCGAGTAAATGCACTTTGTTTGCAAGAGAGGTGGCCTATCTAGGTCACGTGATCGGCCGCGAGGGGGTAAAAACGGACCCAGACAAAATTAAAGCGGTAGAGGAGTGGCCCGCACCACGTACCATCAAAGAGGTGCGGGGAGTTTTGGGACTCTGCTCCTACTACCGGCGCTTTGTGGCGAAATTTGCGGAGTTGGCCCGTCCCCTCCACCGGCTTACGGAGAAGGGGACGCGATTTAATTGGACACGGGAGTGCCACGAGGCCTTCCAAAAATTGAAGGGGTGTCTAACATCCGCACCCCTTCTAGCTTACCCCACTAGTGACGGGGCATTTACCCTGGACACGGATGCGAGCCAGGAAGGATTGGGCGCAGTTTTGTCTCAGACACAGGAGGGCGTGGAGAGAGTGATTGGTTACTATAGTCGGGCCTTAAGTAGGCCCGAGCGAAATTATTGCGTCACTCGCAAAGAGTTATTGGCCATGCTGGCTGCCATGAACCATTTCCACCCGTACTTGTACGGGCGGAAATTTTTGGTTAGAACTGACCATTCCTCCTTGCAATGGCTCCTTCGGTTCAAGGAACCGGAGGGCCAAATTGCAAGGTGGTTGGAAAAGTTGCAGCAGTACGATTTTGATGTGGCCCATAGGGCCGGGAAGGCCCATGGTAATGCGGACGCACTCTCTCGGCGTCCTTGTCTGGGGGAAAACTGTAAATTTTGTGCGAGACACGAGGAGAGGGAGCAATTGGGCGATTCCGCCCCGATTCTCGTCGTCCGGGCAACCCGGGTGAGAGGGCCAATTTTGCCACTAACCGCGGTCGAGGAATTTGGAGAGTTGGCTTGGAGCACGGCCCAGCAGGAGGATCCTGTTCTGGGGCCGGTGTTCCAATGGGTCAAATTGGGGCAAAGACCGAAGGGGGAAGAGGTCACCCCCCTCGGGGCACAAACAAAGGCATATTGGGCTCAGTGGCAGACCCTGGAATTGAAAGGCAACATCTTGTATCGCAAGTGGGTGGAGGTTCCCTCTGATAGAACTTCCTGGCTGGTGATAGTCCCTGACAAATTCAAGAACGTCATATTGCAACAGGTGCATGGTACCCGCTCCGGCGGCCATTTGGGCAGGACAAAGACAATATCTCGGGTCCGCCAGAGGTTCTATTGGGTGAATATGGGGCGCGACATACAGGACTGGTGTCGGAGATGCGACGCCTGTACTGCCAAAAAGGGACCAGCACGGAGGATGAGGGCCCCCCTTCAATTACACCAGGTGGGGGCCCCCCTAGAGCGGGTGGCCATGGATATCCTAGGCCCACTACCCCGCACACGCCTAGGTAATAAGTACATCCTCGTTGTGATGGACTACTTCACCAAGTGGCCGGAGGCCTACGCCCTCCCCAACCAAGAAGCAGGGGTGGTAGCGCAGGCCTTCGTGGAAGGATTTGTGTGCCGGCATGGGATTCCACAGGAGTTGCACACCGACCAGGGACGAAATTTTGAGAGCAAATTGCTAAAAGATGTGTGCAGTCTCCTGTCAATTCGGAAAACCAGAACAACGCCTTTAAGACCTCAATCTGACGGGATGGTGGAAAGATTCAACCGAACTTTAATCCAACAACTGGCACTGTTCACCGCCACCCGTCAGGATGACTGGGACGAACATCTCCCTTATTTGCTTATGGCCTACCGAACCAGCCAGCACGGGGCCACCGCATGCAGTCCAGCGTTGCTTATGTATGGGCGGGAGTTACGGGCTCCCGCCGACTTGCTATGCGGTCCCGTGCCAGACACAGTGGTTAACCCGCCGAGGGAGGGGTACGCACGTCACCTAGAGGAAGGCATGGAGCTAGTCCATGCCTTCGCCCGCCGCCAACTCCATCTGGCGGGGGAAAAGATGAAGCGCAGGTACGACGACCGGAGCCAGGGGAGTCAATACGCTCCGGGGATGAAGATTTGGTTCTTTAATCCCCGGAGACGGAAGGGAAGGTGCCCAAAACTCACCTCCCCCTGGCAAGGCCCAGGAGTCGTCCTGTCGCAAATCTGTGACGTGGTCATTAAGATCAAAATGGGGCCACGAGCCCTCCCTCGGATCGTCCACGCCGACCGGATAAGACCTTACACCGGCGAGCAGGCGCCCCCGTGGATTGCCTCGGCTTTAGATGCCGAGGCGGGACCCAGTACCTCTGAATAAGGGGGGCTTATTAGTGCCAGAGGACTGGGGGATTGAGGAGCGATGAGGTGGGTAAGGGTGGCATCCTTGCCACCCTTCCCATATAGTGGGGGCAAAGGAGCAATAGTTTATGGGGTGTATGGCAGTGAAAACTAGCCCGGGTGGGTTAGGTTATATTGTAGGGATCTAGAAAGATGACATTAGGTGACGTTAAGTTTATTTAGTGACTGATACCTGTAGTGGGGACGCAGGTAGATTAGAGTGGATGATAATGACGTGGGAGCGCAATAGTGTAAAGGGACGACTGGGAAGCGCAAGTTTCAGAGGGGAGTAGTTAGCTGAGATGATGCCGTGTGTGTGAGAATTGAACAGGTGTGATTGCACAGGTGTGCAACTGGACAGGTGTGATTGCACAGGTGTGCAACTGGACAGGTGTGTGGAGCAGTGTATGAGTAGTGAGTGTTGTGGATCAGCGCGAATGCGCTTGGGGAGAGAAGGGTGCAGGCGGCACCAAGAATGAGAGCACAGGTGTGCAAGTACAGGTGTGTGGAGAGAGTTGGAGTAAGTGGTACGGAGTGGTGTGCATGGTGCGAAGGTGTGAATGGGGGAAGAGTGGACCCCCATCACGGATACCCGGGGCGGGTAGTGTAAGTGTTAGGTAGAGGGTACAGGTAAATTGTGGTTGGATATTGGCATCTGTGGTGCGGTTGCAGAATGGTGTTGTGAATGGGTGCATTAGTGTTGTGGAAATGGCTGGGCGTGTAGCCTGTTAGTGTGTGTAGTTGGTTGGGCACTCCACCACTGTGAGGATGTCGGCCAGGTGAGGCCGCAGGTGGGCTCTGGGAGCCGGTAGAGTTGTGGATGGGGCCCGAGGAGCCGGAGGACGGACCCGGGTAGCCCAGTGCCAGAGAGGGCACCGAGTGGGGAGAGCGCCAGAGGGCCTTCCCCAGGTAGTTAGGTTAGGGCAGGGAGCAGGTAAGCTCGGAGGCAACTGCAGTGGTGGAGGTGTGCAGGTGGGTAGACCCACTGGGAGAGGTACACGCCACAGCCCAGAAATTGTGCGAGGGCACCGGGAGATGAATCGGGGGAGTGAGACCCCAAATTGAAAAGCACCACCGTTTGGCCAATGGGAATTGGTTTGTAGAACCCATAGTGTAAGAGGGCCAATGGTTTGGCCGGAGAAAGACCCCGGGTAGTGTAAAGTTGTTAAAGTCATTTAGGAAATAGTTAGGATTGATGAACCTGTCGCACCATACGCAGCCACTTACCTGTGGTGATGATGATGACTCCACACCTGTGTTTTCTTTGTTTTGGTGCAGGAAATGAGAATTGCTGTGAGGATTTGTGAGACGCATCACGACGTGGATGAGACATTGGGGTGATTCCATCTCTCCCTCCTTAGGAGGGACTGATGATGAATTGGTGATGACAAATTATGATGTTGAGTTGGAGATGGCAAATTTTGATGAGAGTTGAAAATGGCAAATTTGATTGGTTAGGAGGGAGAGAAGACGAATTTGGTTTATGGGAGGAACGGGGAAGACAGTAGGGATGTTTGTTGATTTGTAAAGTAGATGTTTATGGGTAGTGTTGTGTTTTGTGGATACAGTAAGGGGTAAGGGAGGGGCCATGTAGGTTACCTGGTGGGGGGGGGGGCGTACGGTAGGAACGTACCTGTCTCACCTGGTTCCCATGTGCCCCCAGTGTGCATTACCTTGCATTGCGTGCACTTTTGCGCCCTTACCACCTTACTCACTTGTCTGCTTCTTTTGTCTCCCACCTCCGAGGATCTGGCTTTGGGGCAGAGAGAGAGGAGAGAGAGGTGCTGGCTACGCAGTTGTGGGCCTGCACTTTCGCTGCTTGCTGCCTGGATCGATACACCATATGGACCGCAATTTTGGTGGCCACCCACAATGGACCGCAGTTCTTTTGCGGCCAAGCACCACCCGTGGATGGACCTATGGGTCAACGTGGCACCTATGCCATACAGGTGAACCACTTTTAGTTGACACCACTGAAGGCCACAATACAGAAATGGACGCGGTTGGCGCCTTTCTTTATTTTTGAAAGAAGCCAGAAGGCCAAGTGCACCACACGAAGAGCAAGAGACACCTGCAGGGTTAGGGGTTGTTGAAGTTATTTTTATTCATTGAACAATGGTGACTGCACCGGATGGTGCTGACTGTGTGATGGGGTGGTGCTTTTGGTGCTGGGAAGGGGTGCTCTGCACATTATTAAAGGCCGTAGGCCACAGAGCACTCGTGGGTTGGTGTATCGATGCTGGCATGCGTGCTCTCTCTATGCATAACATCTGCATGTGTTCCTCCAAAAACAGGTCCTGGATCGTAGTGTAAATAGCAGCGTAGACTTGTAAATAATGCTCCCTACCGGCTGTATGTTTAGTTTGCGAATTCTTTCCGCAATTCGGTTATCCTGTGGGCGTGTTTCTGTGAGGAGAAGGGTGCAACGTCGCAGGGGGACATATTTACTCATTTGTGAATATCTGTAAAACTGGCGCACTCAGGGTAGAGTTAATAGTAGAGGGAACTACATCTGCGTGCCACACTAAAGTAGGTAAAAATTTATCGGGTCGGGACGCCCCGAGGGTAGAGAAGGGTGCAATGTTGCGGATATGGCATTTTGGCCTCCATATCCGCTTGTAAATATTCCCCTATTTCCCCAATACTCCCCAACTATCCCCAATCCCCCATTCCCTAGTCCCATTGCCTGTAAATAACACTCTGTAGAACCGACCTTCCCCTTTTTCCCCCATTAAATGTCGTGCCCAGGTCCACCGCATCTCACGTAGACAACTTTCGGACATCTTGCTAGTTATTCTTAGTCTATGTCAGTTAAGGACTCGTTTCCATTAATTCTGACACTTCGTTGCACCAGAATGTGATCGTATGGCACCAGTCGTGAGTTTAGGACCTCCCCTTACCTCCTCCCATCTTCCCCACAACAACTACAACAACAACTACAACAACAACTACAACAACAACTACAACAACAGTGGGGGCGGCGCGGCGCGGGGGAGTGTGCGTCCTCACACCGGCTCAGTTAGCCGCCATGACCATGCGCTCCGACGGGGTTACCACGAAGGGGCTCCCTGTCAGCCCCTCGTCAAGGGCGGAGCCGGTAACCCCCCCGCACGCACCCAATGAGAAGCAACGGGCCGATTCCATCTGGGGCGGAGCTAACGAGCCGAGGGCGTGTCACTCCCCACCGGATATACGCAGCGACTTACCGGACGTGACGTCAGATGCGCCCCCAGCTTGGAGAAAGAACGTGACCTTCCAGCGCTGAGTGAGACCTCCCGTATCTTTGGACTGGACCGGGTCGATTCTGTCCTTGAGCCAAGAGTGCACCTTGAGCCATCGACTACCCGCTTTCCTTGCCATCAATCCCCGTGTGAGTCAGTTTTTGTCCCGTTTATCTGTGGTCTGTCGGGAATAAGATAAGTGTGTCTAAGTGCCTGTCTTTCTATGCTGTCCCTCTTGTCGTTGTAATCTGACCTTCCGCCCTAATATAACCTCCTCCGGAGGTCTTGAGAACTGAACCCTTGGTGTCGTGTCATTTTAATCCAGCCGTTGTGTCTTTTCCATCATTGATTTAGCATAGCGCGACTTAGTCAACGTTCGAGTATAATCGGGTAAACGTGCAGGCGCGGTCATACCAAACCGCTCGGTAAACCAACATCCACCACCGCGTCTGTAACAATATATATATATATATATATATATATATATATATATATATATATATATATATATATATATATATTGTAACGAATGTGGAAACGTTACAATGTGAACGTTACAAAAGTACGGTAACACCCTGTTAATGTAAATAATGGTCGCAGTCGGCGTCCTAGTTAATTGCATGAAACTTACACGCAGGTCACGATATATCTTTTAAATAGTGTATTTCCTTATTCCATGTAGGCTAAGTATGTGTTTTCCCACTAGATTGACTTTGCATTGTATCAAACAAAATAAGCGTAGGCCCTTCCAATTTCCCCAAAACCTCCCTTCCAATTGCCTTCCGCATTTTGGCTGGTTTTCTTCAAACCACCATTGGCCACGAGGTAGGGTTGGGGAAGAAAGGCGTGTCTCCACCTCGTCATAAGAGGGAAGGAGTGAACCAGCCCTAACAGCCAATCAACACCGCGGTGAGTGACCCGGTAGGCGTGCCCTCGGAGTTGGCGGCTTGATTTCGCTCGAGGTGATAAAAGCGACTGTAAGGGACTGCTTTATCAGAGAGGCCTTGGAGATGACCCTGGGAGAGGAGCAAAGAGGCTGCACCAAAAAGAGGCGGTGAGATGCGAAACGCTCCAAGCCAAAGAGGAGAGGTACTCGGCAAGGAAACCAGCTTTGGAGAGACGCGCTGAAAGGAGGGAGACGGCCCCACCCCCAGAAGAGGAGCAGGTGTGCCGAACCAGCGCGTGACGTCTACCGCAGTGGAGACACGACGGAGGGTTTCCCGCCAAAACCGCGAGGAATTGCGAACTGCGGCCTCCCTCTCAAGCAATCCATCTCAAGCCTTACCTGCCCGCATTATCCCCTGTGTAAGTGTGAACGTCCTGTCCTGCTCGTTGTCTTGGGGCTAAGTAAAAATGAATAGTGTAAGTTAACGATTCGCTGTGTTACTGCTTCTTTCATCCATTGCTTGTGTGTGTATAATAAAATCTGTTCTTCCTCCGTATTCTTCTTCTTCTTCTTTTTCATTCTCTTTCGGTCGCTTTAGAGATTTCCCGATTGAATATCTGTGGGGCGATCTGGTCAACGTCGGGTGGAATCGGGTTTTAATCGGGGAGTAACTGTTCGGACGCGGTTAAATACACCACCGCTCGGTCAATATAACATCTAAAAGCCGCGTCTGTAACAATTGGTAGTCAGGAGTGGGGATTTGGAACCCTGGACCAAATTTTGGACACCAAATTGTACAAATTGTGTGTAACATTTGGTGTCGAGGAGTTGGATTCGGACCTGGGACTAAATTTGTTAGGCCCAAATTTTGGAACACCAATTGTACCATCAGGGTAACAATTGGTGTTGGGAAGTAGAATTCGATCCGGAGCGCGTTTCACGCGCTCGAAATTATAACGGCGAAATTTGATTTTGTTTTACGAAAATATAAAACCCGAATTTTGAGATGGCGCCATGGACAATCAAGGCGATCGGATGTCGGTGGGAGAGATAGACAGGGTGGAATCGACCCAGGACCTCGGGGAAATGTATGTGGAGGAAAGGAAGGAGGAGAAAAATAGCAATGTGGTTGCGGAAGTATCAGACGCGCAAAGTGGCGTCCTCACGCACGTGGGTGTAGCGGCACCAAATTTTGCCGCGACCGTAGCAGCGCCGTTGGTGGATTCGAACCTTTTCCTCCTGCAAATGAGGGCCCTTATGGAACAAATGGGTGAGCGATTGGAGGGCCAAATGGGGGTAATGGGGAACCGGATGGATGCTCAGTGTGAGCGATTGGAGGGCCAAATGGGGGTAATGGGGAACCGGATGGATGCTCAGGGTGAGCGATTGGAGGGCCAAATGGGGGTAATGAGGGACGAAGCGAGGGGTACCGGTGAGGAGTTAGACAAGAAATTTGGGAAGTTCGACAATAATTTTGAGGGGTTAGACAACGGGATAAAAGAGGTAAAGAATGGGTTAACGGGGGTGGAAAACAGA
This sequence comes from Myxine glutinosa, assembly GCF_964187855.1. Classification (NCBI taxonomy): domain Eukaryota; kingdom Metazoa; phylum Chordata; class Myxini; order Myxiniformes; family Myxinidae; genus Myxine; species Myxine glutinosa. The sequence goes on along the minus strand of NC_136264.1, from coordinate 214,798,878 downwards.
ATGGCTGCCCAGGAGAATCAGTTAGAGGGGGTGAAAAATGGGTTAATGGGGTTAGAAAATAGGATGGAGGACAAATTGCGGGAAATAGGGGAACAATCTGCCAGGGAAATCAAACAAATGGGAGAGCAAATAGAGGAGGTGAAAATCGGGGTAGAAACCAAACTGGATGCTCAGAGGGATGAATTGGGACAAATGAGGGTGGCATCTACAAAAGAGATGGAGGAAATACGACGAGGGGTAAGTGAGGAGGTTTCGGGGCTGCGCGAGGAGGTAAAGCGAGGTGAGAAGCGTATGGAGAAAGAGGTGAGAAATAATACGGCTAAGTTACAAGGGGGAATAGAAGATCTGACGGAGGAGGTGGAACAGCTGACAGAGGGACAAACTAAGTTAGTGGAGCAGGTTCAAAGGAACACTGCAGTACTCGGAGGGTTAAAGGCGACACAAAAAGAAATTAAAAACGAATTAATAGCGACACAGAGGCAATGTCAGATGGTACGGGAGGAACTGACAATGAGGGTGGACGAGGTGACAGAGATAATGGAGACAAAGGACCGAGAGGTGAGGACGCACATCGAAACGGTTAAGGTAGCCTTAGAGGACGAACTTGAGGAGACGCACCGAGAAATAAAAGAGGTTAAACAAAAATTAGAGGAAGTGGAAGAAGAGGTGAGTGAAATTAAGAAGAGACGGACAGAAACTAAGAGAGAAATAAAGGAGGAGATAGCGGAATATGTGCAAGGTCGGTGCTCAACTCATAATGTGATGCTCAATAAACAAATAAAGAGTTTGCAGGTGGCAAAGGAGGTGCGGAGACGAAGTACGGAGGTGAGTGGCAATGTATATGATGTGAGGAAAGCTTCAGTCGGCTTGGGGATTGGTTTGGATCCGGGTGTTCGTGAAAGGCCGTTGGTGAAGTGTGTGACAGGTCAGGTGTGCGAAAAAAAAGAGGTGTGCGAGAATGTCCGACCATGGGGTGTGTGAGGAAAAAGTGCACGCCGAGGAGTGAGTGTGCCGTCAAGAGTGAGTTGGTCGAAGCGCGTGTGCGAGGGGGTACATGGAAGCGCGGTGTGGTGAGTGTTACGGAGGAAGTAACGAGAGAGTGTACACCTGTGGTGAGTGTTACGGAGGAAGTAACGAGAGAGTGTACACCTGTGGTGAGTGTTACAGAGGATGTAACGAGAGAGTGTACACCTGTGGTGAGTGTTACAGAGGAAGTAACGAGAGAGTGTACACCTGTGGTGAGTGTTACGGAGGAAGTAACGAGAGAGTGTACACCTGTGGTGATTGTTACAGAGGGAGTAACGAGAGAGTGTACACCTGTGGTGAGTGTTACAGAGGATGTAACGAGAAAGGGTACGTCTGTGGTGAGTGTTACAGAGGATGTAACGGGAGGGTGTGCGCGAGAAAGGTGTGTAACGGACGGGTGCATGAGGAAAGAGTGTGCCGTCGAGAGTAAGGGTGAGTGCGCTGTCAAGAGTGGAGGTGAGAGTAGTGAGAGTGAAACGGAGCGTGAGTTGGTTGTGACAGGTGAGCGAGGATGTACACCTGGAATGGAAGGATGCACACCTGGAATGGTAGAGCGTGTGTGGGAAGGCACATTTGAGTTGGTAGTGAGGCACGTGGTTGGGTGTGCGAATGAGAGCACACCTGTGATTGTCACAGAGGAAGTGACCGAGGAGGGGGCGCGAAGAGGTGTGTTGGTGAGGTGTGCGACCAACGAATGTGTGCCAAAGTGTTCGGTGGTCAGGTGTGTGACCAAGTCGGCGAGCGGAATGAGTGTACCGAGGTGTGTAAGGAAAGGTACGAGGAGAATGGGAACAGCTGCATGTATGAGCAAGAAAGGGGTAGCGTATGCATGTAAGCGTCCAGGTGAAGCGTCGACGGTAACCGGTTTAGCGGTTAGGGCGACTTATAGCCGAATCGGGCCCTCGGTGCGTGCCGGGCTTCGCGTGCCGCGAGAACCAGCGGGGATCCGAGCCACGGCGGGTTCGAAAGGACCGCCGTGCGCGATCCACGCTGGGCCTCGCGTGGAACGGCCGCGGCCGGGCTCCACGAGGCGGAGCGGGCAGCTGGATAGGAAGGGTCGTTATGGCGACCACGTTTTGTTGAGAGGTGCCGGCAGGTCGAGATCGGGACATTGGATGGCTCCACGCCGAGGTGGTGCGTGGGATCTCGGCCCGGGTAAGCCCCCGCCCCTGCCCCGAATGCGAGACGCATCCAGCCGCCGGCACAAAAGAATCCGCGTTCATTGCTCGGCTGTACGAAGCCGGGCTGTAGATGTGAATTGGCGCACCGAGAGGATGTAATAAGTAGACGGATGATGATGGTAGTGAGTTGAACCGAAATTTATAATAGTGGGTAGAATTGGCAGTAAATGGAAAATTTTTGAATTGGTTGGAATTTGGACGAGCAAAATTGATAGAGAGACCCCCGATGTGGTGGGATGGCAAATCCACCATCCCTCACAGATTGGGGCAAATGGGCAATAGTTTATGGGGTGGCTATGACAACCGAGCCAGGGAGGGCTTGGATAATTGTAGGGATCTAGCGAAGATGACATTAGGTAACGTTAAGATTAGTTAGTGACTGATACCTGTAGTGGGGACGCAGGTAGATTAGTGTGGATTATAATGACGTGGGAGCGCAATAGTTTAAAGGGACGACTGGGAAGCGCAAGTTTCAGAGGGGAGTAGTTAGCTGAGATGATGCCGTGTGTGTGAGGATTGAACAGGTGAGAATGGAACAGGTGTGATTGCACAGGTGTGCAACTGAACAGGTGTGTCGAGCAGTGTATGAGGGAGTAGTGGTGATTGCGTGTTGTGTTGACCAAATGGTCCAGGAAGAAAGGAGGGTGCAGGTGGCACCAGGTATGATTGCACAGGTGTGCAACGACAGGTGAATGAAGAACAGGTGTATGTGGCTGTGTGGAATAAATGGTAGTGTGGAATATCTGGAGTATTGGAATGGATGGTTGTGGAGTGAGAATGGTGGAAATTGTGGAGTGGAGTGGATGGTGCGAAGGTGTGAATGGGGGAAGAGTGGACCCCCATCACGGATACCCGGGGCGGGTAGTGTAAGTGTTAGGTAGAGGGTACAGGTAAATTGTGGTTGGATATTGGCATCTGTGGTGCGGATGCAGAATGGTATGTGGATGGGTGCATTAGTGTTGTGGAAATGGCTGGGCGTGTAGCCTGTTAGTGTGTGTAGTTGGTTTGGGCACTCCACCACTGTGAGGATGTCGGCCAGGTGAGGTCGCAGGTGGGCTCTGGGAGCCGGTAGTAGTTGTTGTGGATGGGGCCCGAGGATCCGGAGGACGGACCCGGGTAGCCCAGTGCCAGAGGGCACCATGGGGTGACAGAGCCAGGAGAGGGACTGTCCCCAGTTAGTTAGGTTAGGGTGAGGAGCTAGGTAAGCTCGGGTGGCAACTACAGTGGTGGAGGTGTGCAGGTGGGTAGACCTGCTGGGAGAGGTACACGTCGCAGCCCAGAAATTGTGCTAGAGCACCGGGAGATGAATCGGGGGAGTGAGACCCCAAATTGAGAAGCACCACAGTTGGTCAATGGGAATTGGTTATTAGAACCCATAGTGTAAGTTGGCCAATGGATTGGCAGGGAAAGACCCCGGGTAGTGTAAAGTGTGTTAAAGTCATTTAGAAAATAGTTAGGATGAAGGATCTCCTCGCACCATCTGCATCCACTCACCTGAGGTGACAGGTACTCCACACCATGCCATGTTTTGATTATTTTTTATGATGCAAATGTTTGGATTGTGAGACGCATCATGACGTGGGTGTGACATTGTGCTTTGATGTTCCATCTCTGCCTCCTTATGAGGATTGATGATGAATTGGTGATGGCAAATTTTGAAGTAAAGGGATTGTGGAGACGAATTTGGTATAGGGGAAATATGGGGAAGACGTGACAGTAGTGACGAATTTGTAAATGGGTAGATTTTTGTACATATGGGTTAAGGGTAGGGTAGGTGACAGGGGGGTGACGTACGGTAGGGACGAGCTTTCTCACTTCGCCCTCCGTACGCATTTCACCTTGCATTGCCTTATTGACGTGTACCCTTGTGACCTTACCCCTCGCTCAATTGTCTTTCTTTTGTCTCCCACATGACCTGTGCGCCATTGGGTGCCGATGGGAGCGTGCGTGAGGTGGCCATTGTGCGCCCGAGATTCCCAGAACCAGCATGCATTGCGTTGATGTACCACTGTATGGACCGCTGTTCTGCGGCCAAGTACCACTTGATGGACCCCAGGTTCTGGGGTAGGGCACCTCTGTTGGAGACCGGCCATAGTGGCCAGGGAATCTTGCTTGCGGACCTCGGTAAGGTGGCACCTATGCCAAACAGGTGGACCACCCTTAGTTGGCCCCTGAGGCCCTAAATAAAAATGGACACAAGTTGTGCTTTTTATTATTTCCAACTAGGCCGCATGAAGCCAGAAGACGTCGGGAAGAACATCGGCCCAGCAGAGAAAGAGAAGACCACCACCAGTTGTTTTGTTGTGTTTATTATGAACCATGGTGACTGCGCACCGGATGGTGCTTTTGGGTGCTTTGTGGTGCTTTGTGGTGTTTGGTGCTTTTGGGTGCTTTGATGGTATTGGTACTGGTGCATCGATGCAATGCGTGCTGTCTCCTCCCTCCCAACAGGAATTTCTTTCTCTTGTTCCCTAAAAAGGAAAAAAAAAAAAAAAACACAGGTCCTGGGTTGCGTTGTAAATAAGAAATCACGTCATTGTAAATAATGCTCCCCACCGTAAATGTATAGTTTGAGAATAATTCTGTAATTCGGTTAGCTGTGGGCTTGAGTCTGTTAGACAGGATGCAATGCAATAGGGGGACATACTTATTTGTGTTTTAAGATTGTCACACTCAGGGTCAGGTTAATTGTAGAGGGAATTACACCTACGTGTCACACTAAGTTAAAGTTTAATAGGCCCGAGGACGGGCCTGAAGAAAGGAGGGTGCCGTGTAACGAATGTGGAAACGTTACAATGTGAACGTTACAAAAGTACGGTAACACCCTGTTAATGTAAATAATGGTCGCAGTCGGCGTCCTAGTTAATTGCATGAAACTTACACGCAGGTCACGATATATCTTTTAAATAGTGTATTTCCTTATTCCATGTAGGCTAAGTATGTGTTTTCCCACTAGATTGACTTTGCATTGTATCAAACAAAATAAGCGTAGGCCCTTCCAATTTCCCCAAAACCTCCCTTCCAATTGCCTTCCGCATTTTGGCCGGTTTTCTTCAAACCACCATTGGCCACGAGGTAGGGTTGGGGAAGAAAGGCGTGTCTCCACCTCGTCATAAGAGGGAAGGAGTGAACCAGCCCTAACAGCCAATCAACACCGCGGTGAGTGACCCGGTAGGCGTGCCCTCGGAGTCGGCGGCTTGATTTCGCTCGAGGTGATAAAAGCGACTGTAAGGGACTGCTTTATCAGAGAGGCCTTGGAGATGACCCTGGGAGAGGAGCAAAGAGGCTGCACCAAAAAGAGGCGGTGAGATGCGAAACGCTCCAAGCCAAAGAGGAGAGGTACTCGGCAAGGAAACCAGCTTTGGAGAGACGCGCTGAAAGGAGGGAGATGGCCCCACCCCCAGAAGAGGAGCAGGTGTGCCGAACCAGCGCGTGACGTCTACCGCAGTGGAGACACGACGGAGGGTTTCCCGCCAAAACCGCGAGGAATTGCGAACTGCGGCCTCCCTCTCAAGCAATCCATCTCAAGCCTTACCTGCCCGCATTATCCCCTGTGTAAGTGTGAACGTCCTGTCCTGCTCGTTGTCTTGGGGCTAAGTAAAAATGAATAGTGTAAGTTAACGATTCGCTGTGTTACTGCTTCTTCCATCCATTGCTTGTGTGTGTATAATAAAATCTGTTCTTCCTCCGTATTCTTCTTCTTCTTCTTTTTCATTCTCTTTCGGTCGCTTTAGAGATTTCCCGATTGAATATCTGTGGGGCGATCTGGTCAACGTCGGGTGGAATCGGGTTTTAATCGGGGAGTAACTGTTCGGACGCGGTTAAATACACCACCGCTCGGTCAATATAACATTTCACCCTGGACATCGGCGGTACTCCTGACCGGTCTCCATAGACCGCCTCAAGCCGGCCCACCTCGACGTGGACCACCCACCGCCGGTGGCTCGGCCCCCGCGTCAGGGCCACCCCCCTGCGGGCGGACCCCCGGCACCGCCCAGCCCCACAGGCACGCCGCCCCCCGGTCCGGCACCCATCCCGGGTCCAGCCAGGGGCATCCCACCTGGCATCCCTGCACCCCAGATGCCGCCGGTCGCCAGAGGGCACTTTGGCCGGGTCATCCATTTGCCCCGCAAACTGGCCCTCCAGGTGCGCGGGAATTCTGGGGGGGCGCGTGTGGCGGACACGAAAGCCCACTGGCGTGGTGACATCATTCCGCGCACCAAGTGGGCGGCGGCCTACTTTACCTATTTACCATCATACAGCGGCCTATTTACCACGCCTACCTAGGGGTAGGCGTGGCCTCAGGATATACACCGGGCGCGCAGCCCGGAGCGCGCCAGTGCTACAGTGACCTCTTTGGAATAAAGAACTATAAACTCACCGCGTTGTCCGCTTCCTCCTTGGTAGCAAGTCACGCGCGTAGTACCGCGTGCTTCATAGGTATATATATATATATATATATATATATAAGTATATATATATATAATTATATGCATATATAGTACATGGCCAACAATATGTGGACACCCGAACATCAGACCGGTATGTGCTCGTCGAACATCTCACTCCAAAATCATCAGCATTAATTTGGAGTTGGTCTCCCCCATTGCTGATATAACAGGCTCCACTCTTCTGGAAAGCCTTTCCACTAGATGTTGGAACATTGCTGTGGGGATTTGCTTCCATTCAGTCACAAGAGCATTAGTGAGGTCGGGCATTGATGTTGGGCGATTAGGCCTGGCTCGCAGTCGGCGTTGCAATTCATTCCAAAGGTGTTCGATGGGGTTGAGGTCAGGGCTCTGTGCAGGCCAGTCAAGTTCTTCCACACCGATCAAGACAAACCATTTCTGTATGGACCTCGCTTTGTGCATGGGGGCGTCATCATGCTGAAACAGGAAAGGGCCTTCCCCAAACTTTTGCCACAAAGTTGGAAGCACACAATCGTCTAGAATGTCATTGTATGTTGTCGCATTAAGATTTCCCTTCACTGGAACTATGGGACCTAGCCCGAACCATGAAAAACAGCCCCAGACCATCGTTCCTCCTCCACCAAACTTTACAGTTGGCACTTTGCATTCGGGCAGGTAACGTTGTCTTGGCATTCGCCAAACCCAGATTAGCCCATCAGACTGCCAGATGGTGAAGTGCGATTCATCACTCCAGAGAACGTTTTTCCACTGCTCCAGAGTCCAATGGCGGTGAGCTTTACACCACTCCAGCCGACGCATGGCATTGCGCATCGTGATCTTAGGCTTGTGGGCGGCTGCTCGGCCATGGAAACCCCTTTCATGAAGCTCCCGACGAACCGTTGTTGTGCTGACGTTGCTTCCAGAGGCAGTTTGGAACTCGGTAGTGAGTGTTGCAACCGAGGACAGACGATTTTTACGTGCTTCAGCACTCAGCGGTTCCATTCTGTGAGCTAGTGTGGCCTACCACTTCGTGGCTGAGCTGTTGTTGCTCCTTGACATTTCCATTTCACAATAACAGCACTTACAGAGACCGGGGCACCTCTACCAGGGCATAAATTTGACGATCTCAGTTGTTGGAAAGTTGGCATCCTATGACGGTGCCATGTTGAAAGTCACTGAGCTCTTCAGTACGACCCATTCTACTGCCAATGTTTGTCTATGGAGATTGCATGTCTGTGTGCCTGATTATATATACCTGTCAGCAATGGGAGTGGCTGAAATAGCCAAATCCACTAATTAGAGGGGTGTCCGAATACTTTTCTCCATGTAGTGTATATACAGGTTTAGCATGATATCTCAAAAAGTTTTGGAGGAATTCAGATGAAACTTGGTGGACAGGTTCGGTGTGTGACAAGGACAAATTGATTCTATTTTGGTGAAGATCCGAATCTGGAATGAAGTTCATACTCGACTTTAAAAATTTTTATTTAAGGGATTCCTCACCATTGAGTGAAAGGGCGAAAAATGATATATAACACGATATTTCAAGACGCTGTGGATGGATTTGGATGAAACTAGGTGGATGAGTTGGTAGGTGACAAGGACTAGCCGATTTCATTTCGGTTCAGGTCCGAATCGAGATCCGGCCGATCAGAATACAAAACGTAAACTGTTCAGCCTGGCAGAGGTATGCGCTCTACCAAGTGCTGGTCTAGTTTATTATGTTACTCAATTAAATAAGGCAATTATCTGTACTAGGGCATTGCCCGTACTATATCTATATCTAAAATTATATCCCCCCCCTCTATTTACATGAAATGGTTTGGTCCAAAGCGAACGGCTTGCGAGTCCGGTGACAATCCCCCCCCTCTATTTACATGCAATGGTTTGGTCCAAAGCGAACGGCTTCCGGAGTTTGGTAAAGAAATCGCCATCGCGTGCACAAACGCGCAGGAAAGCGAATGAATCGCAAATTCGGTTTTATTAGTTTTAAAACATAGTTTAACGCCAACATAGTTTGCAAACGTGAAATAAATGAATACGCTCTCAAATGTGCCATCCGAGGCAGAGTGTGTCCTCCACGTTCGGCACACGCGATCGTTCGCTGCTCTCTGATTGGTTGAATCGTTTTTTGGACATAGCTCGGTAAGTAATTGTCCGATTAATATGAAACCTTGAAAAGGCACATCCTCGGGTCCCCAGCAATATACCTGGCAAGTTAAAAGTATATCGGACCCGTGGTTGTCGAGAAACAGCGGTCACAGACAAACGTACAGACGTACAAACGTACAAACGTACAGAGATTACTGGAATTATAGATAGATGTATATATGTAGAAGTATGTATGTACATCTGAAAATCATATAATAAACAGGACTTTAAAAAAATGGCGTTGTAGACAAAGTGTTGTTGATTTTGATGTGGATAATAATAAAGTTCAAGTTCAAATTTTAGCTTTGAGGACCTCCATAGGAGGCTCTTGAAGGATCATACACCAAAGATGTTGTCAAGAAAATCCTGTTGGTGTCAAGTCTTTTTCGATCCACTGGGCAATGGCGGTGCAAAATTAGAACCTCTCCCTCTTATTTATTTCGGTCTGGTGCTGGAGTTACTGTATCGTGTATGTGTTTCGTTTCAGATGATCGTAGATGATTCTGACAACGGTCATGTGAGGAGTTGTCACCAGATGTGCAAGTCGGCATGTCCACCTTTTTGGACAACACCTGCAAAGCTTCTAGGTTTTCATCCACTGCGTCTTTTAATTTGTCTTCCACACTTCCAGTGTCTCTGAAACTTTTGAACAATAGGTTTGATGGTTTGTATCGTGGAATTCTACATTTGGATAGACTCTACAAAACTGCCTTTGTGTCGAAACAAACTATTTCATCGCAAAAAAAGTCTCTAAGATGAGCTCGGCTGGGGAACACAGAAATTGTTTGATATGGTGGAAACTTCTATGGAAAAAATACTTTAAACCTTGTTCTTTAGGCAATTTGAAAATATAAAAGAGGGTCACATTAGTAAAATTAGGAGAGCTGTTTCAAAAGTTGCACATCATTTTGGTCCACCCTGTCAAATATGAACAGACACAGCCACACACAGACACACACAGACACGCACAGACACGCACACAGACACACACACACAGGCACACACAGCCACACACACACACACACACATACACACACACACACACACACACAGACACGCACAGACAGACACAGACACAGACACACACAGACACGCACAGACACAGGCACACACAGGCACACACAGACACGCACAGACACGCACAGACACGCACAGACACACAGACAGACACACAGACAGAGACACAGACACACACACAGACACACACACACACACACACACAGACACACACAGATACACAAAGACACACACAGACATGCACAGACACGCACAGACAAGCACGGACAAACACAGACACACAGACAGACAAACAGACACACAGATAGACACACGGACACACACACAGGCACACACAGACACACACACACAGACACACACACACAGACACGTGCAGACACGCACAGACACACAGACACACACAGACACACAGACAGACACACAGGCACACACAGACACACACACAGAGACACACACAGCCACACACACACAGGCACACACAGACACACACGACTGCCATACTCTTCACAGAGTGTCGGTTTTGCTGGAAGTCTGTTGCTAAGTGATTGAACGTAGCATGGAGATTTATCATTAGTTTCAGGGTGGTGGCAACAACTTGCCTTCTCTTCTCAAGAGGGTGCTTGAAGGTCCACCAACGACCAGTGCTGTGAGAGGGTTCCTTCTGCTGATTGTCCATCCGACGAAGGGTACCCACATTCATCGCTAGCACTACCTCCGAAGTACCAGTGGGCCCCTTTATAGCTGGGGGTCTAGGTCCAAATCCTCAACCAGTTAAGGTGAAGTAAGGACTAAGAAGTCCTTAATGTGATAATCACCACTGAATCTTTTTATTTGGGCGAGGCCGTTTATTCCTGCTACTGCTACATGAATCCCTGCAACACCCATGCCTGCGGAAAACGGATTTTTCTGGAACACCGGGCGCATTGTCCATCTATCATGTAACTTTGTATGAAGCTTTTACCATTCCACACATTTCTTATTTAGTCAAATTGGTTTGTGGGATGGCTTTGAAGGCCATAAAATACAAGTTGATGATTCTTTCTATAGCGTCGGGGGAGGTGGTGCGCAGAGCGCACTGAACAAGCACATCTGCACTTACCGCTGGAGATAGTTCGCCCCAAACGGGGAAAAAACGGGAAAAGGCAGGAATCCCAAATCAGTTTCCCGCAATTGTCCAGCAGTTCCTCGGACATGATTTACCAGGATGAAACACTATCTTGGGCTCTATTTGTTTGAAAGTTTTTCTCAGCCCAAGCTCGAGAAAATGAGGCTTGTACCGTCTATCTCTAACATCGATCATACGGAGGGATGCGGCGTGCCAGCGGTGTGGCACAGTTACTGCTGGTGTGGCACAGTTACTGCTGGTGTGGCACAGTTACTGCTGGTGTGGCACAGTTACTGCTGGTGTGGTACAGTTACTGCTGGTGTGGCACAGTTACTGCTGGTGTGGCACAGTTACTGCTGGTGTGACACTGCTACTGCTGGTGTGGCACAGTTACTGCTGGTGTGGCACAGTTACTGCTGGTGTGGCACAGTTACTGCTGGTGTGGCACAGTTACTGCTGGTGTGGCACAGTTACTACTGGTGTGGCACTGTTACTGCTGGTGTGGCACAGTTACTGCTGGTGTGGCACAGTTACTACTGGTGTGGCACTGTTACTGCTGGTGTGGCACAGTTACTGCTGGTGTGGCACAGTTACTGCTGGTGTGACACAATAATCAGTGTAGAAGATAATGAGCACCAAAATATTATCCTGAACTTTGTGTTGACCGGAACTTTCACTGGAGCCATTTTTCATCTTATCCGCACAAGGGCCTTGGCCGTCGATGTTCCACAACATGCTCAAGGATGAATGTGGACGTCCATTTCCTGGTTATTATATCCTCAGCGTCTCCAATGCAAAGTTTGGCACCAATCGTTTCACCTTTCTAAATGTCCAGAAGTACGTATGATCTACATTTGATGAGTCCTTTCAAAAGGTCTGTTAGCCAATCAAAAGTGCGTCCACGGAGGTGAAACCAGAGCCATCGGAGCCGCGTCTGATCATTGCACAGTTGCCGGTTTTGAGAGCAGGTTGGCGGCAGACAGGCCGCTGATGGGCGGTAGATACCCAAAGGCCGTAATTGCCAAGCTCGGGGAGAAGAGGCTTTTAGCGGCTCGGTCTCCATGGTTATGCAGGAAGTGCCTCGCCGTAATGAATGGCCGGGCCATGCGCCTCGCTTCCTGCGAGCCCAGGGACGGGCCGACCAGGGATCCCGAGCACTGCCGCCGGGCTTATTACCCATGATGCGGCAACGCGTCGCCGGAAAGACCAGGCCAGCATGCCGTTTGCGCTCCCAAATAACCCTACGAACATTCACAGACCGGATCTTATGGGGCTGGGCTCGTTGCAATCCCGTTCCCATAATAACTGAATGTAAATATCCGTCGTGGTTATCAAGTGGAATGCGTCACATGGAGGTGAATGCGTCCCATGGAGGTGAATGCGTCCCATGGAGGTGAATGCGTCCCATGGAGGTGAATGCGTCCCATGGAGGTGAATGCGTCCCAAGGAGGTGAATGCGTCCCATGGAGGTGAATGCGTCCCATGGAGGTGAATGCGTCCCAAGGAGGTGAATGCGTCCCATGGAGGTGAATGCGTCCCAAGGAGGTGAATGCGTCCCATGGAGGTGAATGCGTCCCATGGAGGTGAATGCGTCCCATGGAGGTGAATGCGTCCCAAGGAGGTGAATGCGTCCCATGGAGGTGAATGCGTCCCAAGGAGGTGAATGCGTCCCATGGAGGTGAATGCGTCCCAAGGAGGTGAATGCGTCCCATGGAGGTGAATGCGTCCCATGGAGGTGAATGCGTCCCAAGGAGGTGAATGCGTCCCATGGAGGTGAATGCGTCCCAAGGAGGTGAATGCGTCCCATGGAGGTGAATGCGTCCCAAGGAGATGAATGCGTCCCATGGAGGTGAATGCGTCCCATGGAAGTGAATGCGTCCCATGGAGGTGAATGCGTCCCATGGAGGTGAATGCGTCCAATGGAGGTGAATGCGTCCCATGGAGGTGAATGCGTCCCATGGAGGTGAATGCGTCCCAAGGAGGTGAACGCTTCCCAAGGAGATGAATGCGTCCCAAGGAGGTGAATGCGTCCCATGGAGGTGAATGCGTCCCATGGAGGTGAATGCGTCCCATGGAGGTGAATGCGTCCCAAGGAGGTGAATGCGTCCCATGGAGGTGAATGCGTCCCATGGAGGTGAATGCGTCCCAAGGAGGTGAATGCGTCCCATGGAGGTGAATGCGTCCCAAGGAGGTGAATGCGTCCCATGGAGGTGAATGCGTCCTAAGGAGGTGAATGCGTCCTATGGAGGTGAATGCGTCCCAAGGAGGTGAATGCATCCCATGGAGGTGAATGCGTCCCAAGGAGGTGAATGCGTCCCATGGAGGTGAATGCGTCCCATGGAGGTGAATGCGTCCCAAGGAGGTGAATGCGTCCCATGGAGGTGAATGCGTCCAAGGAGGTGAATGCATCCCATGGAGGTGAATGCGTCCCAAGGAGATGAATGCGTCCCATGCAGGTGAATGCGTCCCATGGAGGTGAATGCGTCCCATGGAGGTGATTGCGTCCCATGGAGGTGAATGCGTCCCATGGAAGTGAATGCGTCCCATGGAGGTGAATGCGTCCCATGGAGGTGAATGCGTCCAATGGAGGTGAATGCGTCCCCTGGAGGTGAATGCGTCCCAAGGAGATGAATGCGTCCCAAGGAGGTGAATGCGTCCCATGGAGGTGAATGCGTCCCAAGGAGGTGAATGCGTCCCATGGAGGTGAATGCGTCCCAAGGAGGTGAATGCGTCCCAAGGAGGTGAATGCGTCCCAAGGAGGTGAATGCGTCCCAAGGAGGTGAATGCGTCCCAAGGAGGTGAATGCGTCCCAAGGAGGTGAATGCGTCCCAAGGAGGTGAATGCGTCCCATGGAGGTGAATGCGTCCCATGGAGGTGAATGCGTCCCATGGATGTGAATGCGTCCCAAGGAGGTGAATGCGTCCCATGGAGGTGAATGCGTCCCATGGAGGTGAATGCGTCCCATGGAGGTGAATGCGTCCCAAGGAGGTGAATGCGTCCGAAAAAGTTTGATCTCAATTTCCGGGGCCTTGGAGTGCAGCAAATGCAGACCTTGACATACCTTAGGAGCCGGTCAGGTTGGGTAGACGTGCACTCAGATGAGCCAACAAGGCACATGTGAACTAATGGCTTGAACTGCGCCGCACATGTACCACTACCAGGTGGAGAAAGTACACCACGACCAGATTGAGAAACTACACCACCACCAGATGGAGAAACTACACCACCACCAGCTGGAAAAACTACACCACCACCGCCGCCACCACCAGATGGAGAAACTACACCACCACCGCCACCATCACCAGATGGAGAAACTACACCACCACCAGATTGAGAAACGACACCACCACCAGATGGAGAAACTACACCACCACCAGATGGAAAAACTACACCACCACCGCCGCCACCACCAGATGGAGAAACTACACCACCACCACCACCATCACCAGATGGAGAAACTACACCACCACCAGATGGAGAAACTACACCACCACCATCTGGAGAAACTACACCACCACCAGATGGAGAAACTACACCACCACCAGATGGAAAAACTACACCACCACCGCCGCCACCACCAGATGGAGAAACTACACCACCACCGCCACCATCACCAGATGGAGAAACTACACCACCACCAGATGGAGAAACTACACCAGCACCAGATGGAGAAACTACACCACCACCAGATGGAGAAACTACACCACGACCGCCACCACCACCAGATGGAGAAACTACACCACCACCACCGCCACCACCACCAGATGGAGAAACTACACCACCACCAAAAGGAGAAACTACACCACCATCAGGTGGATAAACTACACCACCACCAGATGGAGAAACTACACCACCACTGCCACCACCACCAGATGGAGAAACTACAGCACCACCGCCACAACCACCAGCTGGAGAAACTACACCACCACCGCCACCACCACCAGATGGAGAAACTGCACCACCACCAGATGGAGAAACTACACCACCACCAGATGGAGAAACTACACCACCACTAGATGGAGAAACTACACCACTACCACCACCACAACCAGATGGAGAAACTACACCACCACCAGATGGAGAAACTACACCACCACCAGATGGAGAAACTACACCACCACCGCCACCACCACCAGATGGAGTAACTACACCACCACTAGGTGGCGAAATTACACCACCACCAGTTGGAGAAACTACACCACCACCAGATGGAGAAATTACACCACCACCAGATGGAGAAACTACACCACCACTGCCACCACTACCAGATGGAGAAACTACACCACCACCAGCTGAAGAAACTACACCACTACCACATGGTAAACTACACCACCACCGCCACAACCACCAAATGGATAAACTACACCACCACCACCAACAGATGGAGAAACTACACCACTACCACATGGTAAACTACACCACCACCGCCACCACCACCAGATGGAGAAACTACACCACCACTGCCACCACCATCAGATGGAGTAACTACGCCACCACCACCAGTTGGAGAAACTACACCACCACCAGATGGAGAAACTAAACCACCACCGCCACCACCACCAGATGGAGAAACTACATGACCACCACCAGTTGGAGAAACTACACCACCACTGCCGCCACCATGAGATGGAGAAACTACGCCGCCACCACGAGATGGAGAAACTACACCACCACCAGGTGGAGAAACTACACCACCACCACCAGATGGAGAAACTACACCACCACCAGATGGAGAAACTACACCACCACCAGATGGAGAAACTACACCACCACCAGATGGAGAAACGACACCACCACCACCACCAGATGGAGAAACTACACCACCACCACCACCAGATGGAGAAACTACACCACCACCACCACCACCACCAGATGGAGAAACTACACCACCACCACCACCAGATGGAGAAACTACACCACCACCACCACCACCAGATGGAGAAACTACACCACCACCAGCTGGAGAAACTACACCACCACAGCCACCACCACCAAATGGAGAAACTACACCACCACCACCACCACCACCACCACCACCACATGGACAAACTACACCACCACCGCCACCACCATCAGATGGAGAAAATACGCCACCACCACCAGTTGGAGAAACTACACCTCCACTAGATGGAGAAACTACACCACCACCGCCAGTTGGAGAAACTACACCACCACCAGATGGAGAAACTACACCACCACCGCCACCACCAGATAGAGAAACTACACCACCGCCGCCGCCACCACCAGATGGAGAAACTACACCACCATCACCAGATGGAGAAACTACACCACCACCACCACCAGATGGAGAAACTACACCACCACCGCCACCACCCTGCAGCTCCCTAAAGAACTACCAACGCCCCTTAGATCTGAAGAGTCCAGATCCAGATCTGCCATATTAGACGATACAAAACGTAAACTGTTCCGCCGGACGGAGGTACACGCTCTACCTAGTGCGGTCTGTTTTAGTAGAACACCTACCTAAGTGTTTTTGTCAAACGTGAAGGAAGTAGCAGGTCAGATGAGATTCAGCTTGTCATGGCACCAGGTTGTTAAATTTCATATGGGGTGAACACTCCAGTGCTTACACATGGCTGCCCCTGTTTCAGAGCAGTTTGTACATTTCAAACAGATCTCTCTCTGCACACAATTCTTCAACTTGTACTTCAGGAAAGTTCGATGTAAAACTGAATACCGTACTCAAATTCACGTTTGACAAGATGAGGATATTCATCGAAAGACTCCGACATGAAAAAAGTGCTGCCCAGGCAGAGAAAACACTGGCTGGTTTGCCATTACCTTTCCCAGTAATGAATCAATATCCATCGACATTTTTACACCAGATGTAAAATGAATATTATCATGAATTGATAATATGCAGATCACCCACACCAGAACACCAGGTGCACTTGGCTCAACAGAATTCACAGGTGCATTCTGCAAACAAGTGACATCACAGTAGACTGCTACTGAGTGTGTAGTGTCCTTTTACTATAGAAAATGAACAGCTATTGGTGACAAAGGTTCAATATCGAACAAGAAAATAGAACTTTTGACATCATAAGTAGTTTTTATCAATACTAGATTTTACTCTACATTAAATAGTTGGGCTGTGAGTAGTGTTGGTTTATATGGGGCGAAACCAGACAACGAATGTACAGTTGAAAAAAAAAAAAAATTTACCCTGCGCTTGTGAAGCGAAATGTGGAGTTAAGCGATCGGTGAATCTGTCCATACGCATGTCGTACGTGCATGTCTGCATTTCTAAAATTCATTTTCTCAGCAAACTTTAGTCCGACTGACACAAAATTTTACCATAGGAGTGCCTCCACGTGTATAATTTTTTAATCATAATTATGACGTCAGGTCATGTGGTACGGACGCCATCTTGGGAAAACGTTGCACCTCGATAATCTCCGAAACCGCTCAATGGAAAAATGGAATCATGGATCATTGTCAAGTACTCCTCATGTGGAATAAGATATGATAATGATGATGTAATTGGTGCTAACATTATGACGTCATAATTCGACAAGTACACCGCTTCATCTGATCAGTATGAAAAATAAAATTCGCTGTGACTGTTAGTCCGATGGCCACGAAATTTTCACCATTGGAGCACCTCCTCCTGTAGAATTTAAAATTAAAATTATGATGTCATCAGTCCGGTGATCTGGCAGCCATATTGTATCAAAGAAAAAAAACGCTGAGAAAACAGAAGAGTTGGCTGGAAACAGAAGAGTTGGCTCGAAACAGAAGAGTTGACTGGAAACAGAAGAGTTGGTTGGCTCAAAACAGAAGAGTTGGCTCGAAACAGAAGAGTTAGCTCAAAAACAGCAGAGTGGGCTCGAAAGAGAATAGTTGGTTCGAAACAGAAGAGTTGGCTTGAAACAGAAGAGTTGGCTCCAAAACAGAAGAGTTGGCTCGAAAAGGAAGATTTGCCCTGAAAAGGAAGTGTGGGCTCGAAACAGAAGAGTTGATTTGAAACAGGAGAGTTGACTTGAAACAGAAGAGTTGGCTCAAAAACAGAAGAGTTCGCTCAAAACAGAAGGGTTGGCTCAAAAACAGAAGAGTGGGCTCGCAACAGAAGAGTTGGCTCGAAACAGAAGAGTTGGCTCAAAAACAGAAGAGTGGGCTCGAAAGAGAATAGTTGGTTCGAAACAGAAGAGTTTGCTCGAAACAGAAGAGTTAGCTCCAAAACAGAAGAGTTGGCTCGAAAAGGAAGATTTGCCCTGAAAAGGAAGTGTGGGCTCGAAACAGAAGAGTTGATTTGAAACAGGAGAGTTGACTTGAAACAGAAGAGTTGGCTCAAAAACAGAAGAGTTGGCTCGAAAGAGAATAGTTGGTTCAAAAACAGAAGAGTTGGCTCAGAAACAAAAGAGTGGGCTCGAAAGAGAATTGAGTTGACATTGAGTCAAAACAGAAGAGTTGGCTTGAAACAGAAGAGTTGGATCGAAACATAAGAGTTGGCTCCAAAACAGAAGAGTTGGCTCGAAAAGGAAGAGTTGCCTCAAAAAGGAAGTGTGGGCTAGAAACAGAAGAGTTGATTTGAAACAGGAGAGTTGGCTCGAAACATAAGAGTTGGCTCAAAAACAGAAGAGTTGGCTCGAAAGAGAATAGTTGGTTCGAAACAGAAGAGTTGGCTTGAAACAGAAGAGTTGGATCGAAACAGAAGAGTTGGCTCCAAAACAGAAGAGTTGGCTCGAAAAGGAAGAGTTGCCTCGAAAAAGAAGTGTGGCTCGAAACAGAAAAGTTGATTTGAAACAGGAGAGTTGGCTCAAAACAGAAGAGTTGGCTCCAAAACAGAAGAGTTGGCTCCAAAACAGAAGAGTTGGCTCAAAAACAGAAGAGTTGGCTCCAAAACAAGAGTTGACTCAAATACAGAAGAGTTGGCTTGAAACAGAAGGGTTGGCTCCAAAACAGAAGAGTTGGCTCCAAAACAAGAGTTGACTCAAATACAGAAGAGTTGGCTTGAAACAGAAGGGTTGGCTTCAAAACAGAAGAGTTGGCTCCAAAACAGAAGAGTTGGCTCCAAAACAGAAGAGTTGGCTCCAAAACAGAAGAGTTGGCTCGAAAAGGAAGAGTTGCCTCGAAAAGGAAGTGTGGGCTCGAAACAGAAGAGTTGATTTGAAACAGGAGAGTTGACTCGAAACATAAGAGTTGGCTCAAAAACAGAAGAGTTGGCTCGAAAGAGAATAGTTGGTTCGAAACAGAAGAGTTGGATCGAAACAGAAGAGTTGGCTCCAAAACAGAAGAGTTGGCTCGAAAAGGAAGAGTTGCCTCGAAAAGGAAGTGTGGGCTCGAAACAGAAGAGTTGATTTGAAACAGGAGAGTTGGCTTTTATTTTATTATTATTATTATTATTATTATTTTATTTTTTTGTATACTGAATCGAGGCTCGTGAAAGAGCTAACATTTATTTCACTAACAAAACAACCAGACAAACAAAATATACAAAGAGAGGGAGCGGCAGACAAGATGGGGAGAGAAGGGGAAGCACAACCACAACATTTGAGAGCAGGGAGAAGTGTGGGAGGGAGAGGGCTTGGGGGGAGGAGGCGTGGGAAGGGGGGGGAGAGGTATAAAACACAAGGGGACCGAAATTAGCGGGGGTAGAAAAGATCAAGGTTTTGGATGGGGGAGGATAAGACATGGTGGTGAACAGCTGTTTTAAAGACCTGGAGGGTGGAGTGGGATTGAAGAGAGTGAGGGAGTTTGTTCCAGAGGCGGGAGAAAAGAGGAATGAAGGAGTGAAGGTGAGCAGAAAGTCTTGATTTTGGCAGTTTAACCATAAGAGGGTTGCAGGCAGATCTTGTGCGACCTGTAGGAATATTTGGGGGACAGAGCCCAGAGAGAGCTGGGGGGCAAGGCCAGAGAGGAGTCGGTAGAAGACGGAAAGACCACCAACCTACCTGCGGTGAGTGAGTGAAAGGCCCTTGGAGTTAGCTTCATCGCGGGAGATTCCAATGATTCTGAACGCTTTGCTTTCAACAGCGTGAAGACGAGCTAGGTGTGAGGCAGGAGCACCAGACCAGAGGGGAGAGCAGTATTCCATAGAGCTGCGGATGAAAGCCTTGTATGTGGTGAGGAGCTCAGGTGTGCCAAGGAAGGACTTCGCACGACGGAGGATGCCCATTCAGCGACTGGCTTTGGAGGCCAGATTTGAAATGTGGTTTTCCCAGGAAAGATCATGGCAAATAGTGAGACCCAAAAGCTTGAGTGACAGAACTTCTTGGAGAGGATTATTCAGAAAGTGGATGGGAGGGTTGTCCAGTCGGTCTTTTCGGAGAGACATCGTAAGAGTGTGAGATTTATCAGGATTGAAAGACATGTTCCATTTAGATGCCCAGTCTGTGATTTTGTCAAGGTCTGCAGAGAGTGAGGAGGCTGCAGACTGCCGATCTGAGGGATGAGGAATGGAGCGACAGAGAGTAGAGTCGTCAGCAAAGAGATAGAGAGGATTTTCAAGAGAGTCAGAGAGATCATTGATGAAGACCAGAAAAAGCACAGGGCCCAGAACACTACCTTGGGGAACTCCAGCCTGAACAGGAAGAGGAGATGAGAGAAACCCATTCAGGGCCACACGTTGACGACGACCAGAGAGGAAGTCCGCCAGCCATGTGTGGAGATTTCCATGGATACCAAAGGAGGAGAGTTTGGTGAGCAGAGCAGGGTGCCAGATCGTATCGAAGGCACGTGAAATGTCAAGGGAGACAGCTATAATTTCCTGTTTGGCGTTGAGGACGTCCATCCATTGTTGAGAAAGCAGAAGCAGCATGTCCAGAGTAGAGTGACCAGGTCTGAAACCAAATTGATGATCAGAGATCAAGCCATTGGAGAAGAGGAAAGATTTCATAAATGATCGATTCCATGACTTTGCTGATAATTGGGAGAAGGCTGATTGGTCTGTAGTGGCTAGGATCTGTTTTTGCACCTTTTTGTGCAAAGCGGTGATGTTGGCTGATTTCCAAGCAGATGGCAGATGGCCTTGAGCAAAAGAGAGGGTGAAGAGAACAGAAAGAGGGAGTGAAAGAGCGGAAGAACATGATTTTAGGACCCGTGGGCTGATGCCGTCAGGACCAGTTGCAGAATCAGAGTCGAGGGTTGACAGAAACTTTTCCACCTTGTCAGGAGGAAAGGACACAGAGTCCAGGAGCAGCTGGGTACGACTGGGTACGGTGGGTACAGAGAGTGATGGGTTTGGGACACAAGATTTAGAGGCAAACACAGAGTTGAGGCATTCAGCTTTTTCACGTGCGGAGTCAGCCGTTAAGCCATTTGAGGTGAGGGAGGGGATGGAGGGGGAACAAACACCAGAAACAGATTTGACCAGACGCCACCAGGATTTGGAAGAGGGAGACAGATAAGAGAGTTCGGTCTTGAGAATGGTGAGATATTGTTTCCTGGCTCTCCTGAGGGTGGACACACACTTGTTTCGGGCTTTGTGAAAGGAAATGAGATTTCCTTCCGTTGGATTTGCTTTCCAGGAGACGAAAGCAAGTTATTTCAGGGCAACAGCCTCACCACAAGATTCCGTGTACCATGGACGGGAGGAAGGGTATGACAACTGAAGACGAGATGGGATAAATCTGTGCATGAGAGAGAGCAATTTACTTTGAAAGAATTCCCAGGATGAGTTGATGTCAGAGGCGGTAGAGATGGGAGACCAGTCCAGATGATTGATGGCTGCTTGAAGACCGTGCCAGTTGGCCTGAGTGAAATGCCAGACTCGTCGACGCTGAGGAGGCTCTCTGAGAATTGTCAGAGAGATGTCCACTTTGACAAGCACATGATCAGATGAGCCGATTGGAGCAGAAGAAGCGCAGCAGACATTTTCAGGGAAGTTAGTCATAACCAAGTCCAGAAGAGAAGATGCTCCGTTGACTGAGATCCGGGTCGGGAAATTGACAGATTGTGTCAGTCCCAGTGAGTCGCAGAAGTCCTTTGCTGAAGAGCCATGGCTGGTGAGAGAGGTACCCATACCCAGCCAGCTGGCATGGTGACAATTGAAATCACCACATATGAGGAAGAGAGAGTTGGGATGGGTAGATAGAAGTTGGTCCATATTATCAGACAGCGAGATGTAGATGGAGTCATCACTGTTTGGTGGATGGTACAACACACATATGAACAAAAGGTGGGAGCGAAGGGGAAGACATAGCCAAAGGTATTCCTGGGGGTGAGGTGGAGAGAGGGCAGTGGAGGGCGAGTGAGGAAGAGAGTTTTTTTTATAAAGATAGCAACCCCACCTCCAGGACGAGGCTCAGGTCTATCATACCGGAGGAGGGAGTAACATAAGAGTTGGCTCAAAAACAGAAGAGTTGGCTCGAAAGAGAATAGTTGGTTCGAAACAGAAGAGTTGGCTTGAAACAGAAGAGTTGGATCGAAACAGAAGAGTTGGCTCCAAAACAGAAGAGTTGGCTCGAAAAGGAAGAGTTGCCTCGAAAAATAAGTGTGGCTCGAAACAGAAAAGTTGATTTGAAACAGGAGAGTTGGCTCAAAACAGAAGAGTTGGCTCCAAAACAGAAGAGTTGGCTCCAAAACAGAAGAGTTGGCTCAAAAACAGAAGAGTTGGCTCCAAAACAAGAGTTGACTCAAATACAGAAGAGTTGGCTTGAAACAGAAGGGTTGGCTCCAAAACAGAAGAGTTGGCTCCAAAACAAGAGTTGACTCAAATACAGAAGAGTTGGCTTGAAACAGAAGGGGTGGCTCCAAAACAGAAGAGTTGGCTCCAAAACAGAAGAGTTGCTTCAAAAACAGAAGAGTTGGCTGGAAACAGAAGAGTTGGCTCCAAAACTGAAGAGTTGGCTTGAAACAGAAGGGTTGGCTCCAAAACAGAAGAGTTGGCTGGAAACAGAAGAGTTGGCTCGAAACAGAAGAGCTGGCTGGAAACAGAAGAGTTGGCTCCAAAACAGAAGAGTTGGCTCAAAAACAGAAGAGTTGGCTCAAAAACAGAAGAGTTGGCTGGAAACAGAAGAGTTGGCTGGAAACAGAAGAGTTGGCTGGAAACAGAAGAGTTGGCTCGAAACAGAAGAGTTGACTCAAAAACAGAAGAGTTGGCTCAAAAACAGAAGAGTTGGCTGGAAACAGAAGAGTTGGCTCGAAACAGAAGAGTTGGCTCGAAAACAGAAGAGTTGGCTGGAAACAGAAGAGTTGGCTCGAAACAGAAGAGTTGGCTCAAAAACAGAAGAGTTGGCTTGAAACAGAAGAGTTGGCTCGAAACAGAAGAGTTGACTCAAAAACAGAAGAGTTGACTCAAAAACAGAAGAGTTGACTCAAAAACAGAAGAGTTGGCTCCAATACAGAAGAGTTGGCTTGAAACAGAAGGGTTGGCTCCAAAACAGAAGGGTTGGCTCCAAAACAGAAGAGTTGGCTTGAAACAGAAGGGTTGGCTCCAAAACAGAACGGTTGGCTCCAAAACAGAAGGATTGGCTCCAAAACAGAAGAGTTGGCTTGAAACAGAAGGGTTGGCTCCAAAACAGAATGGTTGGCTCCAAAACAGAAGGATTGGCTCCAAAACAGAAGAGTTGGCTGGAAACAGAAGAGTTGGCTCGAAACAGAAGAGTTGACTCAAAAACAGAAGAGTTGACTCAAAAACAGAAGAGTTGACTCAAAAATAGAAGAGTTGGCTTGAAACAGAAGGGTTGGCTCCAAAACAGAAGGGTTGGCTCCAAAACAGAAGGTTTGGCTCCAAAACAGAAGAGTTGGCTCCAAAACAGAAGAGTTGGCTCAAAAACAAAAGAGTTGGCTCAAAAACAGAAGAGTTGGCTCAAAAACAGAAGAGTTGGCTCGAAACAGAATAGTTGACTCAAAAACAGAAGAGTTGGCTCAAAAACAAAAGAGTTGGCTCAAAAACAGAAGAGTTGGCTCGAAACAGAAGAGTTGACTCAAAAACAGAAGAGTTGGCTCCAAAACTGAAGAGTTGGCTGGAAGCAGAAGAGTTGGCTTGAAACAGAAGAGTTGACTCAAAAACAGAAGATTTGGCTTGAAACAGAAGGGTTGGCTCCAAGACAGAAGGGTTGGCTCCAAAACAGAAGAGTTGGCTGGTAACAGAAGAGTTGGTTCCAAAACTGAAGAGTTGGCTCAAAAACAGAAGAGTTGGCTTGAAACAGAAGGGTTGGCTCCAAAACAGAAGGGTTGGCTCCAAAACAGAAGAGTTGACTCAAAAACAGAAGAGTTGGCTCCAAAACAGAAGAGTTGGCTTGAAACAGAAGGGTTGGCTACAAAACAGAAGGGTTGGCTCCAAAACAGAAGGGTTGGCTCCAAAACAGAAGAGTTGGCTCGAAACAGAAGAGTTGGTTCCATAATTGAAGAGTTGGCTCAAAAACAGAAGAGTTGGCTTGAAACAGAAGGGTTGGCTGGAAACAGAAGAGTTGGCTCGAAACAGAAGAGTTGACTCAAAAACAGAAGAGTTGACTCAAAAACAGAAGAGTTGACTCAAAAACAGAAGAGTTGACTCAAAAACAGAAGAGTTGGCTGGAAACAGAAGTGTTGGCTCGAAACAGAAGAGTTGACTCAAAAACAGAAGAGTTGACTCAAAAACAGAAGAGTTGGCTCCAAAACAGAAGAGTTGGCTCCAAAACTGAAGAGTTGGCTTGAAACAGAAGGGTTGGCTCCAAAACAGAAGGGTTGGCTCAAAACAGAAGAGTTGGCTCAAAAACAAAAGAGTTGGCTCAAAAACAGAAGAGTTGGCTCGAAACAGAAGAGTTGGCTCGAAACAGAAGAGTTGGCTCGAAACAGAAGAGTTGGCTCAAAAACAGAAGAGTTGGCTCAAAAACAGAAGAGTTGGCTCAAAAACAGAAGAGTTGGCTTGAAACAGAAGAGTTGGCTCGAAACAGAAGAGTTGACTCAAAAACAGAAGAGTTGGCTCAAAAACAAAAGAGTTGGCTCGAAACAGAAGAGTTGGCTCGAAACAGAAGAGTTGACTCCAAAACAGAAGAGTTGGCTCCAAAACAAAAGAGTTGGCTCCAAAACAGAAGAGTTGGCTCAAAAACAAAAGAGTTGGCTCAAAAACAGAAGAGTTGGCTCAAAACAGAAGAGTTGGCTCGAAACAGAAGAGTTGGCTCAAAAACAGAAGAGTTGGCTCAAAAACAGAAGAGTTGGCTCAAAAACAGAAGAGTTGGCTCGAAACAGAAGAGTTGGCTCGAAACAGAAGAGTTGACTCAAAAACAGAAGAGTTGGCTCAAAAACAAAAGAGTTGGCTCAAAAACAGAAGAGTTGGCTCGAAACAGAAGAGTTGACTCAAAAACAGAAGAGTTGGCTCAAAAACAAAAGAGTTGGCTCAAAAACAGAAGAGTTGGCTCGAAACAGAAGAGTTGGCTCGAAACAGAAGAGTTGGCTCGAAACAGAAGAGTTGACTCAAAAACAGAAGAGTTGGCTCAAAAACAGAAGAGTTGGCTCGAAACAGAAGAGTTGGCTCGAAACAGAAGAGTTGGCTCGAAACAGAAGAGTTGGCTCGAAACAGAAGAGTTGGCTCGAAACAGAAGAGTTGGCTCGAAACAGAAGAGTTGACTCAAAAACAGAAGAGTTGGCTCAAAAACAAAAGAGTTGGCTCAAAAACAGAAGAGTTGACTCAAAAACAGAAGAGTTGGCTCAAAAACAAAAGAGTTGGCTCAAAAACAGAAGAGTTGGCTCGAAACAGAAGAGTTGACTCAAAAACAGAAGAGTTGGCTCAAAAACAAAAGAGTTGGCTCAAAAACAGAAGAGTTGGCTCGAAACAGAAGAGTTGGCTCGAAACAGAAGAGTTGGCTCGAAACAGAAGAGTTGACTCAAAAACAGAAGAGTTGGCTCAAAAACAGAAGAGTTGGCTCGAAACAGAAGAGTTGGCTCGAAACAGAAGAGTTGGCTCGAAACAGAAGAGTTGGCTCGAAACAGAAGAGTTGGCTCGAAACAGAAGAGTTGGCTCGAAACAGAAGAGTTGACTCAAAAACAGAAGAGTTGGCTCAAAAACAGAAGAGTTGGCTCCAATACAGAAGAGTTGGCTTGAAACAGAAGGGTTGGCTCCAAAACAGAAGGGCTGGCTCCAAAACAGAAGAGTTGGCTCTAAACAGAAGAGTTGGTTCCAAAACTGAAGAGTTGGCTCAAAAACAGAAGAGTTGGCTTGAAACAGAAGGGTTGGCTCCAAAACAGAACGGTTGGCTCCAAAACAGAAGGATTGGCTCCAAAACAGAAGAGTTGGCTGGAAACAGAAGAGTTGGCTCGAAACAGAAGAGTTGACTCAAAAACAGAAGAGTTGACTCAAAAACAGAAGAGTTGACTCAAAAATAGAAGAGTTGGCTTGAAACAGAAGGGTTGGCTCCAAAACAGAAGGGTTGGCTCCAAAACAGAAGGTTTGGCTCCAAAACAGAAGAGTTGGCTCCAAAACAGAAGAGTTGGCTCAAAAACAAAAGAGTTGGCTCAAAAACAGAAGAGTTGGCTCAAAAACAGAAGAGTTGGCTCGAAACAGAATAGTTGACTCAAAAACAGAAGAGTTGGCTCAAAAACAAAAGAGTTGGCTCAAAAACAGAAGAGTTGGCTCGAAACAGAAGAGTTGACTCAAAAACAGAAGAGTTGGCTCCAAAACTGAAGAGTTGGCTGGAAGCAGAAGAGTTGGCTTGAAACAGAAGAGTTGACTCAAAAACAGAAGATTTGGCTTGAAACAGAAGGGTTGGCTCCAAGACAGAAGGGTTGGCTCCAAAACAGAAGAGTTGGCTGGTAACAGAAGAGTTGGTTCCAAAACTGAAGAGTTGGCTCAAAAACAGAAGAGTTGGCTTGAAACAGAAGGGTTGGCTCCAAAACAGAAGGGTTGGCTCCAAAACAGAAGAGTTGACTCAAAAACAGAAGAGTTGGCTCCAAAACAGAAGAGTTGGCTTGAAACAGAAGGGTTGGCTACAAAACAGAAGGGTTGGCTCCAAAACAGAAGGGTTGGCTCCAAAACAGAAGAGTTGGCTCGAAACAGAAGAGTTGGTTCCAAAATTGAAGAGTTGGCTCAAAAACAGAAGAGTTGGCTTGAAACAGAAGGGTTGGCTGGAAACAGAAGAGTTGGCTCGAAACAGAAGAGTTGACTCAAAAACAGAAGAGTTGACTCAAAAACAGAAGAGTTGACTCAAAAACAGAAGAGTTGACTCAAAAACAGAAGAGTTGGCTGGAAACAGAAGTGTTGGCTCGAAACAGAAGAGTTGACTCAAAAACAGAAGAGTTGACTCAAAAACAGAAGAGTTGGCTCCAAAACAGAAGAGTTGGCTCCAAAACTGAAGAGTTGGCTTGAAACAGAAGGGTTGGCTCCAAAACAGAAGGGTTGGCTCCAAAACAGAAGAGTTGGCTGGTAACAGAAGAGTTGGTTCCAAAACTGAAGAGTTGGCTCAAAAACAGAAGAGTTGGCTTGAAACAGAAGGGTTGGCTCCAAAACAGAAGGGTTGGCTCCAAAACAGAAGGTTTGGCTCCAAAACAGAAGAGTTAGCTCCAAAACAGAAGAGTTGGCTCAAAAACAAAAGAGTTGGTTCAAAAACAGAAGAGTTGGCTCGAAACAGAAGAGTTGGCTCGAAACAGAAGAGTTGGCTCGAAACAGAAGAGTTGGCTCAAAAACAGAAGAGTTGGCTCAAAAACAGAAGAGTTGGCTCAAAAACAGAAGAGTTGGCTTGAAACAGAAGAGTTGGCTCGAAACAGAAGAGTTGACTCAAAAACAGAAGAGTTGGCTCAAAAACAAAAGAGTTGGCTCGAAACAGAAGAGTTGGCTCGAAACAGAAGAGTTGACTCCAAAACAGAAGAGTTGGCTCCAAAACAAAAGAGTTGGCTCCAAAACAGAAGAGTTGGCTCAAAAACAAAAGAGTTGGCTCAAAAACAGAAGAGTTGGCTCAAAACAGAAGAGTTGGCTCGAAACAGAAGAGTTGGCTCAAAAACAGAAGAGTTGGCTCAAAAACAGAAGAGTTGGCTCAAAAACAGAAGAGTTGGCTCGAAACAGAAGAGTTGGCTCGAAACAGAAGAGTTGACTCAAAAACAGAAGAGTTGGCTCAAAAACAAAAGAGTTGGCTCAAAAACAGAAGAGTTGGCTCGAAACAGAAGAGTTGGCTCGAAACAGAAGAGTTGGCTCGAAACAGAAGAGTTGACTCAAAAACAGAAGAGTTGGCTCAAAAACAGAAGAGTTGGCTCGAAACAGAAGAGTTGGCTCGAAACAGAAGAGTTGACTCAAAAACAGAAGAGTTGGCTCAAAAACAAAAGAGTTGGCTCAAAAACAGAAGAGTTGGCTCGAAACAGAAGAGTTGGCTCGAAACAGAAGAGCTGACTCAAAAACAGAAGAGTTGGCTCAAAAACAAAAGAGTTGGCTCGAAACAGAAGAGTTGGCTCAAAAACAGAAGAGTTGGCTCGAAACAGAAGAGTTGGCTCGAAACAGAAGAGCTGACTCAAAAACAGAAGAGTTGACTCAAAAACAAAAGAGTTGGCTCGAAACAGAAGAGTTGGCTCAAAAACAGAAGAGTTGGCTCGAAACAGAAGAGTTGGCTCAAAACAGAAGAGTTGGCTCAAAAACAGAAGAGTTGGCTCAAAAACAGAAGAGTTGGCTCAAAAACAGAAGAGTTGGCTCGAAACAGAAGAGTTGGCTCAAAACAGAAGAGCTGACTCAAAAACAGAAGAGTTGGCTCGAAACAGAAGAGTTGGCTCACATCAAGTTGACTGCACGTCGTAAGTATTCTATGAACACCATCTAATCGTCATAATTTTCCATAGAATTTGTTTTAATAAAAATGTATTTGTGAATTGGGGGACGCGGTGCAATATGATTGGGGGCAGGTTGATCCGACAAACACTGGCCTACTCCTTCCTGGTTGGCATTGTTACTGGAAATAAAGATAAGCATCAAAAAAAGCAAATTAACAATATGTTACTTATGGGAACAATGTTTAACTGAACCTAATTGTGAAAGAGAAAGATCACGTGTTTCTTTTTGCATCTGTCGCAGCACAACCTGCGAAGAATCAGGTGAAATGATTCAGACGACGAACAAACAGCTGACATGTACTGCTCAGCATATTGTTTCCAGTAATTAATTCTTCGACAAAGGAGCTTGGTAATGGAAACAAAAACGAGTTT
>NC_136264.1:214697166-214769723 GCF_964187855.1 Myxine glutinosa | reverse complement strand
GTGGAAGGAGTTTGTTTTGGATACTAAGTTGCGGCTCATATAAGAGATTACACATAGAAACATACAACAAAGGGAGTGGGAGACAAGAGGGGGGGGGGGGGGGGGAGAAGCAAAACAACAATAAAAAAGAGCAATCAGAGATTGCAGACCCTCACTAGGACATGTTTGTGCGGTGTATTTTGTGTGGTGCCTGTTTTGTGTTGTTTCGGATAAGGTTCGTTTATATATTCAAGATGGCTTCCAAACCACGTGACCAATGACATCACCATTTTCACACTATGTGCAGCAATGGTGTCAGATGACATTTGTAAAACATCGCATCGATAGGATAAGCGCTTTCAGAGAAACAATTTTTTGAATATATTCCTTAAAATGAAATATGGCTGCCAAACCATGTGACCGATAGCGGGGTTTTTTCAACATTATATGAGGTAAGGGAGGGGATGGAGGGGGAACAAACACCAGAAACAGATTTGACCAGATACCAGCAGGATTTGGAGGAGGGAGACAGGTTTGGGAGTTCAGTCTTGGGAGTAGAGAGATAGTGCTTCCTGGCTCTCCTGAGGGTAGACACACACTTGTTCCGAGCTTGGTGGAAGGAACTGAGATTGCCTTCATTTGGATTTGCCTTCCAAGAGGCAAAGACAAGTTGTTTCAGGGCAACTGCCTCACCACAAGATTCAGTGTACCATGGACGGGAGGAAGGGTAAGACAACTGAAGACGAGATGGGATAAATCTGTGCATGAGAGAGAGAGAGCAGTTTGCTTTGGAAGGTTTCCCAGGATGAGTTGATGTCAGAGGCAGTAGAGATGGGAGACCAGTCCAGATGATTGATGGCTGCTTGCAGACCGTGCCAGTCGGCCTGAGTGAAATGCCAGACTCGTCGACGCTGAGGAGGCTCTCTGGAAATGGCCAGAGAGATGTCCACTTTAACAAGCACATGATCAGAAGAACCGATTGGAGCAGAAGAAGAGCAGCAGACATTTGCAGGGAAGTTAGTCATAACCAAGTCCAGAAGAGAAGATACTCCATTGCCTGAGATCCGATGTCGGGAAATTGCCAGATTGTGTCAGTCCCAGTGAGTCGCAGAAGTCCTTTGCTGAGGTGCCATGGCTGGTGAGAGAGGAACCCACACCCAGCCAGCTGGCATGATGACAGTTGAAGTCGCCACATATGAGGAAGAGAGAGTTGGGATGAGTAGATAGAACTTGGTCCATGTTGTCGGAGGCGGTTGGCATGGTGATCATGATGACAAATAATGATGACATGAAGTAATGATGATCTCAATGATAAATAATACCAGGTGGGTTGACTCAGCCTATAATTTCCGAGGTCGGCAAAATGAGTACTAGTTTAGGGGTAATACGCCATTCAGGTATCCTGCATAGGAGTAGTGTCCCATCCAGGATGATACTCCTTAGTCAAAATGAAAATGCCTCTGCAGCTCCAATACGTCACAAAGCGTGAAAGAAATGCTTACTATCGGTGTTGAGAAGGAGCCAAACCAGACACAGTGTTTTCCTCAGGGAAGTCTACCTGATACATCCGGCTGCCACGTAAATATATCTGACACAAGCTTTGTGAATATTAACCTCACGAGGATGTCCTTTGCTGAAGTGTTGGTTGACGTTACTTGGTAATGGCGCACAGCATCGTCTGTCCAATTGGAGATGTCCATTAAATAAATCAACAAGCCTGCTACATTCACAGGAGGCATTCCCACAAGATTCAAAGTCCATTCACGAGTAGCGATCTGTCGGAGGTTTGTGCAGCACACGCCTGTCCACTTGGGCCTTGAACCAGCCCACATCTTAGGGAGTTTGTACTACGAGCAGCTGCCCATTCAGGGAATTCAGAAACTTCTCCAAGTCCTTCGTTGTGCAAAGGCACAGACACCCCTTTCTCTCTGGTACCTTTCCAACTATTTATCGACTTTTTTTTAGAGCTTTGTCAATCATTTCTAGTGTGTGTGTGTGTGTATATATATATACATATATATATATATATATATATACAGTCACGTGAAAAAGTAAGTACACCCCATGTAAAGTTTTGCCTTTTTCAACATATTTCAACATACAGCTATTTGATCTTCATTTCAACAATATTGATAGATAAAGGTGATATTGTAGCGGTTACCGCTGGATGCACACAATCGCCTTGCACCGGCCAGAACACGGCCAGACGCGCCTCTCCCGGGCATGCCCGGACTCACTGTTCCCGGGCACGCCCGAACCTCCCGGGCACGCCCGGTCTCGTCTTTCCCGGGCATGCCCGCTCTCGCCTTTCCAGGGCTCGCCCAGAGCGTCCGGGCATGCCCGCTATCGCCTTTCCAGGGCTCGCCCAGAGCGTCCGGGCATGCCCGCTCTCGCCTTTCCAGTGCTCGTCCAGAGCGCCCGGGCACGCCCAGCCTCGACTTGCCAGGCCGCAGCCAAACACGCCCGGGCAGGTCCAGACTCGCCTTTCCAAGGCTCGCCCTTGACACCCGGGCATGCCTGGTATAGCTTTTGCCGGGCAAACTTCCCGACATAAATGTGTATATATATTGCTGCCCGATAAACGGGCTTGTGAGAATACCTGAGCTGTTTTGTTTCAATAGAGCAACACGGACGAATTCCGTCTTTGGTCGCGTCAATTCTTTCGACTCGCGTTGGAGCGCACCTCCTTCAATATAATATAACAAATATCATGAAACATTTACATTTTGTAGTCCATTGTATAATTTAAATAAACATAAATGCAAATTTCGCATGTGGAAATAGTAAGTACACCCCTACATTTATCACTACTTCAAATACCTAAAATTAGAATCAGGTGCACCAGCTCAGGTGCAAATTATTAGAACATCGTTAGAGAGGATCTTGGAGGAACCTGTCTTATTTAAACCTCAGACATTTAGTTTGGTTTGCTCTTTGTTGTTGAAGTGTGCGGCGTCACCATGCCTAGATCAAAAGAGCTCTCTGAGGCCTTCAGAAAGAAGGTTATAGATGCCTACGAGTCTGGGAAGGGACTTAAAAAGATCTCCAAACAATTTGAAATCAATCATTCGACTGTCCGGAAGATCCTCTACAAGTGGAGAAGATTCCAAACAACTGCCAACTTGTTCGGGCCAGGCCGCCCCAGCAATTTCAGCCCGAGAGCAGACCGCAAGATGCTGAAAGAAGTCTCTAAGAACCCCAGAATATCATCACGGGACCTACAGGTAGCTCTTGCCACTGTTGATGTCAAAGTGCACGAGTCTGCCATTAGAAAGAGGCTGAACAAATTTGATCTACATGGGAGGTGTGCCAGGAGGAAACCTTTGCTGTCCAGAAAGAACATCAGGGCAAGACTAAAGTTTGCCAATGAACACCTAGGCAAAGACGAGCACTTCTGGAAGAATGTGCTCAAGACAGATTAGTCAAAGGTAGAGGTATTTGGCCACAGTACCAGAAGACATGTTTGGCGAAAACCAAAGACAGCATTTGACCACAAGAACCTGATACCAACTGTAAAGCATGGTGGTGGAAATATTATGGTTTGGGGCAGCTTTGCTGCATCAGGGCCTGGGCAGCTCACCATCATAGAATCCACTATGAATTCTTCATTGTACCAGAGGGTGCTTGAGGATAATGTGAGGCCATCTGTCGGATAGTTGAAGCTTAACCGAAGGTGGACGTTGCAACATGACAATGACCCTAAACATACCAGTAACTCCACCAAGGAATGGCTGAAAAGAAAGAAATGGAGGGTTCTGGAATGGCCAAGTCAAAGCCCGGATCTAAATCCCATCGAGATGTTGTGGGGGGATTTGAAACGAGCTGTGCATGCAAGAAACCCCTCAAACATCGCACAGCTGAAAGAATTCTGCATGGAGGAGTGGACAAAAATTTCTCCCAGTCGATGTCAGAGACTGGTAGACAGTTATAAGAAACGCCTACTTGAGGTTGTTTCTGCCAAAGGGGGCAAGACCACCTATTAGAGCCAAGGGTGTACTTACTTTTTCCACATGCGAAATTTGCATTTATGTTTATTTAAATTATATAATTAACTACAAAATGTAAATGTTTCATGATATTTGTTATATTATATCACCTTTACTTATCAATATTGTTGAAATGAAGATCAAATAGCTGTATGTTGAAATATGTTGAAAAAGTCAAAACGACATGGGGTGTACTTACTTTTTCACGTGACTGTATATATACACACTAGATATATATACACAGTAAATATATATACACAGTAAATATATACACAGTAAATATATATACACACTAAATATATATACACAGTAAATATATATACACAGTAAATATTTTGTTGCGGATCCGGGGGTCGGCGCTCCCCTTACCAACAGAGGGGGGTTAATCCCCTTGTCTTTTACACTGGCCGATTTTCCCCCAGTCCTGGAAATTACACGCTCCTTTGCGGGGTGAGATTGGCCAGGGTGATTGGTCAATGGGTTCCCAGATACCTTTGCCAATCCCTCCGCAAAGTAGGGATATAATTCCCTGCTCGGACCCGGACAAGATGTAAATTGCCGAGCGGTTTTAGCAATCCGAGGTCCGAGCCGTTAGCAAGAAGACTAACCCGATTCTGAGCGTTGGCCAAATCGTGCCACGTATATTCAATTGGGGACAGGACGAAAGTGATCGAATGAGAAGAAATCAGATGGGTGAAGGAAGAACAAATATGATTTATTATACAATACTCAAGAGGAAACGAAAGGGCAAGAATATACAGAAGAGGAAATAAAAGGACATAGGGCAAGCTTAGACACTCTTAATTAACACGCCCAGGACAGAACAAACACACTTACACGAAAAGGTGGTGGTGGTGGGAAGGAAGAGAAGGGTCCAGGCAGCTGGTAGGCGTCGAGGTCCGGCTCCGACCTCGCGCTCCGTTCCACGCTCTTGGTTCAAGGTGACACCCGGCAAACAGCTCCGCGTGTCGTTGAACGCGACCGGACAATTATATCGCGAGGGGGGGGGGGGGGGGGGGGGACTGGGATGCCGCGTACGTAATAGATTGACTCCTTCGCCTTCAACCAGTTGCGCGCCTCCAACTGGTTCGTGAAAATGGCAAGCAAGGACTCCTTCACCACTCTCTGTCGCACGACTCGTCTCTCATCTGCTGAAGTCGTTCTCCCGGGCACATCTCTTCAAGTAGTCCCACGCGGCTGCTTGTATTGGCCACTCGCATATTAATCCTCTTGCCTTTTTGGATACGCCCATCGGTGAGCTTGCCTCGGCCCTGATTGGTCGCGAGCGCTCACCGGTCCGCCCCTTGATGGTGCGTTGAGGGGCCACGCCTTCCTTCTAGGCGCTCCTCCCCCTTCTTCTCCAACTCGGCCGCGTGGCTTATGGCGGCTGGCAGCGAACAACCAAAAGGCAGCAAACGCTGAGGCAGCTGCGGCTGGCAGAGGTGCGTAATACAATTTGGAGAGGGTAAAGCCGCAAAATGAATAGGATGGGAATTTGAGAAGGGGCCTAGGTTATTTGATTAATGCAACGCAGAGTCAAACTATTGGGAACAGATCCTTACCTGAAACACATACTAATGAAATAACTAAAGAAGATCCTATGGTGTTCTACGTGTTGCAATATGACCTAACTAGGGTGCGACCGTTGACCTTTACACAAAAGTGGGAATATTCATAGGGGATTATTTATAAGGGATTATTACAAATATTTACAAAGTGGAGGGTTCTAAAAACCGGAACACTGCACCCTCATTTCCTCCAGGGCCGTCCCGGCCCGAAAGAACTTTAACTTAGTGTGACACTCAGGTGTGGTAACCCTCAACTATTAACTTCACCCTGAGTGCGACATTTTTAAAACAACTAAGTATGTCCCGCCTGCTGCGTTGCATTCTATCTATCAGACTCACGCCCACAGAATAACCGAATTACGGAATTAATTTTCAAACTACACATTGATGGTGGGGAGCATTATTTACAAGAACACTATTTGGTATTTACAAACGCGAACCCAGGACCTGTCTTTTGGGAAACAAAAGAAGAACTTTTGAAAAGAGGAAAGGCATACACTGCACTGCACCGATACCACCAGCACCAATAAGCACCAATATGCAAAAAGCACCAAAAGCACCACAAAGCACCAAAACACCACCATTTTCCAAAACACCAAAAAGCACCATCCAGTGCACAGTCATACATTTCGATATAATCAAATGGCATCTCCTCTTCTCTGCTGGGCCGCTGGTTCTGGACGACTTCTTGCTTGCTGCCTAGTTGGTAATAATAAAAAGGCACAAAACGCGTCCACTTTTTAAATTATGGCCAGCAGGGGCCAACTAGGGTGGTCCACCTGCATGGCTTAGGTGCCACCTTTACCGTGGTCCGCAAGCAAGATCTCCCTGGCCACAATGGCCGGTCCCCAGCAGAGGTGCCAGGCCCCAAAACGTGGGGTCCATGAGTGTGGTGCTCGGCCACAGACCTGTGGTCCATATGGTGCTAGGCCGCAAGACGTGCGGTCCATAAGTGGGGTACCGGTCCAGGCAGGCAGCAGCGAGGGCGCGGCACACAACTACGACACCTGCACACTTTCCCCTCGGCACACAAAAAGACCACGGTCCATGAGTGGGGAAGGAAGACAAAGCAGGGTTAGCGGGGTGCAAGGGCGCAAGAGTACACATCAACACAAGGTTGATGGTGAGGTGAGGTGCGCAGGAGAGCGAGCCGAGAAAGCTCGTCCCTACCGTACGTTCCCCCCCATCACCTAATCTACCCTTGCCCCTGCCCCGTATTTACACAATTTACAAATTCGTCGCTACATCTTGTCTTCCCCATATCTCCCCTCTATACCAAATTCGTCATCAATCCCAATTTCTCATTAATCCCTCTATTCCGAATTTACCATCAATCCCTCATAAGGAGGAAGAGATGGAAGAATGAGCAATGTCACACCCACGTCATGATACGTCTTACATACCAGACATTTGCAAACAACGGTGGTGTGGAGTCCTGTCACCTTAGTGAGTGGATGCGGATGGTGCGAAGAGACTTTCAATCCTAACTACCTTCTAAATGACTTTAACACACTTTACACTACCTGGGTACTTTCCCTGCAAAACCATTGGCCATTTTACACTATGTGGTTCTAAAAACCGAACTCCCATTGAACATACTGTGGCGCTCACAAATTTGGGGTCTCACTCCCACAATTCTACTCCCTGTGCCCTCGCACAATTTCCAGGCTGGGTCGTGTGGTGCTCTCAGCAGGTCCGCTCACCTGCACACCTCCGCCACTACAGTTGCCTCCCGAGCTCACCTGCTCCTTACCCTAACCTACCTGGGGAAGGCCCTCTGGCTCCCTTACTCCACTACCACCCTCTCTGGCGTCGGGCTACCCGGGTACGTCCTCCGGATCCTCGGGCCCCATTGAACAACTACTGGCTCCCAGAGCCTACGTGCGGCCTCACCTGGCCGACAGACTAACAGTGGCAGAGTGCCCATTTAATCTTTCTCACTAACAGGCCACACGCCCAGCCATTCCACTTTACTCATGCACCAATCACACGCTTCTTTACTACTACACGCACCACAGACGTCAATCTCCACCACAATTTACCTACTCCCTCTACCTACTCTTAAATTACCCTCCCCGGGTATTCGTGAAGGGGTCCATCCTTCCCCATCCACTCCTTTCGCACCAACCACTCCACTCCATGTATTCCACACTACTCACTCCACACCATCCATTCCGTACTCCATTCATTCCAGACCATCTATTTCATGCAACCATTCTCCATTCACCTGTATTGCACTTGCACACCTGGTGCCCACACACCTGGTGGCACTTGCACCCTCCTTTCCTCCAGGACCATTCACTCAATATCATGCCAATCATCATGCTCACCACAAAGAACTTCCATACCAATTCCTAGCTTCAGCACTCTCACTCCAAACACATAGCATCATCTAAGCTATCTACTCCCTTCTGAAACTCGTGCTCCCCGTCTTCCCTTACACTATGCACTCCCTCGTCGTTATTATCCATCTAATCTCTCTACGTCCCCTCTACAGGTATGATGTCGCTACTTAAATCTACAGTTACCTATGGTCATTTCTAAACCCTAACATTATCCAAGCCCTCTCTGGCTAGGTTTTCACCGCCATAACCCCATAAATCCTATTGCTCATGTGCCCCCAACGTGAGGGATGGTAGGGATACCACCCCCCGACACTAGGTATCAATTTCCAACCATCACTATTCCCAATTTCGAATCACTAGTAATTTCAAGCCAATTCCAATTTCAAATCCCTATTAATTCCACACAATTTGTCATCATCACAACAGTCTGCTGCACTTGAGCCTCCCGGTACGTCATTACATTATCAAAGCTCGGCTTCGCAAAGTCGAGCAATGAATTCGGGTTGTTTGGTCTACTGCAGGTTGGATCCGTCTGGCATTCGATTCAGGGGAGGAGGTTTCGTCGGGCCAAGGTTCAAGGCACCATCCCTATGCAGGGCCTTTCGCTCCCATGCGCAGTGATCCAGCCTTGCCCGGTCGAAACGCCGCCACCACAAGGGGGCGCCGTTCCAATCCCTCCTACCTCCTCTCGACCCGGGCCGCCCGCTTTGCCTAGCAAAGCGCGGACTCGACCGTGCAGGGCGGAGCCCGGCCCGAATCGTGCACGATGCTCCGAACAGGAGCGACGCGACACCGATCCCCGCCGGCTCCCGCAGCACACAACGAACACCACCCACCGAGAGCTCGCGTCGGCTACCTGTCAGCCTAAACGCTGTCCCGGTCAACGTCGATGCTTTACTCGCATGCTCACACGCATACGCGACCCCTTTTACACTCACGTTCGCACACCAAGTCATCCTCTCGCCTTCCATACACTTCATGCATTCCAGGCATTCCATTATTGCACTTTCCCCTTGTGCATTCTCTTCCCTACTCGCACCTACACACTCAGGCACACTCATAATGCTCACGCACTCCTCGCATGCACTCTCCCCTGTTACGTGCTCCGTAACCACCACGGGCGTGAACTCTTCCGTTACATCCCCTGTAACACTCCCCATCACGCGCTCCACAACCAACTCAGGTGTGCCTCCTCGCACACGCTCCTCATCCGACTCACATTCCTGGTCACACTCACTCCTACTTCCACACTCTGTATCACATTCATCACACATACACTCCGACGTGCGTTCGCTCTCGCACTCAGGATCACACTCTCGCTCCGGCGCCATTCGCACACGCGCGCCATTTCCTCTCACACCACTCACAAGGGACGCTCCACAAACGCCACGGTGCTTTCGCGATCCCAAGCGTGCGAAAAGCCCTCTCGCGCCAAACATTCTCCTGCAAAATCTCCCCGCACAATATACAGCCCGACTCACCTGGGCGCCTCTTCCTCCTCGCTCCAACACCACCTGCAAATCTTTATTCGGGTTAAGCACGGCATCAGGATGCGAGCACAGACTTTGTGCATTATCCATCTCTCCCTTCAATTCATGGACTACCTCCGTCGTCTTTTCAATTTCAATTTCGACTATAATTTATTTTTCCTCGACGGCCGCCGGCTCTATTAAAATTTTATTTTCTACTTCGGCGGTCGCCGGCTTCCCCATACCCCGGTTCGCGATCTCTACCCCGGTCCACGTGACTTTGCCTTGCTCCAACTCACTCAACCTGTGCTCCTCGAGTCGCGTTACCTCGTTGCGTACCCCAGCGACCTTTTCGCCCACTCTGCGGTCCACCTCTTTCTCAAATTCTTTTATTTTGTACCTGGATTGCCCCCTTGCCAGTCCCTCATTTACTCCCCGGGCTTGGCCATTTATGTCCTCCAATTGGCCCCCTAATCCTCCCAATTTACCTTCTAGCCCCCCAATTTGGCTTTCTAATCGCTCCCCCATTCTATCTTCCAAATTACTCAACCCGTCTCTCAATCCCCCAATTTGGTTTTCTAATCCCCCAATTTGGCTGCCCATGTCATTTCTCAATTCCCCAATTTTATTACTCTGAGCATCCATTTTATTTTCCATCTGCCTACTATTCTTTGCCATGTCTTCACCCGTCTTGACCATAAAAGCCCTCATTTGTATCATAAATAGGTCCCAGTCCGTTGGCACCGCGGGCTCGGCTTTCGCGGCCATGTGCGAGGTGCCGCCATTTTGCGTGCCTGCAACCCCCTCTACCGCACATTCTTCGACCTCCTCTTCCATTTCTCCCAATTGTTCCCTGGGGTCCTGGGTTGATCCTACCTCCTCACTTACCTCCTCATTCTCCCCCACCGGCATCCGATCGCCTTGACTATCCATGGCACGACCTTAATTTGGATTTTAATAAAAATTTTGGCCGCTCCTAATTTTTGACCAAATTTTTTTTAACAATATAAAAAATTTGGTTCGGGCTTCAAATCCCACTCCTGACACCAATTGTTGCGGATCTGGGGGTCGGCGCTCCCCTTATCAAGGGGGGGGGTTAATCCCCTTGTCCTTTAAGCTGGCCGTCCCCCCAGTCCTTCAGAAGATATCGCGCTCCTTCCGGTCGGAAGCAGGGCGATACTCCTGCCCGAGCCACGGACAAGATGGAAATTGCCGAGCGGTTTTAGCAATCTGAGGTCCAAGCCGTTAGCAAGAAGACTAACCCGATTCCGAGCGTTGGCCAAATCGTGCCACGTATATTCAATTGGGGACAGGACGAAAGCGATCGGATGAGAAGAAATCAGATGGGTGAAGGAAGAACAAATATGATTTATTATACAATACTCAAGAGGAAACGAAAGGGCAAGAATATACAGAAGAGGAAATAAAAGGACATAGGGCAAGCTTAGACACTCTTAATCAACACGCCCAGGACAGAACAAACACACTTACACGAAAAGGTGGTGGTGGTGGGAAGGAAGAGAATGGTCCAGGCAGCTGGTAGGCGTCGAGGTCCGGCTCCGACCTCGTGCTCCGGTCCACGCTCCGGGTTCGAGGCGAAACCCGGCAAACAGCTCCGCCTGTCGTTGAACGCGACCGGACAATTATATCGCGGGGGGGGGGGGGGGGGGGGGAGACTGGGATGTTGCGTACGTAATAGATTGACTCCTTCACCTTCAACCAGTTGCGCGCCTCCAACTGGTTCGTGAAAACGGCAAGCAAGGACTCCTTCACCACTCTCTGTCGCACGACTCGTCTCTCATCTGCTGAAGTCGTTCTCCCAGGCACATCTCTTCAAGTAGTCCCACGCGGCCGCGTATATTGGCCACTCGCATATTAAGCCGCTTGCCTTTTTGGATACGCCCATCGGTGAACTTGCCTTGGCCCTGATTGGTCGCGAGTGCTCACCGGTCCGCCCCTTGATGGTGCGTTGAGGGGCCATGCCTTCGTTCCTGGCGCTCCTCCCTCTTCTTCTCCAACTCGTGGCTTATGGCGGCTGGCAGCGAACAACCAAAAGGCAGCGAACGCTGAGGCGGCTGCGGCTGGCAGAGGCGCATAATATAATTTGGAGAGGGTAAAGCCGCAAAATGAATAGGATGGGAATTTGAGAAGGGGCCTAGGTTATTTGATTAATGCAACGCAGAGTCAAACTATTGGGAACAGATCCTTACCTGAAACACATACTAATGAAATAACTAAAGAAGATCCTATGGTGTTCAACGTGTTGCAATATGACCTCACTGGGGTGCGACCTTTGACCTTTACACAAAAGTGGGAATATTTACAGGGGATTATTTATTAGGGATTATTACAAATATTTACAAAGTGGAGGGTTCTAAAAACCGCAACAATATATACACAGTAATATATATACACAGTAAATATATATACACACAGTAAATATATATATACACAGTAAATATATATACACAGTAAATATATATTCACAGTAAATATATATACACAGCATATATATATTACACTACATGGCCAAAAGTATGTGGACACCCGAACATCACACCCATATGTGATCGTTGAACATCGCATTCTAAAATCATGGGCATTAATGTGGAGTTGGTCCCCCTTTTGCTGCAATAACAGCCTCCACTCTTCTGGGAAGGCTTTCCACAAGATGTTGGAACATTGCTGGTGTCAGGAGTGGGATTGTTGTCGCGTTCATTGTCGCAGATTGTTGTCGATTGTCGTCATTCAGTTGTCGCGTGACTACCCTTGGTGAACACCTTAGGGTAGCACGGATGACCAAACGAGCTGTTACTCTGAGGCGTTGAGTTAAAAAAAATACAGCGGAGTTAATATGCATGGGGGAGCAAGGAGGAGAGGGGAAACCGAACCCTTACCTGAACGGCTTCCACCCGACATCCCAAACCCTGTAATAAATCAACTTAAACAACCCAGGTTTATAACGTACGAAAGTAACAGGTTTAATGAAAATAAATGCCAGCAGACAAAGAAAATGCACGATGAATTAAATTCCTAATTTGGAGCGCTCCCACAACCAGACTCATATACAGACAATGGGATAAAATAACTGGAAAACAAATGTGTAATTTACAGTGCATTCAGAAAGTATTCAGACCCCTTCACTTTGTTCACATTTTGTTATGTTGCAGCCTTATGCTGAAATCGTTTAAATTCATTTTTTCCCACATCAATCTACACTCAATACCCCATAATGACAAAGAGAAAACAGGATTTTAGAAAGTTTTGCAAACTTATTTAAAAAAAAAACTGATATATCACATTTACAGTCATGTGAAAAAGTAAGTACACCCCATGTAAAGTTTTGACTTTTTCAACATATTTCAACATACAGCTATTTGATCTTCATTTCAACAATATTAATAGATAAAGGTGATATAATATAACAAATATCATAAAACATTTACATTTTGTAGTCCATTGTATCATTTAAATAAACATAAATGCAAATTTCGCATGTGGAAAAAGTAAGTACATCCTTGGCTCTAATAGGTGGTATTGCCCCCTTTGGCAGAAACAACCTCAAGTAGGCGTTTCTTATAACTGTCTACCAGTCTCTGACATCGACTGGGAGAAATTTTTGCCCACTCCTCCATGCAGAATTCTTTCAGCTGTGCGATGTTTGAGGGGTTTCTTGCATGCACAGCTCGTTTCAAATCCCCCCACAACATCTCGATGGAATTTAGATCCGGGCTTTGACTTGGCCATTCCGGAACCCTCCATTTATTTCTTTTCAGCCATTCCTTGGTGGATTTACTGGTATGTTTAGGGTCATTGTCATGTTGCAAGGTCCACCTTCGGTTGAGCTTCAACTTTCCGACAAATGGCCTCACATTAACCTCAAGCACCCTCTGGTACAATGAAGAATTCATAGTGGATTCTATGATGGTGAGCTGCCCAGGCCCTGATGCAGCAAAGCTGCCCCAAACCATAATATTTCCACCACCATGCTTTACAGTTGGTATCAGGTTCTTGTGGTCAAATGCTGTCTTTGGTTTTCGCCCAACATGTCTTCTGGTACTGTGGCCTTATAGCTCTACCTTTGACTCATCTGTCCAGAGCACATTGCTCCAGAAGAGCTGGTCTTTGCCTAGGTGTTCATTGGCAAACTTTAGTCTTGCCCTGGTGTCTTGCCCTTTAGCAAAGGTTTCCTCCTGGCACACCTCCCATGTAGATCAAATTTGTGCAGCCTCTTTCTCATGGTAGACTCATGCACTTTGACATCAACAGTGGCAAGAGCTGCCTGTAGGTCCCGTGATGATATTCTGGGGTTCTTAGAGACTTCTTTCAACATCTTGCGGTCTGCTTTCGGGCTGAACTTGCTGGGGCGGCCTGGCCTGAACAAGTTGGCAGTTGTTTGGTATGTTCTCCACTTGTAGATGATCTTCCGGACAGTCGAATGATTGATTTCAAATTGTTTGAAGATCTTTTTAAATCCCTTCCCAGACTCGTAGGCATCTATAACCTTCTTACTGAAGACCTCAGAGAGCTATTTTGATCTCGGCATGGTGACGCCGCACACTTCAACAACAAAGAGCAAACCAAACGAAATGTCTGAGGTTTAAATAAGACAGTTTCCTCCAAGATCTTCTCTAACGATGTTCTAATCATTTGCACCTGAGCTGGTGCACCTGATTCTAATTTTAGGTGTTTGAAGTAGTGATAAATGTAGGGGTGTACTTAC
The DNA here is from genome assembly GCF_964187855.1 of Myxine glutinosa. Lineage (NCBI taxonomy): Eukaryota > Metazoa > Chordata > Myxini > Myxiniformes > Myxinidae > Myxine > Myxine glutinosa. The sequence goes on along the minus strand of NC_136264.1, from coordinate 214,755,653 downwards.
TTTTTCCACATGCGAAATTTGCATTTATGTTTATTTAAATTATACAATGGACTACAAAATGTAAATGTTTCATGATATTTGTTATATTATATCACCTTTATCTTTCAATATTGTTGAAATGAAGATCAAATCGCTGTATGTTGAAATATGTAGAAAAAGTCCAAACTTTACATGGGGTGTACTTACTTTTTCACGTGACTGTATATATACTAGTTTGGCTCGGCTCGCTGCACTCGCCTGACCAGGAGTCGTTGCAGAAGAACGGATTCATTTTAGCTGAGGATAATTACTGCACCTGAGTTGCTGTGTTGTCATGATTTACACCAATCATAATACAAACAATTATTTTGCACATATTTATTTGTAGTGTTTGTGATATTGCATTTTTATAAGCAATTTAGGTTGAAAAAATATTTTAGAAATTCAAAAAAGAACCCTTCAGCACATACATACAGGAGGGGTAGGTGCAGAATGGAAGTTTTGGATGATTACACCTCACCACCACATAATTCAAAACACCTCACCACCACATAATTCAAAACACCTCACCAGCACATAATTCAAAACACCTCACCACCACGAAATTCAAATCACTTCACCACCACGAAATTCAAATCACCTTACCACCACGTAATTCAAAACACCTCACCACCACGTAATTAAAAACACCTCACCACCACATAATTCAAAACACCTCACCACCACGTAATTCAAAACACCTCACCACCACGTAATTCAAAACACCTCACCACCATGTAACTCAAAACACCTCACCACCACGAAATAAAAAATGCCTCACCACCATGTAATTAAAAACACTTCACAACCACGGAAACAAAAGTTTGAGGGAGTAGTTCAGTGACAACCAGATATGTAGATATATAGATAGATGACTGTACCCGAGTTGCTGTTTTGTCATGGTTTATACCAATCACAATACAAACAATTATTTTGCACAAATGTATTTGTAATACTAGCAACGGTACCCACCCAAAGGGCGGGGCTTCAATTGGGAAGCCCAAATGAAAAGGCAAAATATCAAAAATTGGAGGCTTTTTTTATTTTAAACGATTCATATAAACATTCGTTGAATCATATCACACGCAAATCATCAAAATCTAAACAGTACATGGCGCCCATTTTGAAAAAAGATTGAATTCTGCAAAACGGAAGCGTTCCGTTTCAGGCCGCTACATGTCTTTCTCAGTCGCACGTTAATGTGTGAAGAGTGCGCGCCGAATCTGAAACACGGAAGTTACTTCAGAGCCACACGTTTATATAGGAAGAGTTCGTCAGGAGTCGATCTACTCTCTCATGGTACGTAGAATAAACAGTATTTGTAGAATTTCAACAAAAGCCACATCACTGTTCATATCGGTAAATATTATTCCATCGTGTTTGGAAAAACTGGAAAATTGGAAAACTTGGAAAACTTGGAAAAACAATATAGCCTATTTTACTCCCAGTGGTCCCAGGAATACCCACCCAAAATATCGTTGCGATCAGTTGAGCCGTTTTTGCGGTACCTTCGAACGGACGGACGGACATTTGGTGAATTATAGTAAGATACGTGATATTGCATTTTATTAACAATTGAAGTTGAAGATTTAATTTGAAAAAAAAAATAGTTAAAAAAACAAAAATTCTAACATTTTCTTTAAAAAAAAAAAATACCATTTGGATATACCCACGGAAGAGATAGGTGCATACCACAAGTTTGGTACGATTTCACAAAAGTTTGAGGGAGTAGTTCAGTGAAAACACAACACACACTGCACAGATATATATATATATATATATATAGATACATATATATGCTGTATATATGCCGCATGGCTGTGTGCTTGATGGTCACAACTCTCCATTCATATGTATATATTGTTACGTTTGTGGGGGTGGCCATGAAATATCTCATAGGAAAGTCATATAAATTAGCATGCTCCGAGTGTCGCGAAGATGAAGAACCCATCTCGATGTACATAAGTAGGCCGTCTGTCCGGGTAAGAGCGTTTGCATGTCTCCATAAGGAGGGTGGTTTTGTGCTAATTAATTATAGGGTCTGTGAGGTTAAATTCCCCTGTAAGTGATTGCCTCCGTGTGATTTTTCCCTAATGTTCTTATTTCATTACAAGTTACTTTAGAGATCATCTATTTACACCAATATGGCAGAATACATCTCATACGTCAATATGGCAGAATTTTGACCAATATCTATTTGTGCTAATATCGCAGAATTTACACCAATTTGGCAAAATGCATCTGGTACGCCAATATGGCGGAATCTTGACCCGCACCCCTTTGCTTCCTTGTTTTCTCCAATCATGTCCATTTAGCCCTCCCCTTTTTCCATCTTCTCCAAACTTTGTTCCTTCTCACAACTCTCCATTCACACTCCCTTTTTCTCCTTTCTTTCTCCTCAGTCTACTGTCAACTTTATATTCTAGATTTGAATTTTCTCAGATTGTTTGTTATATATAAAGGGTTCGTACCTTCCTTCGCCACATTGTTCTGGTCACTTGGACCAAAAGTGAAAGTGAAAGTGAACTTCATGAGAGAACGTTGAACCCTACTATCCATTGCAATTGGTCACTTGCCTTGACACCAATACAAATTTTATTATGAACTACTAGCATGACCACATGTCATTTGAGAGGGGTAGGCATCTTTGACCATGTCTGCTTTCTCAGGGAGTGAGGGATGGCGGGAATGGTGGGTGTGGCTTAGTGGTGCTGATGGTGGATTGGGTATCATGGGGGGAATTGAGGGAATGGTGGAGGGGGGTTGGGGTGGATGGTGATGGGGCGATGGTGGGGGAGAGTGGCCAAAATTGGGTCTTCAGGGTATTTTGGGTTTTTGGGATATTTTGGGTCTCCGGGGTCTTTTGGGTTCCTCTGGGTCTATAAGGGTCTTTGGGGTATTTTGGTTCTTCGGAGTCTTTAAGGGTCTTTTGGATCTTCAGGGTATTTGGGGTCTTTCAGGGTCTTTGGAGTCTCTTGGGTCTTCAGGGTATTTAAGGGTCTTTGAGGTCTTTTGGCTCTTCTGGGTCTTTATGAGTAGAAAGAAAAAGTAGGTTCTGGCTCACCTTAAATTTAACATTGAAATCAATGGGGAAAAGGGAAAAACTATTTGACTCACACCCGATCTCTCAACAAATTGAGTCCCTTTTCTGCCCCTTTTCTCCCTCCCCCATCTGAACAATAACTTCATTATACTCATATAGAGAACCAACGAATATCTGTTTTATTTTGGGGAATAGCTTAATTTTCTTATAGCACCCATCACCATCTACAATATTGGCAAACAATATGTTGGAACTTGGTTATTGGTACAAGTAACTTTGTTGAGCAGAGATGAAATGATAAACTTCTCTTAATGATCTCGTCTGAGCACCTCCTGAGCCACATATCATTTTGAGATTGTAGTAAACTATATTTCCATTGATTTCTTGACAAACATCAAAGTTTTCAGTCCATGCAAGGATATTAGCTCCTCGAGTCTCTAACTTACTCATATTTAAATTTATTCGCTTACCTGTTTTATCTACTCTTACCTCTGTTATTCCTTCAATAATACTTATTTGGTATTTTTCGCATTCATTGTTTTCCATTTATATACCAAGGCTGATTACGCCTCCACTCTTTAGTTTGATTATAGCTTGGTTCAATCATCTATATATTGGTAAAAAAAGACGGCGGTGGCCCGTTAAAGACATTGTCCCCCTTTTTTATTAAATATCTTATCACTTATACTTATCTTAACACTTGTTTTTATCTTAACTCTTGTATTTATCTTAACTCTTACATTAATCTTAACTCTTATCTTAACACTTATATATTTAACTTATTACTTTTAATTATCGTATCACTTATATTTATCTTAACACTTATATCCATAAGGGGCACTATCAATTCCATTTTCTAAAATAAACCACTTATCATCAAAAGCTCCTAATGCCTTCTTATTCACCTCCTCTGTATATAATTGATGTTTATAACTTCTTATCGTATTCATTTTTCTGAACTCTTGTTTCTTTAAAGTTAAACAATTATAATAATTTTCAAAGTTTATTGTTTCTTTAATAACATTTTTCTTTATTCCTTTCAACTTTTTATCACTCTTTTCAATATTATTATCAATATATTTATAAGCATAAGCCTGAGACCTCAATCCTATAAATTCACTCATCACCTTACCCCCCAATTCATCCTTAAACTTTCCAATAACCTTTTTATTATTTGAAGAAAACAACTTATCACCCGGCTTGTAATTACTTGTATCGTATATATCAATATCATCAATCATATCTGAATAAACATCTTCTGTATCAATTTTCAAAATAAAACTATCTGTATCCATATAAAGGAGATTAACATCATTTTGATATTTCTTCCTTAAGTTATTGTAAACGTAATCATACATTAATGACTTTGATAAATCAAGAATTGATGTTCCAATATAAATAGGTTTATCCATTTCAATACTTTCTTTAACCAAATGGATAGCACAAAAGTTCTCTGAAAACACCTCTGCTCTTTGAAAATTGGGTCTATTAATTAATTTTGTTGCTTGTTTCCAAGATGTAGCAAGTCTTACGTTTTGTCTATTGCTAACATTTTCCATCGCCTTTCCAAACACAGCGTTATTCATTAATTTATAAAAGTCTTTCTCAAAATCAGTTTTGCCTTCAGTTCTCATTTTTGTATTAAAATCAATATATGTTTTCAACCAATGATTTTGTCTAAACTTTTAAATTCTGTGAATCTTCTTCACTCCTAACCCTGCTGATAAACATTGTCTCAAGTTCCTTTAATGTAAAACATAATTTCCTTTATTATATAATGTAGTAAGTTATTTCTCTGTTGATTTACCTTTGGTATTAAATGATTGTTGATAATCACTTAACCATTCTTTTCTTGGTCTTTCTTTATCAGGAGCATAAGGCAGATCTTTATGTTTATTATGAAGTTCTTCAGGATATTTCAAATCAACCTCAAAATAATATCCAATTTTAGCTTTATCCAATTATTTTTGTGTGGAGATAACGATATCCTGTAAAACCTTTTCATAATCTTTCTCTTTAACCCACCATTGGCATCAGGAAGGGCATCCGGCCATAAAAAAAAACATTGCCTCAAACAGGGAACCATGATTGTCATGGGGCCCGCAAGGCTAACCCCCGCTCTAGTGGGGAAAATGGCCTTAAAACGATCGTTCATTCATTCTCTTTAACCCACCTAAGTTCTCCATAAGGTAGGGCTTGAGACATAGCCCATCCATATTTATTATTAGCATCATAATACATCAAGTAAGAAGTATCTTTTGTAGTATCATAATTAGGAAGGTATTTGTTGTTAGCTTTAGCATATCTACTCGAACATACTTGAGATATTCCTCCTCGTTTAGCCTATTCTATCATCAAAAGCATATTTACATCACTGATCAAATTCTGTTTTGTCATTTTTAACATAGCGCTCCAAGCTAAACCAGGAGCAGTGTAATAGTGAGCGGGGTCTAATCCATAATAATTTTTATTATGACAGACGCTTCTAAAAGTCTCAAATACATCAGCCAATAGTAATACATCAGTTTTAAGATACAAACCGTGATACTCTCCAAGGTTCTTTATATTAAACTTTTTCCAAATATTTAGTGCTTGGGTATAATCTTTATCAGTTATATTTTAGCACATTATAGAAACTTTATTTTGGTTGAGGTTGTGTTTCTTTAAACCTCCCAAAGGAATCAATATAATCATAAGGATATATACCCTTTTGTGATAAGAGTTCAATCTCTTCTTGATTTTAGAAATGTGATTTAAGACTCAGAAAGTTTTTAATATTTGATACTAAGTTAGATAACGGACTTGCCAAAAATTTTAATGTATCAAGAAACCTAATATGAGTTATAGGAGATGTAGGAATTGTTTTTGTGAATGAAATGTATTTCTGATCCATGTTAGGAATTGCTGAAATGTCTCCAGATGTCTTTGAAAGTTCATTAATAAATAGATGCGTATCATAATGAGCGTTGTTATGAAGAAAGACAGGAATGAAAGAGGGGAGTTTAAAATTGAGATTACAATTTTGATGAGCGGGACCTCTATATTTTCCTGTAAGATGACAATGATCTCTAACCTTAAGCCTCTTACCAATTTCCTCATCACAAATATGACATATATTATCCTGTCTAAACTTAATTTTCTCTTCTTTTGTTCAGGACTTTGGTTTATTGTTTTTTCTCATTACCGCAGATAATTTTATACAATCCCTTTTCAATAACTTTACAAACTCCTCCGAAGCATCTTCTCCTCTATAAAACTCGAACATGTTGTATTTATCACATACAGATGTTTTGATATAATAACAGAAACCACAAGGATTACGTTTTTGATATTTACTCGTATATGATTGATTTGGATTTGGAGAAGCAGTGTCCATCTGTTCAAGGATACTTTCAAAATCAGCGTATATCACAAACGGATGATTTATAGATTTGTTGAAATCTTTGAATAAAACGTTTGAACCTACCTTTGGCATATTAATTACGGTTGATTTATGATTACTCAAAATATTTTGAATGTTGATCTAATCGTTCTGTTGTATAAAAGACATTGAGACATCGCTTACATAGAAATGTCTTTCGTTTTCTTTCAACTATTTGTGAAGAAACCAATCTTGATAAATTTATAATATAAGCATAATGTGAATTTTCTTCTGATCAAAAACAAAGAAGGTCAGTGTGTTTTATCATCTTTATGACCACCTTTAGAGGCCATTTTTCCCGCTGAGCAGGTGTTGGCCTTTTTCGGGCACAGTGGTCCCCTTTTTTGAAGCAATGTTTTATGGCCGGATGCCCTTCCTGCCACCAACCCTGTTAGTCACCTTTTGTGACACGCAGGGAGTTACCAGTAAACTGGTACTCAATTTGCCGACTTCTGAAAGATGACAGGCTGAGTCAACCCCCCTGGCGTTAATTCAGCAATCGACCGGGATTCAGAACCAAGGATCCCAGGATCCCAAGCCAGCACCCTAACCGCTAACCGCTAAGCCAACACCTTAACTTTGTTTTTTTACTTTTGTTCTTGAACTTTGTTTGTATGCGTTAATCCATATACATTAACAGATAGATTATTATTCATCTTTTAAATTTTAGGAATATCTATTAATGACATTGGAAACTTTAAATCTTTAACATTTAGCATATTCTTATACTTCTTATAATGAGATACACTTTCTTGATTCTTATTTTGAGGATGTAGGTGAGCAAGAACAGACCATAGGAAACATTTATTGGTTCACGAGTTATCAAACAGAGTGACCACTATATTCGTCATGGGTGTGTGTCTGTCTGTCTGTCTGTCTGCAGCATAACTACCCGATGATATCATCCGGTCTTGATGAAACTTGGGTGGGAGGTTGATATCATGATCTAGTTGTGTCCTGCCGAGAGTGGGCGTATTGCGCCCATTGTGGGCGGAGTCACGCCCAAAAAAGATGTCTTTTTAGGGGGTAATCGAGTTCAAGCTACATCTTCTCCGAGAGAGTTGGTGGAATCTGACAGGGGTTTCGGTATTTGGTTAGGCCAATGTCATGTGTCGAACCCCATGGAACTCGATTTTTCATTTTCGCCCCAACGTCAAGGTCACAAGGTCACGAAATTTAGAAAAGTCTATTTTGGATGGTTTTATTACATTGTTCGCTACCTGATCGGGTGAAATGTCGTACATGATCTTATATTATCACATACATCATGAAATACAAGTTTTCCAACAAATTTCAGAATCTTGGACCTTTGACCTTTGAAGGTCACAAAGGTCAAATTTTCAAAGTTGTCGGAATCTAACCGAATTTTCGGTATTGTGTAGATAACTAACCTCATAACTGATTATACATCATTTTCTATCTCATATCAAGGTCAGTAACCGTCGTTTTGACATTTCAAGGTCACAAAGATCAAATTTTCAAAGTTGTCGGAATCTAACCGAATTTTCGGTATTGTGTATTAGCACGCAGCGCATTGGGGCCCTTTGTAAATAGGCATGTACACCGCATGTCGGGGGCCGACACCTGCCACGTCGGCCCCCGACCCCCCAGTCCGGGCCTGTTTCAGGTATAGTCCGTCCTTTGTCATTGAATACCGCTCGCTCGTGACCATCGTCATCTCCTGACTTGTTATCTTTATTTTTAATATTAACAACTGCCTTTTTAAGTTTTACAACTCCCGGTAAATCAATGTAAGAAGAAGCTTTAAGAGGGTCTGATTTAAGAATGTGTATATCTAAGAAAATGATTTTACTAATACTATATCCACAACCTACAATTGTATTATCTACATCCTGCTCCTGTTTTACAAGTTCACCATAAACACCCGATGATAAGAAATCTTGGAATGACTTGATAAAGTGAGGGTCTGTTCTCATATAGGGAGTTTCTTCAACACCATCTTTTACCAAACCTATTTTTACTCCCATATAAAACTTAAAAGTATTCATCTCAGTCAGTGTATCTTTTACAAGTGTTTCAATAGCAGGCTTAACCATCTCAATTGCCTCAGCTATTGATTTTGGTCCAGGACTTCTAAATTAAAAAAAATCCTTATCTTTATATGACCTTTAAATGCTTCATCACTATTTTTAATAGAGTATCCAACTGTCTCTTCATTCTTTTTGTGTTTTTGTGATTGAAGGTGTCTAGGAAAATTCTTCTTCAAGATATCCTTAGAACAGGCATCACAATGTTTTGTTTCTCGTTCAAGCGGAGATATCAGCTGAAAAAGATTGAATGTGTGTTTATTTGTTTGGAGGTGTTTTTTGAAATATTTATATTCACGATTACAAACGTCGCAATGCGTTGTATTCATCTCTATTTATATAGCAAAACTTTACTTAAAATAAAAATCAGTTCTTGGCTCAGATCGGTATTTTGAGCGTTTGGGTCTTTTGGGTCTTTAAGAGTATTTTGGATCTCCAGGGTGTTTTGGGTCTTCATGGTCTTTTGGTTCCTCTGGGCCTTTAAGGGTATTTTGGGTATTTGGGGTGTTTTGGGTCTTCGGGGTCTTTGGGGTCTTTTGGGTCTTCGGAGTCTTCAGGGGCTTTTGGGTTATAAAGGTCTTTTGGTTCCTCTGGGTCTTTAAGGGTCTTTGGGGTATTTTGGTTATTTGGGGGTATTTAAGGGTCTTTGGGTCTTCAGGGTCTTTAAGGACCTTTGGGGTCTTCAGGGTATTTTGGGTCTTCAGGGTGTTTTGGGTCTTCAGTGTGTTTTGGGTCTTCAGGGTATTTTGGGTCCTCTAGGCCTTTAAGGGTATTTTGGGTCTTTAGGGTGTTTTGGGTCTTCAGTGTCTTCAGGGGCTTTTGGGTCTTAAGGGTATTTTGGTTCCTCTGAGTGTTTAAGGATCTTTGGGGTATTTTGGGTCTTCGGGGGTCTTTCAGATCTTTTGTGTGTTTTGGGTCTTCAGGGTCTTTTTGGTTCTTTTGGGTATTTAAGGGTATTTTAGGTATTCAGGGTCTTTAAGGGTCTTCTGGTCTTCGTGGTATTTTGGGTCTGTAAAATGTTTAAGGGTATTTTGGGTCTTCAGGGTCTTGGTGGTCTTAAGGGTCTTGGGGACTTAATGGGTCGTCAAAGGTCTAAGGAGTCTCAGCAGTCTAAAGCGTCAAAAGGTCTATTCCAGCAATACGTAATTAAGAGTTTACGGACTGTGTTTTTGGTGTTAATTTTTTTGAAGAAGAAGACTATTTGGTCACAAATAAACATACAAACAAACATCCCCATATACGTTTGCTCTATTATAATGAGATAGACATCAACAAATGCAGCACCTCGCCGCCTTTAGAGCATTTAAATTGCATCAGATGTCGCAGTAAATGTGAATTGTTGTTGTTCCCAGCTTCACGGTTCGATGACAGGGAGACGCCATTTGTATTTTTGCCCTCTTCATCCCTACCTGTTCGGAATTCCGTGCGGGCACGCGGGCAACTTGCTAGTGCAGGAAAACGAGAAAGATCAGATCCAGCCTTCTTACAGACGTGTAAATTCACTGTAAATGACATTATAAAAACTAACTGAATCATTCACCTGAAGCCACATTTCATTCTCATGTTTCCTTATCAAGCAGCGTGGTGAATGAAATGACCATTTACAAGAACCATCGGTGTTCCACTGTTAGGGTTTGCACGGAGAGGCCAGAGGGAAAACGTATTACCTCGTGCACGCAAGGTAGAAAGTGGGGTTATTAGTTAATTTATAACATCATAAGTCAAATGGTTTGGCAGCCATATTGGATTTAACTAAAAACTTTAAAAACATCTTCTCACAAACCACCAAAGCGATCGACTCGAAACTTTACGTGCGTCGTCGACTAAGCATGGCGATTAAACGTTGATCACGAAAACGTCATCAGTCACATCGTGTGGCAGCCATATTGGGTTGAAGGAAAATATGAAATAATTATATTGAAGGAGCTGTGCTCCCACGTAATCGGAAGAATGGACGCGACAAAAAGCTGGAATTCGTCCGAGTTCCTTTATTGTCACCAAACAACTCGGGTACTCTGAAAAGCCCGTTTATCGGGCAGCAATATATATACACACATTATCCCGGAGCGTTTTCCCGGGAAAGGCGAGAGGGGGCGTGGCCGGGCGTCCTGGCCGCGGCCTGGCAAGTCGAGAGCGGGCGTGGCCGGGCATGCCCGGGCATGCCCGGGCGTCCCGGCCGAGGCCTGGCAAGTTGAGCGCGGGCCTGCCCGGGCGTCCTGGACGAGCCTGGCATGGTGATCGCTCCGCGTCCTTGGTAGGTGCAAGGCGATTGTGTAAACCCAGCGGTAGCCGCTACACACGTCCCCCCAGAATCGACTTGCACAGGGTCAATTTGAGGGGGGTCCTGATGACCCGGCCGAAGCGACCCCTGGCGGGTCGTGGGGGTGGGGGGGTCCGGTGTGGTGGTGGGCGGTCGAGTGGGGGGCACCGTGGACGGGGGGCGGCCTCGCCGTGGCGGAAGGGCCAACCGTGGCGGTTGGTCGATGTTCACGTGCGCCGGCTTGAGGCGGTCCACCGCAATCCGGTCCGACCTGCCGCCGATGTCGATGACGAACGACTTGTCGTCCCGTCGCAGGATCCGGAAGGGCCCGTCGTACGGCGGCCGGAGTGGCCCCCGATGTGCGTCATGACGCACAAAAACGTACTCCGCTGTGCGAAGCGCTGGGGGGACGTAGGACCTGGGTCACCGTGGTGGGATGTTGGCACGGGGGCAAACCGTCGGGCGGCCTCCTGGAGGTCCGAGCGCTGGCGAGCTGCGGACCAGGGACTGGTAGCGTCGGGCACGAACTCGCCCGGGACGCGTAGCGCCTGGCCGTAGACAAGCTCGGCGGTGGATGCCCGGAGGTCCTCCTTGGCGGCCGTGCGGAGGCCCAAAAGGACCCACGGCAGCCGGTCGGCCCAACCGTCGTCCTGAAGGCCGGCCATGAGCGCGGCCTTCATGGAGCGGTGGAATCGCTCGCACAACCCGTTGGCTTGGGGGTGGTAGGCCGTAGTACGGTGGAGCTTGATCCCCAGGTTGCGGGCGATCGCGCCCCACAGCTCGGAGGTGAACTGCGGTCCGCGGTCCGACAAGATGTCCGCCGGTGCGCCGAAGTGGGCGACCCAGGTGGCGATAAAAGCCTGCGCCACGTTGGCGGTAGTGGTGGAGACGAGGGGAACGGCCTCCGGCCACCTGGTGGTCCTGTCCACAATGGTGAGCAGGTGTGTGAACCCCTGTGACGGGGGGAGGGGGCCCACCAGATCCACGTTGACGTGGTCGAAACGTCGTTCGGGCACGGTGAAAGGTGCCAGCGGGGCCTGGGTGTGTCGGTGGACCTTGGCCCGTTGGCAGGCTGTGCAGGTGCTGGTCCAATCGCGGACGTCCCGACGAAGGCCGTGCCAGACGAATCGCGCCGACACCAGCTTCTGGGAAGCTTTCCGGCCCGGGTGGGAAAGGCCATGGAGGGAGGCGATGATGCGGCGTTGCCAGGTAACGGGCACGATGGGGCGAGGCTGGCCTTTGGAGACGTCACAGAGCAGGACAGTGTCAGCGAAGGGGATGTCGGCCAGGCGGAGGCCCGTGTCCGCCGCCCGGAGGGCTTGCACCATGGTGTCGGTGGTTTGGTCCGCCGCCATAAGCGCGAAGTCCACGCCGAGGTGGACCGCGTTCGCGCTGGCCCGAGAAAGACAGTCGGCCACGGCGTTGTTTTTGCCGGCGACGTGCCGGATGTCCGTGGTAAACTCCGACACGGCGGAGAGGTGGCGCTGTTGGCGGGCCGACCACGGCACCGTGACCTTGGCCATTGCGTAAACCAACGGCTTGTGGTCGACGAACGCCGTGAAGGGTCGGCCCTCCAGGAGGTGGCGGAAATGGCGAACGGCCAGGTGTAGACCGAGGAGCTCACGGTCAAACGTGCTATATTTGAGCTCGTTCGGCCGGAGCTGCCGGCTGAAAAAAGCGAGTGGCTGCCAAACCCCGTTCACCCATTGCTCATGTACGGCGCCCACCGCGTAGTCGGAGGCATCCGTGGTGAGGGCGATGGGAGCGTTGAGCACCGGGTGAGCGAGCAGTGTTGCGTCGGCGAGGGCCCGCTTTGAGCTTTGGAAGGCCGCGTCCATTGCTGCGGACCAGACGACGTCGTGCTTGGCCGGCTTGCCCTGGAGGGCTTCGTAGAGGGGCCGCATGAGTTGAGCAGCGCGGGGCACGAAGCGGTGATAGAAATTCACCATTCCCAGGAATTCCTGCAGGGCCTTTATGGAGCGGGGACGCGGAAACGTGGTGATGGCCTCGACCTTGGTTGGCAGCGGCACGGCCCCGTTCTTGGTGATGTGGTGGCCCAAAAAAGCAACGGCCGTCGTGCCGAAGTGGCATTTGGCCAGGTTGACGATGAGGCCGTGCTCGCTGAGGCACCCGAACAGCGTTCGGAGGTGGAGGAGGTGCTCGGCCCGGGACGTGCTGGCGACGAGGATGTCGTCCAGGTAAACGAAGAGGAACGGCAGGTCACGCAGCACGCCGTCCATCAAGCGCTGGAACGCCTGAGCCACGTTCTTGAGGCCAAACGGCATCCGTAGGAATTCGAATAAGCTGAACGGCATGATGACGGCCGTTTTAGGGACGTCGGCCGCCCTGACAGGTACCTGGTGATATCCCCATATGAGATCGATTTTTGAAAAAATGACCCGTCCTGCCAGACGGGCGGAGAAGTCTTGGATGTGCGGGATCGGATACCTGTCGGGGGTGGTAGCGTCGTTAAGGCGGCGGTAGTCGCCACATGGGCGCCAGCCGCCCCCTGGTTTTGGGACGATGTGTAGTGGCGAAGCCCACGCGCTATCGGAGCGCCGCACTATGCCGAGGTGTTCCAAAGCGTCGAACTCGGCTTTGGCCATGGCGAGCTTGGCTGGGTCGAGGCGGCGGGCTCTGGCGTAGACCGGCGGGCCCGTGGTTGGTATGTGGTGCTCGATCCCATGTCGTACTGCGACGGCCGAAAACATCGGCCGCGTGAGGGCCGGGAACTCCGTGAGCAGGCGAGCAAACTCGTTCGCCGCCGGCAGGGCACATGCCAGCTCGGTCGGAGCGGAGCTGCTCAATGTGCATACCAGGGAGCTGAAGGTCTCGGCGTTGATGAGGTGACGCCGTTGGACGTCCACCAGCAGTCCGTGTGCGCAGAGGAAGTCGGCGCCTAGCAGAGCCATGGGCACGCTGGCGGTTACAAAAGTCCAAGTAAAGCATTGGTCGCCGAAGCAGAGGGTGACGTTGCGCGGGCCTAAGGTGCGGATGGCCGATCCGTTGGCCGCAACCAAGGAGGGGCCGCAAACCGCGGACTGCCTGTCCTGATCGGAGGCGGGTATGACGCTCAGTTGGGCGCCGGTGTCGCACAGGAAGCGCCGTCCGGACGCTTTGTCCGTGATGAACAGTAAGTTGCCTGTGTGGCCGGCGCTCATGGCTGGTAATGAACGCCGGCCCGGCCGTTTCCCGGCCTGCCGAAGGTGCACGGGGGTCGGCATGTCGGGCCTTCTGTCCGAACCTGGCATGATAGTAACACCACGCTTGGTCAGGTGGAGGCCCCGGTCGTCGTGCTGGAGGTGGTCGGCTCGGCGTTGCGGCCGCCAATTGCGTCGGCAGTTCGGTCGTCGACCGTGCTGGGTGCGCGGGCGCCATGGGCGTTGCGTCGGACGGCGGTGGGCCCCAGGTCGCTGCTGCAATGCATTGGCCTGCCGCGGAGATCTTGTCGGCTTCCCTGGCGAGGGCGCGGGGATCCATGATCGTCGTGCTCACCAGGGCGAGGCGTACCAGGCTAGGCAGCTGACGGAGGAACAGCTCCCGGAATAGGAATGCCGGAAAGTGCTCGCCGAGCAGCGAAAGCATGTAGTCCATTCGCTCGGACGGGCGCGTGTCGCCGAGCTCGGGCAGGTCGAGCAGGCGCCGTGCGCGTTCCGCCGATGGGAGGGCGAAAGCGTCGAGGAGGAGCTTTTTAATCGCGTCGTATTTGTCAGCAGCTGGCGGGCTCTCGAGGAGGCTCAGGGCGCGGGCCGCGGTGGCTGAACCGAGCGCTGCTACCACATGGTGGAAGCGGGTGTCGTCGGCCGTGATGCCTCGCAGGGCGAACAAGGAGTCCGCCTGGGCGAACCAAACCGCCGCGTGAGCCTCCCAGAAGGTAGGCAGTTTAAGGGCAACTGCCGTGTCCATGTCGGTAGGTCACCAATGAAGGAGCTGTGCTCCCACGTAATCGGAAGAATGGACGCGACAAAAAGCTGGAATTCATCTGAGTTTCTTTATTGTCACCAAACAACTCGGGTACTCTGAAAAGCCCGTTTATCGGGCAGCAATATATATACACACATTATCCCGGAGCGTTTCCCGGGAAAGGCGAGAGGGGGCGTGGCCGGGCGTCCTGGCCGTGGCCTGGCAAGTCGAGGGCGGGCATGCCCGGGCGTCCTGGACGAGCCCGGCATGGTGATCGCTCCGCGTCATTGGTAGGTGCAAGGCGATTGTGTAAACCCAGCGGTAGCCGCTACAATATCTCAGAAACCACTTACGCTATCGATGCGAAGCTTTACAAATGTCATCTAACACGATTGTTGCATATAGTTTGGAAATTATGATGCCGTAGGTGACGTGGTTTGGCAGCCATCTTGGATAGAAAAACGAACCTTATCCGATCAACATGAAACTTCACAAACGTGATCCCCTACCCATGCATACGCAAAGTGTACATTTTTATGCCATATGCCACGTGGTTTGGCAGACATATTAGCTTGAAAGTCGACGTAAAAAAAACCTTCTCCGAAACCGCTTCACCGATCGATGTGAAACCTGTCATGGCTGGTGAAAATGTGATACTTGAGAACAGCTGAAGGGATTTAAATCAAACTTGTTTATTTTTAGGACAATGAGCAAGGGCATTTACCCAGGGGTCACGGGCAGGAACTACACGGAGGCAGTCACATTGCTCTCGTTTAGTTTAAATTTAAATATATACTTCAACACAAGAACACAAATCGCTTTCTTAGTGCTTCCAAAAGCCTCCAGTTTTACAGTACTTGTACAATGTACACGTTGTATAAGGTAGTGTATAAGACTGCGTCCACAGTGCTAACCTCCGGAATTTTTAAAATATGACCTTAATTGTTTTTATTTCAATTGAATTATATACTTCTGAGCGGGGTAAGGTGTTCTATGAGCTCTCTATTTTTTTTTGTTTGTTTGTTTTTGCCCGAGGCCGAGCAAAGCAAGGTTGAGGCGGTTTATTTCTGCTAGGTGAAACACCTGCGACCCAGGCCTGTAGAAAACATTTTTTTTGGAATGCCGGCCGCATTTTCCATCCAATCATCATGCGACTTTGTTAAAAGATTCTTCAAGGGTTTGGGTTTTGTGTCAAGCAGCCAAACTATTGCGCAGAAAATGAATTTACAAGTGAATAAAGGTGAAAAAGTGAGGCTGGGAAAAAAAAGTGAGGATGGGAAAAAAGTGAGGATGGGGGAAAAAAGGGCCTCGGCCCTTGTTCCACAACAACTTCACGCATGGTTGTGGGCACCCCGGCACCTATTACGAGTAATATTCGTTATACACACACATGCAGTAACATTAATTATTTATTCCCTTTTTATGCAGTAAGTGCATTGTCAGTCTATAGTGATAGTAGTGTTTCCTCATTTCGAAACAAATGATAATGATGCAGTGATTGTTGTTGTATTTTAAGTGTCCTTTTTTAATTGTTGTTCTTTTTAAAGTGTTCAAAGGTGAGAGCATTTTAAATCTCATGGGCAGTTTGACTGTGCGATGAATTCCAATGGGACGGAGACAAATGGCGGATCGAGGCACTTCCCCTCCGTGGGGCGATCGACTGACAGGACTCAGGCTCAAGAGCAGCTCTCCCTTTTCGCTCTGTACCGGGGGCTACGGAGGCAGCAGACAACAGGACATTTGTTCGGAGACCAAATCCTTTTGTGAAAATTGACTTTACATGCAAAGCTGGCAGCGTGGGCGCCGCGCGGCAGGGCCTGGGAGCTAGGCGTCGGGCCATGTTCCATTCCAGTGGGTTCGAAATCGCAGGAACCATTCACAAAAGGTCTTTGACGAGGCGCGGGGAGCATCTTCGGTGTGCAAAGGATGGTGAATGTGAATAGTTAGACATGAAGCAAAAGAAATCACGAGTGTAACACACAAATGACCGCACGCATAGACTACACAAACACAAATATATATATATACCATATAAAACACAGTGTGTGTGGGTCTGTCCCCCTTCATAAGGCTAGGTTTTAAAGGCTTTGAGTAGTGCTTTAGGAGGGATTTGAGGGGGGGGGGGGGGGGGGAGGTTTAAGGGACAATCTTTGAACACGACGGCATGTCCACCGGTTAAAAGACCAAAAATACTCTGAAGACCCAAAAGACCCCAAGTACCCAGAAGACACCGAAGACCCAATGGACCCCAAACACCCAAAATACTCGAAGACCTAAAATACCCTGTGGACTGTTAAAGACATAAAAGACCATGAAGACCCAAAATACCCTGAAGACCCAAAATACCCTGACGACCCAGAAGACCCCAAGGACTCTCAATACCCAAAAGACAGAAAAGTCCTTGAAGACCCAATGGACTTGCGGTTTTGTGGTTGTGCAATAAAAGGTTAATTTTCCCTCCATTGTTAGTTACACTACAGCATGTAGCCTCATTTAAAGCTCAGTTATTTCTTAGTAAATGTCAGCATAGTCCTTTTCCTGTGTTAGTTTTGCGTTGAGTAGAATAATGAGAGTTAGGTCTCCTTCGAATACAATGATGCCTTGATTGCGGTGGTTTTGGCGCGAAACCCAATGAGGTCGGCCTGAACAAGTCGATCCAGGCCAAAGGAAGGCGGGGCAGGAGAAGTGGGAGTGATGGTAAGCACGAGCCGCCAATCAGGGCTCGAAGGGAGTGGCTTACTGCTGCGTCAGAAGGCATTCGAGTGGGCTGAGGGCGTGGCAATATAACCCATTGCGAGAAGCCCCCCCACCTCAGTTATGAGGAGAGAGGGCGGCCCTCAGTTATGGGAAGGGAGGCATACAAGTTCTGAGGAGAGGTGCGCTGAAAGAAGTCGAACAGCTCTGAGAGTGCGCGTGTTGAATTGAGTTACAAGATAAACGCTCGGTTGAGCTTGAGGCAGATTCTCTATTCAGTTACGCGAGTGAAAGCGCGCCATTGATTAATAGCGCTGTGAGGAACCGCCGAGCCGGGCGAGAGACGTGCATATTCGCCAGCCTGCCTTTGTTTGAGATACGTGCCGCAAGGATCCCTCCTGCCTGGCTGCCTGCCTGCCTTCATCGAGGGACGTGCTGTGACCGCGGAGGGCCACGCCGGGCGAGCTGTTCCTGAACAACAGAGCCGGCGCTTTCAGCGCATGAACCATCCTTCTTTCATTCCCCCTGTGAGTGTGAACAGGCCTGTGTCTGGGGAATATGCTAGGATTGTTTAAGTGATTGCTCTGTGTCTCTGTTCTTCTACCAATCCTTGTACATAATAATTATTAAACCTGTGTTCTTCCTTTGATTCTACCGCTTTTGCCATTTCCATCTATTGACTAAGCGTGGTACGAATAAAATTGCTCGAATCGGGTTCCAATACCAGGTAACTGCACGGACCACGTGGTACGCCATCCGCTCGGACGTACTCAAATTACGCGTGTTTCATGCGAGACTTGATCCCCGCCTCCGTGGTGGCTTAGGTACTTAGGTACATGTGAGAAATTGTCCCGAAACCTTGTCCTGCGTCTGCCCGGGAGTGGCGATTCAAATCTCGCGGTTGCGACGACCCAAAAAGAACAAGGGGCTTAATCTCCCCTTGGTAAGGGCAGGAGGGTCGCGCGAAACCGTAACATTTGGTGTCAGAAGTGGGATTGGACCTGGAGTGCACTTCACGCACTCAAAAATTACGAGCAGACGAAATTTAGTATTAAAAATCCAAATTTATATTCATACCATGGCTAGCCAAGGTGGTCGAATGCCGGTGGGAGTAATAGAAGATGAGGTAGAGGTAGAATTGATAACCCAGTACCGAGAGGGACAGTTGGTAATGGAGGAAGCCGAAGAGGGTGTGGTAGCTGGCGAAGAAAATGGCGGCGCCAATGGATCTGAACCTATTGATGGTGCAACTCAGGGCATGCTTCAGTGAATTGAATGGAAAAATGGACATCCAAGAGAATAAATTGAAAGAAATGGGGGACAAATCCACCAAGGAGATGAAAGATGGGTTATTAGGGTCGGAAAACAAAATGGATGCCCAAGGTGACAAATCCACCCGTGAAATAAATAAAAAAATGACAAAGTCAAAGAGGGATATGAAAAAAGCAGGGGAGGACATTTGGCGCAGGTTGAGCGAGGAGGTCGCAATGGGGAAATGGGGAGATTGTGCAAGGGCACGAGGTGACGCGGTGTGAGGAACGCGTGGAGAGCGAGGTAGAGCGAGGCACAGCCAAGTTGACCGGGGCTATGGAAATCGCGACGCGGGGTGTAGAAGAGCCGACGATCGTCAAATTGGGGACGAAAATGTCGGGGGCGCCGGGGAAGGTCGAATTGGAAGACAAAATTTCATGGGTGCCGGCGGTCGTCGAGCTAGAAAAAAAAAATGGGGCCGAAGAGACGGTAGAAGCAGAAAAGAAATCACGGGAGAAGGTAATGGAATGCACGCAAAGTTTGTATTCACACCGTGATGCCGTGCTTACTAACCCCAATAAAGGTTTACAGGTGCTGGCGAAGAAGCCAGGGAAGGAGGACCCCGAGGTGAGTGGAAAATATGGCACGAATGTGTTTGGCGCGAATGGGTTTTTGGCGCGTTTGGGACAGAGACGAGACCCGGGTGGTCGCGGAAGGTCCATTGTGTGGTGTACGAGGGTGACTGGTGTGCGGTATGAGAGAGAGTGTGCGCCGAAGCATGTGAGGGAAGAGTGTGTGCCAGGGTGTGCGATGATTGAGTGTGCGAAGGAGGAGTGCACACCCGAGAGTGTGGAAAAGGGTGTGCGGTGATGGAGAGTGTAACAGAAAAGTGTGCGCCGGAGTGTGCCGGAGAAGAGTGCGTTACAGAGTGTGTAACAGAAAAGTGTGCGACGGCCGAATGTGTTACGGAGTGTGTAACAGGAGAGTGTGCACCTGGGGGTGTGGAAAAAGAGTGTGCGATGGCCGAGGAGTGTGAGCGAGAATGCACAATGAAGTGTGTGAAAGGCGTGAGTGCGCCTAGGTGTGCAGGTGCGAGTACGGTGTGTGAGGGAGAATACACACCAGAGAATGTGGAAGGAGAGTGTGCAGTAACGGAGTGTATGGGAGGTGCGGGGATGCCTGGGTGTGTGAGTGTGGAGTGCATCACGAGTAGTGAGGGCACGGCTCGTGCATCGACACAGACCGGGGGGGGAGGGGGGGAGTCGCGCGTAGTGGGATGGGTAGCGTATGTGAGCCCCCAGTGAGTTGTGTGCAGCAGGGACCGGCTGGGATCGCTGCCGTGGCGGTTTCACAAGGACCACCGTGCACGACCTGTGCCGGCCACCGCACTGTATGGTTAGTGCCGTGCGGTGGCGGAAAAGGCAATCGGCGACGTTCAAGGGGAGGGAGGAGATTTCGGAGCCGCGCACCTTGGCGGGTGCAGTGCTCCGACCGTGGCCGGTTGGGTCATCATGCGTGGGACCGCGAGGCCCCGCGCAGGGATGGAGCTCTGCACCTCGGCCCATCCATACCTCCTCGCCTGGATCGAAAATGCCGGACGGAGACCCAACATACAGGAGACAAACCACCCGCATGGATCGCTCGGCCCTGCGAGGTCGAGCCATGCCAGTGTACATCCACTTGAAGAGGCTCGTAGAGTGTAGCAGACTGATGAGGATAGTGTACCCTACGTGGAGGAATGGTAGTCTGACCATTCCTCACATGGCCAGGGCCCATGAGCATTAGTTTAGGGGGGTGGCAGTGACAGGAACATGGGGGTGCCAGCCATGGTTACCTCCATGGGACACCGAAGCTAGCCGAGGGAGGGCTAGGATAATGGTAGGGAATTATCAGACTGTAGAGGACATGGGATTTAAGTAGTGACATTTGTACTGTAGTGGGGACGTAGAGAGATTAGATGGTTGATAATTAAAAGGGAGTGCATAGTGTAACGGGATGATGGAGAAGCATGAGTACTAGGGGAAGTAGTCAGATAGATGATGCTGTGTGTGTGAGGAATTGTGAGTAAAATAAGTGGGATTGTGTTTGAGGTGTATGGAAAGTAGTGTATGAGATAAAAGGTGCATGAGATAAAAGGTGTGTGAGCACAAAAGGTGTGTGAGACAAAAGGTGTGCTAGATAAATGGTGTGTGACTGAGTAGTGTGGAATGCTTGGGGTGTGGACTAAAAGGTGTGGAATGCATGGTGTGAAGGAGTGATTGGGGGAAGATGGACCCATTCACGAATGCCCGGGGTGGGTAGTGTAAAGTCAGGTAGAGGGTTCAGGTAAAAAAAAAAAAAAAAAATTTGTGTACTGAATCGAGGCTCTTGAAAGAGCTGACATTTATTTCACAAACAAATCAGCCAGACAAACAAAATATATAAAAAGAGGGAGCGGAAGACAAGAGAAGGGGAAGCACACAAACACTTGAGGGCACACAACATTTAAGAGCAGGGAGATGTGTGGGAGGGAGAGGGCTTGGGGGGAGGGAGGTGGCAGAAGTATCAAACACAAGGACACCAAGGACTTCCAGGACAGAAGTTGGTATTTCAAAAAAGTGGAATTGGGGTGAAATTAGCGGGGATAGAAAAGATCAATGTTTTGGATGGGGGAAGATAAGAGATGGTGGTGAACAGCTGTTTTAAAAACCTGGAGGGTGGAGTGGGATTGAAGAGAGTGAGGGAGTTTGTTCCAGAGGCGGGAGAAAAGAGGAATGAAGGAGTGAAGGTGAGCAGAGAGTCTTGATTTTGGCAGTTTAACCATAAGAGGGTTGCAGGCAGATCTTGTGCGACCTGTAGGAATATTTGCTGGACAGAGCCCAGAGAGAGCTGGGGGGCAAGGCCAGAGAGGAGTCGGTAGAAGACGGAAAGACCACCAACCTGCCTGCGGTGAGTGAGTGAGAGGCCCTTGGAGTTAGCTTCATCGCGGGAGATTCCAATGATTCTGAATGCTTTGGTTTCAACAGCGTGAAGACGAGCTAGGTGTGAGGCAGGTGCACCAGCCCAGAGGGGAGAGCAGTATTCCATTGAGCTGCGGATGAAAGCCTTGTATGTGGTGAGGAGCTCAGGTGTGCCAAGGAAGGACTTCGCACGACGGAGGATGCCCAGTCGGCGACTGGCTTTGGAGGCCAGATTTGAAATGTGGTTTTCCCAGGAAAGATCATGGCAGACAGTGAGACCCAAAAGCTTGAGTGACAGAACTTCTTGGAGAGGATTATTCAGAAAGTGGATGGGAGGATTGTCCAGTCGGTCTTTTCGGAGAGACATCGTAAGAGTGTGAGATTTGTCAGGATTGAAAGACATGTTCCACTTGTATGCCCAGTCTGTGATTTTGTCCACGTCTGCAGAGAGTGAGGAGGCTGCAGACTGCCGATCTGAGGGATGAAGAATGGAGCGACAGAGAGTAGAGTCATCAGCAAAGAGATAGAGAGGATTTTCAAGAGAGTCAGAGAGATCATTGATGAAGACCAGAAAAAGCACAGGGCCCAGAACACTGCCTTGGGGAACTCCAGCCAGAACAGGAAGGGGAGATGAGAGAAATCCATTCAGGGCCACACGTTGACTACGACTAGAGAGGAAGTCCGCCAGCCATGCGTGGAGATTTCCATGGATACCAGAAGAGGAGAGTTTGTTTGGATATTGACACCTGTGGTGCAGTTAGTGGCAAAGTAGTGCTTTGGAGGGTGCATGAGTATGTGAAATGGCTGGGCGTGTGGCTTAATTGGTGCATATGGTTATTGGGGCACTCCACCACTGGTAGTTTTTCGGCCAGGTGAGGCCGCAGGTAGGCTCTGGGAGCCAGTTAGGGTAGTTGTGAGTTGTTGAGTGGGGCCCGAGGATCCCAGGAGAGGACCCGGGTTGCCCAATGCCAAGGTGGGCATCAGGGGGTAAAGAGCCAGGAGGGGCCTTCCCCAGTTTAGGTAGTCACAGGTGCAGGTAAGCTCGAGTGGCGACTTCAGTGGCGGAGGTGCGCAGGTAGTTGGACCTGGTAGTGGAGCCACACGACCCAGCCCCGAAATTGTGCAAGGGCACAGTATGAAAATTTGTGGGAGTGAGACCCAAATTCGAAGAGCACCACAGGTGGGCAATGGGAATTCACGTTCTTAGAACCACATAGTTTAAAGATGGCCGATTGGCAGGGTACGACCCCGGGTAGTTTAAATGAGTTAATGTCAGTAGTGTAGTTAGGAGATGAGAAATCTTTTCGCACCATCCACAGCCAGTCACCAAGGAGGACAAAGCTCCACACCAGAACTCTGTGAAACTGTTTGAATTGTAAGACGCATCATGACGTAAAGTGACATTGTGGTTGTTCCATCCCTTCTTTCCTGGGAGGGATTGGGAGACGAATTTGGATTAGAGGGGGATATGGGAGACAGGACGTAGAGATGGATTATAAATATAAGGAGGGCTAGGGTAGTGTAAACCGACGGTGGGGGGTACCTGCTGCACCTTGCTACATCTGTGCTGCACCTTGCTACATCTGTGCAGCCGAACTGCAGAGCATTTGCTGCCATATCCGTTTTGCTGTAACTTTGCTGCACCTGTGCAGCACTTTGCTGCCACAAACACTTTGCTGCACCTTACACACTCATTTGTGGCCTTGCACCTCTGCTGTGCAGCACCTTGCTGCAACATCACCTTGCATCTTCGGACCACTTGTTTTGAGTGGCATTAATGTCACGCAGTCGGACGACATAAGGTTGGCCCTGCCTGGCAAAGACATACAATAAATCCATTTTTTGTGCATTTTTATTATGGTGTGCTAGGGACGAGAAGATTTGTAAGTTTATGTAGCCCTGAAGATCAAAAATGGCCTGTATGTCAGTCCGGGGGCTAACCGGTTTGATATATGCACACAGAAGATGCAAGAAGCAAGATGCAAAAAGCAAGCAGCACGTGTTATGATTTTGAGTGTGTTGTGTTTTTTTGCTGTGCTTTCTCTCCCCTCCAAAGCTCCAATCTTCTCTTTCAAAAAGGACAGGTCCTGGGTCAGAATTGTAAATAAGATTAAGTTTTGTGCTTGAAAATATAAAATGCTGCCCACCGGCTATGTGTTTAGTTTGAAACAATTCCGGAATTCGGTTAGTTGTGGGCGTAATTCTGTTAGATAGCGACTCAACGCAATAAGGGGGACATATCTAGTGTTTTAAAACTGTCGCATACATGGGTTAGAATAAATGCTAGGGGGAACCACACCTATATGTCACATTTAAAAGTAAAAGTAATTTTGCATGTCATTCTCTGAACCGGTCGTTTCATTTGTTGGTTTGGACTCGGGGACGAGTCTGACGAGGGAAGGGGATAGTGTTGCGGTTTTGTGGTTGTGCAATAAAAGGTTAATTTTCCCCCCATTGTTAGTTACACTACAGCATGTAGCCTCATTTAAAGCTCAGTTATTTCTTAGTAAATGTCAGCGAAGTCCTTTTCCTGTGTTAGTTTTGCGTTGAGTAGAATAATGAGAGTTAGGTCTCCTTCCAATACAATGATGCCTTGATTGCGGTGGTTTTGGCGCGAAACCCCACGAGGTCAGCCTGAACAAGTCGATCCAGGCCAAAGGAAGGCGGGGCAGGAGAAGTGGGAGTGACGGTAAGCACGAGCCGCCAATCATGGCTCGAAGGGAGTGGCTTACTGCTGCGTCAGAAGGCGTGGTTTGGAACATTCGAACGGGCTGAGGGCGTGGCAATATAACCTGTTGCGCTAAGTCCCCCCCGACCCCCCCTCCCCACCTCAGTTATGAGGAGAGAGGGCGGCCCTCAGTTACGTGCTGCAAGGGTCCCTCCTCCCTGGCTGCCTGCCTGCCTTCGTCGAGGGACGTGCTGTGACCGCAGAGGGCCACGCTGGGCGAGCTGTTCCTGAACAACGGAGCCGGCGCGTTCAGCGCATGAACCATCCTTCTTTCATTCCCCCTGTGAGTGTGAACGGGCCCGTGTCTGGGTAATACGCTAAGACTGTTTAAGTGACTGCTCTGTGTCTCTGTTCTTCTACCGATCCTTGTACATAATAATTATTAAACCTGTGTTCTTCCTTTGATTCTACCGCTTTTGCCATTTCCATCTATTGACTAAGCATGGTATGAATAAAACCGCTCGAATCAGGTTCCAATACCAGGTAACTGCACGGACCACGTGGTACGCCATCCGCCTGGACGTAATCAAATTACGCGTGGTTCTTGCGAGACTTGATCCCCGCCTCCGTGGCGGCGTAGGTACTTAGGTACGTGCGAGAAGTTGTCCCGAAACCCTGTCCTGCGCCTGCCCGGGAGTGGCGATTCAAATCTCGCGGTTGCGACGACCCAAAAAGAACAAGGGCTTAATCTCCCCTTGGTAAAGGCAGGAGGGTCGTGCGAAACCGTAACAATATCTATATATATATCTGTGCAGCGTCTGTCCTGTGTTGTCCTGTGTTGTGTTGACTTGGCACTGAACTACTTTCTCAAACTGTTGTGAAATCGTACAAAACTTCTGGTATGCACATATCTCTCCCGTCGGTATGTCCTAAGGGTATTGTTTTTGAAAAAAGTTCCAATTTTTTTTTTTTTGGGGGGGAATTTTTTTTTTCAACTTCAATTGTTTATAAAATGTGATATCACGTATATTACAAATACATTTGTGCCAAATAATTGTTTGAATTATGATTGGTTTAAACCATGACAAAACGGCAACTCGGGTACAGTCATTTATCTATACTAGGACGTGCCCGTACGTGGGTGCCCGTTCCTTGCCAAAAAAAAAAAAAAAATGTCTTCGCCCATGCATGCATGGGCGTGCCCGTAAGTGCGTGATGTGACCGTACAATGAATGTATCGTCCCGACGCCGCAGCTCGGATGGCGCTGCAGTTAATCGGGCCTGTATCGGCAGAGTTATTATAAACGTGTACTACAATCGATCGTACCTTACAACAATCAACACAGATTGCAACGTCAAATAAATGAATACGCTCTCAAATGTGCCGTCCGAGGCAGCGTCTGCTCGCCACGTTCAGCATCAGTACGTCGTCACTATGACTATCCGTAAGTCCGGAAGTGACGTCCTCATTTGACTGTCCGGAAGGTCGCATATCGCAGTTACGATGAATCGCAAATTAGTTTTAATTAGTTTTAAAACATAGTTTAACGCCAACATAGCGCCAACATAGTTTGCCAACGTGAAATAAATGAATACGCTCTCAAATGTGCCGTCCGAGGCAGAGTCTGTTCGCCACGTTCGGCACACGTGATAGCTCGCTGCTCTCTGATTGGTTGAATCGTTTTTTGGACATAGCTCGGTAACTACTTCTCCGATTAATATGAAACCTTGAAAAGGCACATCCTCAGGTCCCCAGCAATATATCTGGCAAGTTTCAAGTATATCGGACCCGTGGTTGTCGAGAAACAGCGGTCACAGACAAACACACACACACACACACACACACACACACACACACACACACACACACACACACACACACAGACACACACACAGAGATTACTGGAATTATAGATAGATATCTACACATCTGGGCAGTATCTGTGTTGTCACTTAACGACTCCCTCAAACTTTTGCTTTGGTGGTTGTGAAGTGTTTTAAAAGCGTTGTGGTGGTTTTGAATCACGTGGTGGTGAGGTGTTTTTAAATCACATCGTGGTGAGGTGTTTTGATTTACGTGGTGGTGAGGTATTTATAATTACGTGGTGGTGAGGTGTTTCTAATTTTGTGGCAGTGAGGTGTTTTTAATTTTGTGGCTGTGAGGTGTTTTTAATTTCATAGCTGTGAGGTGTTTTTAAATGACGTGGTGGTGAGTTGTTTTTAATTTCGTGTTTTGTGGCTGTGAGGTGTTTTTAATTTCGTGTTTTGTGGTAGTGAGATGTTTTTAATTTAGTGTTTCGTGGTGGTGAGGTGTTTTAATTTCGTGTTTCGTGGTAGTGAGATGTTTTTAATTTCGTGTTTTGTGGCTGCGAGGTGTTTTTAATTTCGTGTTTCGTGGTGGTGAGGTGTTTTTATTTTCGTGTTTCGTGGTGGTGAGGTGTTTTGAATTTCGTGTTTTGTGGCTGCGAGGTGTTTTTAATTCGGTGTTTCGTGGTGGTGAGGTGTTTTTATTTTCGTGTTTGGTGGTGGTGAGGTGTTTTGAATTTCGTGTTTCCTGGCTGCGAGGTGTTTTTATTTTCGTGTTTCGTGGTGGTGAGGTGTTTTGAATTTCGTGTTTCGTGGCTGCGGGGTGTTTTTATTTTCGTGTTTCGTGGTAGTGAGATGTTTTTAATTTCGTGTTTTGTGGCTGTGAGGTGTTTTTAATTTAGTGTTTCGTGGTGGTGAGGTGCTTTTAATTCGGTGTTTCGTGGTGGTGAGGTGTTTTTAATTTCGTGTTTCATGGTGGTGAGGTGTTTTTAATTTCGTGTTTCGTGGCTGCGAGGTGTTTTTAATTTCGTGTTTCGTGGTGGTGAGGTGTTTTTATTTTCGTGTTTCGTGGTGGTGAGGTGTTTTTATTTTCGTGTTTCGTGGTAGTGAGGTGTTTTTAATTCTGTGTTTCGTGGTGGTGAGGTGTTTTTAATTTCGTGTTTTGTGGTGGTGAGGTGTGTTTAATTAAGTGTTTTGTGGTGGTGAGGTGTTTTTAATGACGTGTTTTGTGGCTGTGAGGTGTTTTTAATTTCGTGGCTGTAAGGTGTTTTGAATTACTTGGTGGTGAGGTAAAGTATTTAACACACTACACAACACAACAACTCAGGTACAGTCATTATCCTCAGCTAAAATAAGCCCGCTCCTCAGTAACGACGCGTGGTGAGGCTGGCGCAGCGAGCCGAGCCAAGGTAGTATATATTGTTGCGGTTTTTAGAACCCTCCACTTTGTAAATATCTGTAATATTCCCTTATAAATAATCCCCTGTAAATATTCCCATTTTTGGTGTAAAAGATCAAAGGTCGCACCCTAGTTAGGTCATATTGCAACACGTAGGACACCATAGGCTTCTTCTTTAGTTATCTCATTAGTATGTGTTCTAGTTAAGGATCTGTTCCCAATAGTTTGACTCTGCGTTGTATTAATCAAATAACCTAGGCCCCTTCAATTACCCCCAATCTCTCTCTCTCTCCAAAAGTGCCAATAGCACCTACAGACGGGGCTTGTCCTTCCCAATGGTGTCACATAATCTTATTGCCGTCGTCGCTGCCTTAGCGCTCGCTCCAAACGCCATTGAACATGCGGTCGGCTCGAGGAAAGAAGGGGTGGAGCCACGGGAAGAGGTGTGGCCTCGCCCACGAGCCATCGAGGGTGGAGCCAGTGAGCCCCCGCTGACCAACCAGGGCTGAGGTGAGCTCGTTAATAGGCGTGGCTCGATGAAGCGCGGCTTGATTTCTAAGTGGGTTATAAAAGCGCAAGCGCCAAGCCCACTCAGAGAGATGCGCCAGGGAGAGAGAAGGAGTCAAACCGAAGCAGATGCGCGAGGGGAGGCCATTGATGAAGAACTGTGCAGGGGACCGTTGCGATTGAGAGAACAGCGCAGAGATGGCGGATGATAAGAACACTGCACAGAGGATCGCTTGGAACGATCGTTTGATACGAACTGCCGTTTGGTTTGAGAGCGTTCGGCATGCTATACGCATGCAGCATCCCCGCCCCTCGCATATGTAAGGTCCGGTCGTGTGCCAACGACACGAAAAGCTGCCTGCCATTTTTCGCGGCGGACCCGGAGCCTGGAACCATCTGCTTGGACCCTTCTCTTCCTTCCCACCACCACCCCATTCATGTAAGTGTGTTTGTATTGTCCTGGGCATGATAATATAAGACTGTTTAAGGCTGCTCCGTGCCACTGCTTCTTCTTCTTCTTGTAGGTTCCCTTCTTTCATTTCCTCTTAGGGTTTCTTGTAAATAATTAATAAATTATATTTGTTCTTGCTTTACTTTGGTTCCTCTCATCCGATCGCTTGTGTCCTGTCCCCAATTGAATATCGGTGGCACGATATAGGAATTGCTCAGAATCGGGTTAGTCTTTCTGCTAACGGCTCGAGCTTCGAATTGCTAAACCGTTCGGCAAATTTCCATCTTGTCCGTGGCTCGGGCAGAAGTATCGCCCTGCTTCCGACCGGAAGGAGCGCAGTATCTTCTAGGACTCGGACGGCCAGCTTAATAGACGAGGGGATTAAACCCCCCTCGGTAAGGGGAGCGCCGTAAAACGAGATCCGCAACAATTGGTGTCGGGGAGTGGGATTGCACCCGAACCCAATTTTTTAATCCATCTGAAAAATTTGGTCAAAATTAGGAGCGGCCGAAATGTAGTATTAAAAACCAAATTATATCGTGCAATGGATGGTCAAGGCGATCGTATGCCGGTGGGGGAGATAGAAGAGGGGGATTAGAGACAACCCAGGACCCCAGGGAACAATTGGGGGTAATGGAGGAGGAGGTTGAAGAAGGTGCGGTAGAGGGGGTTGCAGGCGCACAAGATGGCGGCACCTCGCACATGTTCGCGGCAGCACAAGATAGCGGCGCCTCGTACATGGCGGCGACGAGGGCCACGCCCGCTGCACAAATCGAGGGGATGAATATGCAGCACCTCATTGCCCAGCTGCAGGCAGTCGTACGAATGGGGGTGGGAAACCAAATTGAGCATCTGGGAGAGCGATTAGAAAACCAAATTGGGGAATTGAGAAATGAGATGGGAAGCCAAATTGGTGAATTAAGAAATGATATGGGAAGCCAAATTGGTGAATTAAGAAATGGGATGGGAAGTCAAATTGGGGAATTGGGAAGCCAAATTGGGGAAATGAAGGACGGGTTAACGGGATTGGAAAACAGAATGGCCGCCCAGGAGAACCAAATGGAAGGGATGAAGAACGGGTTAGCAGGGTTAGAAGACAAGATTGGAGGCAAATTGAGGGAAATGGGGGAGCAATCCACCCGGGAAATCAAACAAATGGGGGAGCAGATAGAGGAGGTAAAAATCGGGCTTGAAACCAAATTGGACACGCACAAGGGGGAGCTGGAACAGATGAGGGCGGCATCCACCAAGGAAATAGGAGAGATGGGGGAGGATATAAGGTGTGGGGTGAGCGAAGAGGTCGGAAGAGTACGCGATGAGGTGAAGCAATGTGAGGGGCGCATGGAAAGAGAGGTGAGAAAGAGCACGGCGAGGTTACAAGGGGGTATAGAGGAGTTGACGCAAGGAGTAGGGCAGCTGACAGTGGGACAAAAGGAGTTGGGTGAGCAGGTCGACAAGAACACAGCGGTGATAGGGGGGCTGAAAGCGATGCAAAAGGAGATAAAGAAGGAATTAATGGCGACAAAGAAAGAATGTCAGATGGTACATGAGGGGTTGACAAAGAGGCTGGAGGTGGTGGTAGACGATGACGAAAGAGACGATGGAGACGAAAGAACGAGAAGTGAGGGAACACATAGAGACGACCAAGGTAGCATTAAAGGAAGAAATTGTGGGGGCACACCGGGAGATAGAAGAGGTGAAGCAGAAGTTAGAGGAAGTGGAAGAGGGGGTAAGTGAAATTAAGAAGAGATGGAGGGAGACTAAGAAAGAGATAAAGGAGGAGGTGATGGAATTGGTGCAAGGTCTGTGCTCAAATCGTGATGATGTACTTGATAACCAGATAAAGAGTTTGCAGGTGGCGGAGTAGGAGCGACGAGGAAGAGGCGCCGAGGTGAGTGGCGATATGTTCGGAAATGTATATGGTGTGAGGGGAGGTTCAGCGAGCTTGGGTGTTGGTATAGACCCGGCCGTTCGTGAAAGGCCGCTGGTAAAGTGTGCGACTGGTGCAGAGTGCGTGGAAAGAGGATGTGTGCAAGGATGTCCGACCATGGGGAGTGCGAGAGGTATTGGTGAGCAAGGGTGTGCGAGCATGGAGTGGGTAGTGTGTTGCGGAGGGGCAACCCAAGCATCGACGCCGACAGGGGTAGTCTTTAGGGGGACGGGGGATGCACGAGAGCTCCCCGGGAATAATGTACTGTGGGGGCCCAAACGGTTCGACCCCGCACTAACCCCGCAAGGAGCGACGCACACGGTCCGGCCTTCGGGCACCCACAAGGCACTCGCGCCGTATGACGGCAAAAGTGATCTGCGGGCATACCTGGCGCAGTTTGAGTATGTGTGTAGGGGTAACGGTTGGAATCCGGACGAAGGTGGAGTACACCTTGTGGGGGCATTGCGCGGCGCGGCGGCGGAGGTGCTGAGGGCGTTACCACCGGGTGCTCTCACCCTGCCAGCCCTCCGTGCGGCCTTAATTAACCGATTCGGCATCGAACAGCAGAGTGAGCTTGTTAAAGCTCAGCTCGCACAGCGAAAACGCAAGCCCCAGGAGACCATCGGGGAACTTGCCCATGACATTCGCCACGCAGTAGGGATTGGACACACAGACATGGCAGCGGGTTCCCAGAAAAGCCTGGTGCTGGATCACTTTATCCAGGCCTTCCCGGATCCGGAGCTCCGACAACAGCTCGCCATGTGGCGCCCGCAAACCTTGAGTCAGGCGGCTAACGCTGCGGCTCGTTGGGAAGCAAGTGAGGCCCCTGGCTCGGGGAGGCGAGCGCCACGCCGTGGCGGTGCGCCAGGTAGGACCCGCGACGGGAGGCGGCCCCCCAAGGGGGCCCGCCCCCGAAGGGGGTCCTGACCTGGAGAGCATGGTCTGGAGGCTGGTGAACCAGCGCCTGGCGGGACCTGGTCCATGGCAGGTGGCCCCGGAGGTGGCCCACGGTGGGCCGCGATCAAATGCCCCAGTTCGGACATTCAGGGGGGGAAATTTGGAATTCCGGAGGCAAGCACCTTACCAGGTGAGGTGCTATAATTGTGGCCGGCTGGGTCACCGTGCGTGGGAGTGTCGAGCTCCGCGCCGGGATGCACCCCGGCAGCCGAGACCATCAATTCCACCTCGAACGGGTCGGACTAGCCGACCCCAGACACCCCCCCGCCAGGGCCCGGGAAACTAGAATGTGCCGAACATACAGGGCCATGTTCGGCAGTAGGGGATGGTGAAGCGCCCTCATTGACGCGACAGGTCATTCATTGTGGCCAAATTGGTACTGGTAGTTTGACGATTCGGTGCAAAATTGCCGGCGTGGGGGTAGACACCGTAATGGACACAGGAGCTAGTGCCATGGTCATCAGCCCTGTGATCCTTAATTCGAGTGCAGACGGCTGGGATAAAATCCAGCGTCTGGAAAATTATAGTTTGCAGCTGACGACCGGGGTAACGGCCCCGACCATAGGGCGTGGTTTTGTAACCCTCAAGTTAGGGTCGGAAAAGAGGGAGATAGAAGTTTGGGTGGCGGAGGTGTGCGACCCATGCTTAATAGGGTTGGATTTGTTGACTGCCAGCGGTTGTAAAATCGAATTATGCCGGGGGACCCTGCAAGTGGGAGTAGACGAGCTACCATTGGAGGGGGTGTGCACGGCCGAGAGGATGGAGCTAGAGGCTTCTGAGGCCGTGACCATCCCTCTGAGGGCCGAGGCCATAGTGCGGGCCCGATGGTCAGCTCGCCCGACATGGCAGGAGTCCTGCGGCCTGGTCGAACCGGTGGCAGCGCAGTCCATACCGGGTTTAGTCGTGGGCCGCACCCTCATAAAAACGGACGGGCCGGTTGTGGCCATCCGAGTAATTAATATTAGTGCAGAACCATGCACGATAGTAAGGGGCATGAAGGTAGCCGGCTGCACCCCAGTTAAAGAAGTCACGGCAGTGAGGGACGAGAACGTCCAGCCGAGCCGGCCCCAGGGGGAGCCTTCAATAAGTACTAGGAATTGGCCCGATCCCATTTGCGAGATGGTAAATCGAAGTAGCGTAGAGTTGGGAGGTACACAGAGGGAGGCCTTACACAAAATAAATGGATCCCATTTGGATATCTTCTCCCTGTCCCCCGAGGATATTGGACGTACGGGCCTGGTGAAACATCAGATCCACACCGGTGAGGCCCGGCCTATTCGTCAGCCCGCCCGACGGCTCCCTTGGAACAAGAGGGAGGAAGCTGATGAGCAGGCAGAAAAATGCTCGAGGCAGGTGTCATCGAGCCCTCGGGAAGTCCCTGGATGTCACCTGTTGTGCTGGTCAAAAAGAAGGATGGGACCACGCGTTTCTGCGTGGACTATCACCAGCTAAACAACGTGACACTCAAGGACTCATATCCCCTGCCAAGAATTGACGATACCCTCGATGCCGTTGCAGGCTCAAATTGGTTGTCAACTTTAGACCTCAAGAGTGGGTATTGGCAGGTGGAGATGGATAGGGCAGGGAAGGAGAAAACGGCATTTCCCACAGGTAAGGGGCTGTATCAGTTCACTGTGATGCCGTTTGGTTTGTGTAACGCCCCCGCCACCTTTGAATGATTGATGGAGCATGTACTGGGCGGCATGCCATGGCAATCATGCCTGGTGTATCTGGATGACGTCCTGGTGCATGCTAAAACATTTCCCCAAGCCATAGCTAATTTGGACCAGGTGTTTGGGTGCCTCAGACAGGCAGGGCTGAAATTGAGTCCGAGCAAATGTACTTTGTTCGCAAGAGAGGTGGCCTATCTAGGTCACGTTATCGGTCGCGAGGGGGTAAAAACAGACCCAGGCAAAATTACAGCGGTAGAGGAGTGGCCCGCACCACATACCATCAAGGAGTTGTGGGGATTTTTGGGACTCTGCTCCGACTACCGGCGCTTTGTGGTGAAATTTGCAGAGTTGGCCCGGCCCCTTCACTGGCTTACGGAGAAGGGGACGAGATTTAATTGGACAAGGGAGTGCCAAGAGGCCTTCCTAGCATTGAAGGGGTGTTTGACATCCGCACCCATTCTAGCTTACCCCACTAGTGACGGGACCTTTACCCTGGACACGGATGCAAGCCAGGAAGGATTGGGCGCAGTTTTGTCTCAGACACAGGAGGGCGTGGAGAGAGTGATCGCTTATAGTCGGGCCTTGAGTTGTAGGCCCAAGCGAAATTATTGCGTCACCCACAAGGAACTATTGGCTATGCTGGCTGCCATGAATCATTTCCACCCATACTTGTACGGGCGAAAATTTTTGGTTCGAACTGACAATTCCTCCTTGCAATGGCTCCTGCGGTTCAAGGAACCGGAGGGCCAAATTGCAAGGTGGTTGGAAAATTTGCAGCAGTACGATTTCAGTGTGACCCATAGGGCCGGGAAGGCCAATGGGAATGCCGATGCACTCTCTCGGCGTCCTTGTCTGGGGGAAAACTGTAAATTTTGTGCAAGACACGAGGAGAGGGAGCAATTGGGCGATTCCGCCCCGATCCTCGTCGTCCGTGCAACCCGGGTGAGAGGGCCAATTTTGCCACGAACCGCAGATGAAGAATTCGGAACATTGGCATGGAGCACGGCCCAGCGGGAGGACCCCGTCCTGGGACCGGTGTACGAATGGGTCAGATTGGGGCAAAGACCTAATGGGGAAGAGGTCACCCCCCTCGGGGCACCAACAAAGGCATATTGGGCTCAGTGGCAGACCCTGGAATTGAAAGACAACATCTTATATCGCAAGTGGGTGGAGGTTCACTATGAGAGAACTTCCTGGCTGGTGATAGTTCCAGACAAATTCAAAAACATCATATTACAACAGGTGCATGGTACCCGCTTCGGCGGCCATTTGGGCAGGACAAAGACAACATCTCGGGTCCGCTGGAGGTTCTATTGGGTGAATGTACTTTTTGGGGCGCGACATACAGGACTGGTGTCGGAGATGCGACGCCTGTACTGCCAAAAAGGGACCAGCACGGAGGATGAGGGCCCCCCTTCAATTACACCAGGTGGGGGCCCCCCCTGAGCGCGTGGCTATGGATATTCTAGGACCACTACCCCGCACCCGCCAAGATAATAAGTCCATCCTCGTTGTAATGGACTATTTTACCAAGTGGCCGCAGGCATATGCCCTCCCCAACCAAGAAGCCGGGGTGGTAGCACAGGCTTTCGTGGAAGGATTTGTATGTCGGCATGGGATTCCACAGGAGCTGCACACTGATCAGGGTCGAAATTTTGAGAGTCAATTACTAAAAGATGTGTGCAGACTCCTGTCAATTAGGAAAACACGTACAACGCCCTTGCGGCCACAATCTGACGGGATGGTGGAACGGTTCAATCGAGCATTGGTCCAACAACTGGCCTTGTTCACCACCACCCATCAGGATGACTGGGACGAACATCTCCCGTATTTGTTAATGGCCTACCGAACCAGCCAGCACGGGGCCACCGCATGCAGTCCAGCGTTGCTTATGTATGGGCGGGAGTTGCGGGCTCCCGCCGACTTGCTATGCAGTCCCGTGCCAGACACCACGGATATCCCGCCGAGGGAGGGTTATGCACGTCACCTGGAGGAGGGCATGGAGAGGGTCCATGCCTTCGCCGCCGCCAGCTCCAGCTGGCGGGGGCCAAGATGAAGCGCAGGTACGACCACCAGAGCCAGGGGGGTCAGTACGCTCCGGGAATGAAGATTTGGTTCTTCAATCTCCGGAGGCGGAAGGGTAGGTGCCCGAAACTCACCTCTCCCTGGCAAGGCCCGGGGGTCATTCTGTCGCAAGTCTGTGACGTGGTCATTAAGATCAAAATGGGGCCACGAGCCCTCCCTCGGATCGTCCATGCCGACCGGATAAGACCCTACACCGGCGAGCAGGCGCCCTCGTGGATTGCCTCGGCTTTAAATGCCGAGGCAGGACCCAGTACCTCTAACGAAGGGGGCTCGTAGTGCCAGAGGACTGGGGGTGATAGGGGGAGATGTCCGATGTAGAGGGATGGTACATTTACCATCCCTCACATTTGGGGGCAAAGGAGCTGTAGTTTATGGGGTTATGGCGGTGAAAACCAAGCCAGGGAGGGTTTGGATAATGATAGGGATTTAGAAAGATGACCATAGGTGACTGTAGATTTAAGTAGCGACATCATACCTGTAGTAGGGGACGTAGGTAGATTAGTTTGGATGATAACGACGTGGGATGTGCAATAGTATAAGGGAAGGCGGGAAGCACTAAGTTAGAGGGAAAACCAGGTAGATCAGATGATGCAGTGTGTGTGTAGGAAGTGATTGAGCAGAGTATTGTGAAAGGTGTGATTGTGCATTGTATTGAATGAATGGTCCTGGGGGAAAGGAGGGTGCAAGTGCCACCAGGTGTGCAGGTGCCACCAGGTGTGCAAGTGAAGTACAGGTGTATGGGGAATGGTTGAATGGAATAAATGGTATGGAATAAATTGAGTATGGAATAGATGGTATGGAGTATGGAATGGATGGTGTGGAGTGAGTAGTGTGGAATACCTGGAGTGGAGTGGTTGGTGCAAAAGGAGTGGATGGGGAAGATGGACCCCTTCACGGGTACCCGGGGAGGCTAGTTTAAAAGTAGGTAGAGGGAGTAGGTAAATTGTGGTTGAATATTGGCATCTGTGGTGCGGGTAGTTGCACAGGAGTGTTGTGTTGGGTGCATTAGTAGAGTAAATTGGCTGGGCGTGTGGCCTGTTAGTGTGTGTGATTAAATGGGCACTCTGCCGCTGTTAGTCTGTCGGCCAGGTGAGGCCACAGGTAGGCTCTGGGAGCCAGTAGTTGTTCAATGGGGCCCGATGATCCGGAGGATGGACCCGGGTAGCCCGACGCCAGAGAGGGCGGTAGGGGGTGAGAGCGCCAGAGGGCCTTCCCCAGGCAGGTGAATTACCCCCAATCTCTCTCTCTCTCCGGAGCAGGTAAGCTCCGGAGACAACTGCAGTGGCGGAGGTGTGCAGGTGAGCGGACCTGCTGGGAGTGCCACACGACCCAGCCCGGAAATTGTGCGAGGGCACAGGGTGAAGAATCGGGGGAGTGAGACCCCAAATTGGTGAGCACCACAGTTTGGTCAATGGGAGTTCGGTTCTTAGAACCACATAGTGTAAAATGGCCAATGGTTTTGCGGGGAAAGACCCCGGGTAGTGTAAAGTGTGTTAAAGTCATTTAGAAGGTAGTTAGGATTGTAAGTTTCTTCGCACCATCTGCATCCACTCACCAAGGTGATAGGACTCCACACCACCGTTTTTTTTTGCAAATGTCTGGTATGTAAGACGCATCAGGACGTGGGGGTGACATTGTGCTGATGTTCCATCTCTTCCTCCTTATGAGGGATTGATGGTAAATTCGGAATAAAAGGATTAATGAGAAATTGGGATTGATCACAAATTTGGTATAGAGGGGAGGTATGGGGAAGACAGGATGTTAGCGACGAATTTGTAAATTGCGTACATACGGGGTAAGGGCAAGGGTAGATTAGGTGACAGGGGGGGAACGTAAGGTTGGGACGAGCTTTCTCGGCTCGCTCTCCTGCGCACCTCACCTCTGCATTACCTTGTGTTGATGTGTACCCTTGCGCCCTTGCACCCCGCTAACCCTGCTTTGTCTTCCTTCCCCACTCATGGACCGTGGTCTTTGTGTGCCGAGGGGAAAGTGTGCAGGTGTCGCAGTTATGTGCCAGCACCCTCGCTGCTGCCTGCCTGGACCAGTACCACACTTATGGACCGCACGTTGTTGTGGCCGAGCACCACCATATGGACCACAGGTCTGTGGCCGAGCACCACACTCATGGACCCCACGTTTTGGGGCCTGGCATCGCTGCTGGGAGTCTTGCTTGCAGACCACGGTAAAGGTGGCACCTAAGCCATGCAGGTGGACCACCTTAGTTGGCCCCTGCTGGCCATAATTAAAGAAATGGACGCGGTTTTGTGCCTTTTTTTTAGATTTCAAATAGGCCGCAAGCAAAGAGGTCACCCAGAACCATCGGCGCAGCAGCCACCGGCCCACCAGAGAAGTCGTCGGACGCCATTGACATTGACATTGATTATTGTGTTGAACTGTGCACTGGATGGTGCTGACTGTGCATTTTCATTTGTGGTGCAATTCTCTCTTTGGTGCTTTTTGTGCATGTTGGTGCTTATTGGTGCTGGTGGTATCGGTGCAGTGCAGTGTATGCCTTTCCTCTTTTCAAATGATCTTCTTTTTGTTTCCCAAAAGACAGGTCCTGGGTTCGTGTGTAAATACCAAATAGTGTCTTTGTAAATAATGCTCCCCACCGTCAATGTTTAGCTTGAAAATTAATTCCGTAATTCGGTTATTCTGTGGGCGTGAGTCTGATAGATAGGATGCAATGCAGCAGGCGGGACAGACTTAGTTGTTTAAAAAATGTTGCACTCAGGGTGAAGTTAATAGTAGAGGGTTACCACACCTGAGTGTCACACTAAGTTAAAGTTCTCTCAGGCCGGGACGGCCCTGGAGGAAATGAGGGTGCTGTGTTGCAGTTTTTAGAACCCTCCACTTTGTAAATATCTGTAATATTCCCTTATAAATAATCCCCTGTAAATGTTCCCATTTTTGGTGTAAAAGGTCAAAGGTCGCACCCTAGTTAGGTCATATTGCAACACGTAGGACACCATAGACTTCTTCTTTAGTTATCTCATTAGTATGTGTTCTAGTTAAGGATCTGTTCCCAATAGTTTGACTCTGCGTTGTATTAATCAAATAACCTAGGCCCCTTCAATTACCCCCAATCTCTCTCTCTCTCTCTCCAAAAGTGCCAATAGCACCTACAGACGGGGCTTGCCCTTCCCAATGGTGTCACATAATCTTATTGCTGTCGTCGCTGCCTTAGCGCTCGCTCCAAACGCCATTGAACA
Organism: Myxine glutinosa; assembly: GCF_964187855.1. Lineage (NCBI taxonomy): Eukaryota > Metazoa > Chordata > Myxini > Myxiniformes > Myxinidae > Myxine > Myxine glutinosa. Next base: position 214,717,388 of record NC_136264.1, on the reverse strand, counting down.
TGCGGTCGGCTTGAGGAAAGAAGGGGTGGGAAGAGGTGTGGCCTCGCCCACGAGCCGTCGAGGGTGGAGCCAGTGAGCCCTCGCTGACCAACCAGGGCTGAGGTGAGCTCGTTAATAGGCGTGGCTCGATGAAGCGCGGCTTGATTTCTAAGCGGGTTATAAAAGCGCAAGCGCCAAGCCCTCTCATAGAGATGCGCCAAGGAGAGAGAAGGAGTCAAACCTAAGCAGATGTGCGAGGGGAGGCCATTGATGAAGGACTGCGCAGGGGACCGTTGCTATTGAGAGAACAGCGCAGAGACGGCGGATGATAAGAACACTGCGCAGAGGATCACTTGGAACGATCGTTTGATACGAACTGCTGTTTGGTTTGAGAGCGTTCGGCACGCTATACGCACGCAGCATCCCCGCCCCTCGCATATGTAAGGTCCGGTCGTGCGCCAACGACACGCGAAGCTGCCTGCCATTCTTCGCGGCGGACCCGGAGCCTGGAACCATCTGCTTGGACCCTTCTCTTCCTTCCCACCACCACCACCCCATTCGTGTAAGTGTGTTTGTATTGTCCTGGGCGTGATAATTTAAGACTGTTTAAGGCTGCCCTGTGTCACTGCTTCTTCTTCTTCTTGTATATACCCTTCTTTCATTTCCTCTTCGGGTTTCTTGTAAATAATTTATAAATTATATTTGTTCTTGCTTTACTTTGGTTCCTCTCATCCGATCGCTTGCGCCCTGTCCCCAATTGAATATCGGTGGCACGATATAGGAACCGCTCAGAATCTGGTTAGTCTTTCTGCTAACGGCTCAAGCTTCGGATTGCTAAACCGCTCGGCAAAATTCCATCTTGTCCGTGGCTCGGGCAGAAGTATCGCCCTGCTTCCGACCGGAAGGAGCGCGGTATCTTCTAGGACTCAGATGGCCAGCTTAATAGACGAGGGGATTAAACCCCCCTCGGTAAGGGGAGCGCCGTAAAACGAGATCCGCAACAATATACTATCCGCAATATCCGCAACGATCCGTATATGCCGGTTCCGGTCATGCCAGCGAGGTTTCGTTTATTCGCAGCTCTCCGCGCTCTCCATCGAAATCGAAGTTAAGGAATTGTTCCCATTTGTATTTTCGTTATAACTGTATTTATTTCATGGTGTGTACGTATATTGTGTCCCGAGGAAGATTTTCGGTGTAAATCTTTCATACCTGTATAGGAAATCGTGTTAATTCGTGCCGTGTCTTTTTAGGCCTTGTACAGTGTCCAACCTTGAGGCTTTGTTTTTCTCTCAGCGGTCCATCGTTTGTGCTCCAATAACTTTCGTTCTCTGTTTTTCCCAGTCTTTTCACCCCATAGCCGACTTCCTTGTTTAAAATCTCAACGAAAAAAAAACCAAAAAAAAAAACCATTTACTTCTCTGTTCTTATTCTTTGTTCTCATTCGTTTATTCCTTCTTATTCGTTCGTTCGTTCTTCGACCACGTGTTTCTCCCCCATTTCCCCAGATAGTTTTCACTGTTATTAACCTTACAATGTTTACACTTTCTCCTCAAGTTCTGTATTCCGTCGTATATTATAACACCTTTTTCTTCTTCTTCTTTAAAAGGCTGCTTTCGACTTGCTCACCAAATCTATTCATCCCAAAAAAATATTCCATGTCTTATAGTGCCTTTTTTCTACATTCCCTAAACTCTCCTGCACTCCATCCTTCATCCAGCGTCCTTAAACGTATTTTTGACTCGAAGGTCACAAGAAACTCATTTTGCAATAAATGTTCGTTTCCCATTAATCGTACACTTTCTAAAATCCAATCTCACCCCTCCCCTCCAAATCTTCCCATAACCCCTCCCCTCCAAATCTTCCCCATCACCCCTCCCCTCCAAATCTTCCCCATCACCCATCCGTTTCAAATCTTCCCCCTTTCCCCTCCCCTCCTAATCCTCCCCATCACCCATCCCTTTCAAATCTCCCCCCTTACCCCCTCCCTCCTAAACTACCCCCTCACCCCTCCCCTCCAAGACTCCCCCTCGCCCCTCCCCTCCTAGACTCCTCCCTCACCCCTCCCCTCCAAATCTCCCCCATATCCCATCCCTTTCAAATCCCTCCCCTTGTCCCTTCCCTCATAAACTCCCCCCTCGCCCTCCCCTTCAAATCTCCCCACCCTCATTTCTTCTCAATTTCCCCCCTCTCACTCTCCCTCCTCAAAGCGTCCTCCCCGCTTCTTCCCCCTTCCAACTCTCACCTCCATCTCCCCCAACCTTCTGCCTCGCTCTTCCCCCTCCTCAAATAACACCTCATTGTGCCTCACCCAATCACCATCAAACCTTTTGTCTGCCCCATCCTTCCCTTTCTCCGAGCTATTCTGAAATCTCTGACACACCTTCAACAGCTCTCCCTACGTCTTCCACCTCTTCCACATCTTACCCTACCCCTCCTCCCCCCCGTTCTGTATCCGATGCTCCCCCTTCCTCTTCATTAACGGTATGGACCTCAAACATCCGGGGCCTTCGTTCAAACTTAACTGATCTCTCCATACAGGTTGCTTCTGTCAAACCAGACGTGATCTGCTTTACAGAAACTTTCCTCCTTCATGATGTCTCTGATTCCTTAGTATCTCTCCCGGGTTACTCCCTCCTCCGGTATGATAGACCTGAGCCTCGTCCTGGAGGTGGGGTTGCTATCTTTATCAAAAACTCTCTTCCTCACTTGCCCTGCACTGCACTCTCTCCAACTCACCCCCAGGAATACCTCTGGCTATGGCTTCCCCTTCGCTCCCACCTCTTGTTCATATGTGTGTTGTACCGTCCACCAAACAGTGATGACTCCATCTACATCTCGCTGTCTGATAATATGGACCAACTTCTATCTACTCATCCCAACTCTCTCTTCCTCATATGTGGTGATTTAAATTGTCACCCTGCCAGTTGGCTGGGTGTGGGTACCTCTCTCACCAGCCATGGCTCCTCAGCAAAGGACTTCTGCGACTCACTGGGACTGAAACAATCTGTCAATTTCCCGACCCGGATCTCAGTCAACGGAGCATCTTCACTTCTGGACTTGGTTATGACTAACTTCCCTGAAAATGTCTGCTGCTCTTCTTCTGCTCCAATCGGATCATCTGATCATGTGCTTGTTAAAGTGGACATCTCTCTGACCATTCTCAGGGAGCCTGCTCAGCGTCGCCGAGTATGGCATTTCACTCAGGCCAACTGGCACGGTCTTCAAGCAGCCATCAATCATCTGGACTGGTCTCCCATCTCTACCACCTCTGACATCAACTCATCCTGGGAATTCTTCCAAAGTAAATTGCTCTCTCTCATGCACAGATTTATCCCATCTCGTCTTCAGTTGTCATACCCTTCCTCCCGTCCATGGTACACGGATTCTTGTGGTGAGGCTGTTGCCCAGAAACAACTTGCCTTCATCTCCTGGAAAGCAAATCCAACGGAAGGAAATCTCATTTATTTTCACAAAGCCCGAAACAAGTGTGTGGCCACCCTCAGGAGAGGCAGGAAACAATATCTCTCCGTTCTCAAGACCGAACTCTCTTATCTGTCTCCCTCTTCCAAATCCTGGTGGCATCTGGTCAAATCTGTTTCTGGTGTTTGCACCCCCTCCATCCCCTCCCTTACCTCAAACGGCTATGCAGCTGACTCCGCACATGAAAAAGCTGAATGCCTCAACTCTGTGTTTGCCTCTAAATCTTGTGTCCCAAACCCATTCCTCTCTGTACCCACCATACCCAGTCGTATCCACCATACCCAGTCGTACCCAGCTGCTCCTGGACTCCGTGTCCTTTCCTCCTGACAAGGTGGAAAAGTTTCTGTCAACCCTCGACTCTGATTCTGCAACTGGAACTGACGGCATCAGCCCACGGGTCCTAAAATCCTGTTCTTCCGCTCTTTCACTCCCTCTTTCTGTTCTCTTCACCCTCTCTCTTGCTCAAGGTCAACTGCCATCTGCTTGGAAATCAGCCAACATCACCGCTTTGCACAAAAAAGGTGCAAAAACAGATCCTAGCAACTACAGACCAATCAGCCTTCTCCCAATTATCAGCAAAGTCATGGAATCCATCATTGCTTCGGATATGAAATCTTTCCTCTTCTCCAATGGCTTGATCTCTGATCATCAATTTGGTTTCAGACCAGGTCACTCTACTCTGGACATGCTGCTTCTGCTGTCTCAACAATGGATGGAGGTCCTCAATGCCAAACAGGAAATTAGAGCTGTCTCCCTCGACATATCACGTGGCTTCGATACGGTCTGGCACCCCGCTCTGCTCACCAAACTCTCCTCCTTTGGTATCCATGGAAATCTCCACGCATGGCTGGCGGACTTCCTCTCTAGTCGTAGTCAACGTGTGGCCCTGAATGGGTTTCTCTCATCTCCTCTTCCTGTTCAGGCTGGAGTTCCCCAAGGCAGTGTTCTGGGCCCTGTGCTCTTTCTGGTCTTCATCAATGATCTCTCTGACTCTCTTGAAAATCCTCTCTATCTCTTTGCTGATGACTCCACTCTCTGCCGCTCCATTCCTCATCCCTCAGATCGGCAGTCTGCAGCCTCCTCACTCTCTGCAGACCTGGACAAAATCACAGACTGGGCAAATAAGTGGAACATGTCTTTCAATCCTGACAAATCTCACACTCTTACGATGTCTCTCTGAAAAGACCGACTGGACAACCCTCCCATCTACTTTCTGAATAATCCTCTCCAAGAAGTTCTGTCACTCAAGCTTTTGGGTCTCACTATCTGCCATGATCTTTCCTGGGAAAACCACATTTCCAAGCTGGCCTCCAAAGCCAGTCGCCGACTGGGCATCCTCCGTCGTGCGAAGTCCTTCCTTGGCACACCTGAGCTCCTCACCACATACAAGGCTTTCATCCGCAGCTCAATGGAGTACTGCTCTCCCCTCTGGGCTGGTGCTCCTGCCTCACACCTAGCTCGTCTTCACGCTGTTGAAACCAAAGCGTTCAGAATCAATGGAATCTCTCGCGATGACGCTATCTCCGAGGGCCTTTCACTTAATCACCGCAGGCAGGTTGGTGGTCTTTCCGTCTTCTACCGACTCCTCTCCGGCCTTGCTCCCCCAGCTCTCTCTGGGCTCTGTCCCCCAAATATTCCTGCAGGTCGCACAAGATCTGCCTGCAACCCTCTTATGGTTAAACTGCCAAAATCAAGACTCTCTGCTCACCTTCACTCCTTCATTCCTCTTTTCTCCCGCCTCTGGAACAAACTCCCTCACTCTCTTCAATCCCACTCCTCCCTCCAGGTCTTTAAAACGGCTGTTCACCACCATCTCTTATCTTCCCCCATCCAAAACCTTGATCTTTTCTATCCCCGCTAATTTCATCCCAAATCCACTTTTTTGAGGTGACTTTTGACTTCTTTCCTGGAAGTCCTTGGTGTACTTGCGTTTTATACCTATCCTGCCTCTCCCCAGGCCCTCGCCCTCCAAAAACATCTCCCGATGTCCCTGCTCTCAAATGTAGTGTTTGTGTGCTTCCTCCCCTTCTCACCCCATCTTGTCGACCGCTCCCCTTTTTATATACTTTGTTTGCTTGTTTGTTTGATTTGTTTGTTTGATAAATGTTAGCTCTTTCACGAGCCTCAACTCTGTATACAAATATATATATATATATATATATATATATATATATATATATATATATATATATATATATATATATTGTTATGTCGGTGGGATAATGCTATGTAGAGTCACGTAGATTTGTAGAGGTATGTGCTCCGATGATCGTGATAAGAACCACCACCATGTAATAAGTAGAGGATTTGTTTGGACCGAATTTCGGATTAAGTGTTACCTGTGGCCATACGAGGATGTCCTTGTGTTAACTAGTTGTAGGGATTATGGAATAAGTGACCTTGTTTGTCTAACCTCGGTAATTTAATTCCCTTCGTCCCGTATGGCACCGCATTAGACTCATATAGCAGAAAGTGGCCATTAAACTGCACTCAGATAATAAAACCACCAGGAAGCCAGGACATTGAGCGCTGCCACGAATTACACCACTGGAAAGCACACATCGAAGACAAGCAGGCTAAAAGCCACACCACAAGGGGTCATCATTGGTCGGGGCATTGAGTGACACCCAGTATTATTAAGAAGCGAGACACTGGTTGGTGGGGCACGGCAGATGACGTCAGAGCCTGTCGATAAAAGAACGCGCTGGCGGACATTTCCTTCTTCTTGCTTCTTCCCATTATGGACGCGTACATGAGCGGTAACCCTTCTGCTTCTCGTTTTGAGCTTTCTTCTTCTCATTTGTCCTTTCCGCTTCGTTCCTCCCGGCTTTTCTTCTTCTTCGCCCTTCTCCGACGGACCGATTTGCGCTTCGCTCCCTGCAAAAAGGGCATGGATGGACAGAAAGGCGCCGAGTGAACCAGCCGCGTTCCGCGTCTTGCTGGTGATCGTTGGGAGGCAGAAGAGCCACGGACAGAGGGTTGCGGTTTTGCCGGCGTGGCTGGAGGAGTGAATGGCAGTCTGCCATTGTAGGGCCTGTTTCGCACCAGCAGGTGTAGGGCCTTGTGAAACGGGGTGGACTGAGGCCTAGTTCCCGCCAACGAGCAAGCGGTTCCCGCCAGGGCCATGGACTATCCTCACAATATATTCCAGCAGGCCAAAGTTAAGGCCACTAAATAACCTTCACCATTTTATTTTTCACCTCTTTATTTTATCCCTTGTCTGAGTGCAAATCTGTTTGTAAGGAGCGCTCCAATTTCGGACTTTAATTTCACTGTCGCGTTTTCTTGTTCTCGGTTTTGTCTTTATCAAACACTTTTTAAAGTTTCCTATGCATTTTAAATCCGCCTGGTTTGAGTTACATTTTACAGGTTGAAGATTGCCTGGCGGGATCGCTCAGGTAAGACCCTTCATTCCTCCTCTTCCCTTTCTTCATCCGGCGTATATATAAAGTCCGCATTTGATTGTTGCCTCGGAGTTAAAGCTTGCTTTGGCTATTCGTGATCCCTGTGATGTTCACCTAGGGAATCATGCGACAATATTTTATATATATATATATATATATATATATATTATATATATATATATATATATATATATATATATATATATAAAGGAGTGTCTGTGTGTGTGTGTGTGTGTGTGTGTGTGTGTGTGTCTGTCTGTCTGGATGTCCGCTTATAACTCAAGAACTACACATCGGAGAAAAGTTTTAGACACAGATTCGGAATCAGCATAAAATTCCGGTGGTTTTAGGCTACGTTTTATTTTAATATCAATGGTTTAAAAAAAACGCGCCAGCTGCAATTCCATGGTGTAGTTTGTGGCGGCGCTAGACGTTCGGGGTTTATTGCAATGGTTTGTCGGGTTTGGCTGTGGGTCCAGAATAGCTCCATTTCCTTATGTTCTTCCACTTATATTTTGATTCTTCTGTTACAACGCCTTCCTTATCTACCTTATATCCCCCCCGACGAGGCCTGTACATAATTTCATGCGGCAGAACTTCGTGCATTTTGAGTGAAAGAAGTGAGACGAAGTTGTAGGAGGAAGAAGAGGCGCGGTCACTGTGGAGGCCTCGATCGTGAATGGAAATGGCGGGAATTGCGTTTGTATCGCAAAGTAAAGGATCTGCATTCATTTCTGAACTTGCTTTGGTGGATTGTTATACATCTATATATGTTATTCTATATATATATATGTACATCTATATATGATATGTTATTCCTCCAAATCATGGTGGCGTCTGGTCAAATCCGTTTCTGGTGTTTGTTCCCCTCCATCCCCTCCCTTACCTCAAATGGCTACACAGTTGACACCGCACGTGACAAAGCCGAATGCCTCAACTCTGTGTTTGCCTCAAAATCTTGTGTCCCAAACCCATCTCTCTCTGTTCCCACCTTTCCCAGTCGAACCCAACTGCTCCTGGACTCTGTGTCCTTCTCTCCTGACAAGGTGGAGGAGTTTTTATCAAACCTCGACTCTGATTCTGCAACTGGACCAGATGGCATCAGCCCTCGGGTCCTAAAATCCTGCTCTGCCGCTCTATCTCACCCTCTCTCTGTTCTTTTCACCCTCTCTTTTGCTCAAGGTCATCTGCCAGCATCTTAGAAATCAGCAAACATCACCGCTTTACACAAAAAATGTGCAAAAACAGATCCTTGCAACTACAGACCAATCAGCCTGCTCCCAATTATCAGCAAAGTCATGGAATCCATCATTGCTTCAGATATCAAATCCTTCCTCTTCTCCAATGGCTTGATCTCTGATCATCAATTTGGATTCAGACCAGGTAATTCTACTATGGACATGTTGCTTCTGCTGTCTCAACAATGGATGGAGGTCCCTCAATGCCAAACAGAAATCAGAGCTGTCTCACTTGACATATCACGTGCCTTCAATACGGTCTGGCACCCAGCTCTGCTCACCAAACTCACCTCCTATGGTATTCAGGGAAATCTCCACTCATGGCTTGTGGATTTCCTCTCTGGTTATAGGCAACGTGTGCCCTGAATGGATTTCTCTCATCTTCCCTTCCTGTTCTGGCTGGAGTTTCCCAAGGTAGTGTTCTGGCCCTGTGCTATTTCTGGTCTTCATCAATGACCTCTCCGACTCTCTGGAAAATCCTCTCTATCTCTTTGCTGATGACTCCACTATCTGCCGCTCCATTCCTCATCCCTCAGATCGGCAGTCTGCAGCCTCCTCACTCTCTGCAGACCTGGACAAAATCACAGACTGGTCAAACAAGTGGAACATGTCTTTCAATCCTGACAAATCTCACACTCTTACAATGTCTCTCCGAAAGGACCGACTGGACAACCCTCCCATCTACTTTCTCAAAAATCCTCTCCAAGAAGTTCTGTCGCTCAAGCTTTTGGGTCTCACTATCTGCCATGATCTTTCATGGGAAAACCACATTTCCAAGCTGGCCTCCAAAGCCAGTCGCCGACTGGGCATCCTCCATCGTGCGAAGTCCTTCCTTGGCACACCTGAGCTCCTCACCACATACAAGGCTTTCATCGCAGCTCAATGGAATACTGTTCCCCCCTCTGGGCTGGTGCTCCTGCCTCACACCTTGCTCGGCTTCACGCTGTTGAGGCCAAAGCTTTTCAGAATCATTGGAATCTCATGCGATGTAGTCAACTCCGAGGGCCTTTCACTCACTCACCGCAGGCAGGTTGGTGGTCTTTCTGTCTTCTACCGACTCCTCTCCGGCCTTGCTCCCCCAGCTCTCTCTGTGCTCTGTCCCCCCCAATATTCCTTCAGGTCGCACAAGATCTGCCTGCAACCCTCTTATGGTTTAAACTGCCAAAGTCTAGGCTCTCTGCTCACGTTCACTCTTTCATTCCCCTTTTCTCCGCCTCTGGAACAAACTCCCCCACTCCCTTCAATCCCCACTCCTCCTCCAGGTCTTTAAAACAGCTGTTCACCACCCATCTCTTATCTTCCCCCATCGAAAACCTGATCTTTTCTACCCCCGGTAATTCACCCCCAGAGTCCTTGCAGTGTTCATATGTTTTATTCCTCTCCCACCTCCCCCCAAGTCCTCCCGATGTCCTGCTCTCCAAATGTTGTGTTTGTGTCCTTCCCCCTCTCTCCCCATCTTGTCTGCCGCTCCCCTTGTTTTTTGTGATTTGTGTGTCGGTTTGTCTTTTTGTGTGATTAATGTTAGCTCTTTCACGAGCCTCGATGTTGTATACAAAAAAAAAAAATTGTGTTGAAACTAATAAAACACAAAATAAAAAAAACTTTATGTTGACTTGAAGGCTCCAAGCACTGACTATATATATAGCCCTCATTGAGGTAAAAATAAAAGTAAAAAGCCTGCTATCGCTTGCCAAGCTAGCCGTTTCCCCCTCCCCCTCCCCCCTCCCCTCCCCCCCCCTGCCCTCCCCCTCCACTCCCCCCACCTCTCCCCCCTCCCCCCTCCCTCCTCCCCCCCTCCCCTCCCCCCTCACCTCTCTCCCCTCCCCCCTCTCTTCCTCCCCCTCCCTCCCTCTTCTCCCCCTCTCCTCCTCCCCCTCCCTCCTATTCTCCCCTCCCCTTCCTCCTCCCCTCCCGGCAATGCCGGGTACTTCCCATGGCCAGCTGTACGTGGGGCTGCTCGAGGGTTGGAAAACCAAGCAATCTTATGTCTTGGCACCAAGTAAGAAATCCAGAAATGTTGTATACCAAGAGGTTTTGAGAAATTGAAATTGACAAAACGTCATGTAGGAAATGTACTGTGATATTGCTCTAAAATATACATGTTCTTTTCATCATATTTGTATTATTCTTATTCAACCCGGGCGAAGCCGGGTACCTCAGCTAGTATATATATTATATACTATATATATATATATATATATATATATATATATATATATATATATATATATTTACGGTTTTTAGAACCTTCACTTTGTAAAATAATAATTCTTGTAAATATCCCCCTTTGTAAAGGTTGCACCCTAGTTTAGGGCCATGTACAACACGAAGGACACCATAGGATCTTCTTTAGTTTATTTCATTAGTCTATGTTTCAGTTAAGGATCTGTTTCCAATAGTTTGACTCTGCGTTGTATTAATCAAATAACCTAGGCCCCTTCAATTATCCCCAATCTCTCTCTCTCTCCAAAGTGCGCAGTAGCCGTATTGCAGCGTTCGCTGCCTTGGAGCTAAAGCTCGCCCCAAGCCGCCATTGCCAGCAGCGTCGCTCCCTTTTGGTTTGTTCCTGCCCACCGCCATTACGCACGCAGTCAGAGTGGGAGAAAAAGGGAGGAGCGTCCAGGAACACAGGCGTGGCCCCATCGACGCGTCACGAGGGGAGGTACTGATGAACCCTCGTGACCAATCCGGGCTGAGGCGTGTTCCCCGGTAGGCGGAGCAAAGCGGACGCGGCTTGATACGCGAGGCTTGCAATAAAAGCGCGAGCGCAAAGCCTTTTTACGGAGATGGACCAGAGAGCAGATGCGGGGGAGATCGGCAGATGCGAGAGAACAGCGCAGAGGCGGCGAATATAAGAACATTGCACGGAGGATCGTTGGGACGATCGTTTTCGATACGAACTGCCGTGGTTTTGAGAGCGTTCGGCCACTTTATACGTTACCGTGCATTCCAGCCCCTCGCATATGTAAGGTCCGGTCGTGCGTCAAGCTGCCTGCCGTTCATCACCCGCAGACCCGGAGCCTGGACCACCCCATCGCCTGGAACATCTGCCTGGACCTTCCTCCCCTACAGCTACCAATCCGTGTGAGTCTGTCTGTTTGTCCTGGCGTGTTTATATAAGATTGTATAGGTTGCCCTATGTCCTTTTATTTCCCTCTTCTTGTATATTCCCTTCTTTCGTTTCTCTTTTTAAGATCGTAATAAACCATATTTGTTCTTCCTTCACCCTTCTTATTCTTTGCTTCCTCTCATCCGATCGCTTGCGTCCTGTCCCCAATTGAGTACCTATGGCACGATTTGGCCAACCGCTTTAAATCGGGTTTAGTCCCTTTGTTAACGGCTCGAGCTGCGGATTGCTAAACCGCTCGGCAATCTTCCATCTTGTCCGTGGCTCGAGCAGAAGTATCGTCCTGCTTTGCGGAGAGGTTGGCGAAGGGACCTGGGACTCCATTGACCAGTCACCGTGGTCAACCTCAACCCCGCACGGCAGCGCGAAATCTTCTAGGACTAGGACGGCCAGTGTAATAGACGAGGGGATTAAACCCCCCTCGGTAAGGGGAGGTGCCATAACCGAGATCCGTAACAATATATATATATATATATATATATATATATATATACATATATACTGTATATATATATATATATCATATAAATATATCATTATATATATATATATACATATATATATATACATATATATATATATATATACATTATATATATATACATATATATATAATATATACATATATATATAAATACATATATATTATATATATATATACATATATAATATATATATATACATATATATATATATATATATATATATATATATATATATATATACACATGTGTATATATATATATATATATATATATATATATATATATATATATATATATATATGTATATATATATATATATATATATATATAGATAGATATATATATATATATATATATATATATATATATATATATATATATATATACTGTATATATATATATATATATATATATATATATATATATATATATATATATATATATGTATATAGATAGATATATATATCTGTGCAGTGTCTGTCTTGTGTTGTGTTGTGTTGTCTTGTGTTTGTCTTGTCTTGTCACTGAACTACTTTCTCAAACTTTTGTGAAATCGTACCAAACTTCTGGTATGCACATATCTCTCCCGTCGGTATGTCCTAAGGGTATTGTTTGGAAAAAATTCCCAATTTTCTGTTTGGAATTTTTTTGAGAATTTTTTTTTTTCAACTTCAATTGTTTATAAAATGTGATATCACGTATATTACAAATACATTTGTGCCAAATAATTGTTTGAATTATGATTGGTTTAAACCATGACAAAACAGCAACTCGGGTACAGTCATTTATCTATATATCTACACATCTGGGCAGTGTCTGTGTTGTCACTTAACGACTCCCTCAAACTTTTGTTTCCGTGGTTGTGAAGTGTTTTTAATAACGTTGTGGTGGTTTTGAATCACATGGTGGTGAGGTATTTTGAATTATGTGGTGGTGAGGTGTTTTTAAATGACGTGGTGGTGAGGTGTTTTTAAATCACGTGGTAGTGAAGTGTTTTGAATTACGTGGTGGTGAGGTGTTTTGAATTACGTGGTGGTGAGGTATTTATAATTACGTGGTGGTGAGGTGTTTTTAATTATGTGGTGGTGAGGTGTTTTGAATTAGTTGGTGATGAGGTGTTTTTGAATTACGTGGTGGTGAGGTGTTTTGAATTACTTGGTAGTGAGGTGTTTTTATTACGTGTTTTATGGCTGTGAGGTGTTCTAAATCACTTGGTGGTGAGGTGTTTTGAATTACTTGGTGGTGAGATGTTTTGAATTACTTGGTGGTGAGGTGTTTTGAATTACGTGGTGGTGAGGTGTTTTGAATTACGTGGTGGTGAGGTGTAATCGTCCCAAACTTCCAGTCTCACCTACCCCTCCCCTATGTATGTGCTGGGGGGTTCTTTCTTGAAAAAAAAACATTCAACCTAAATCTTCAACCTAAATTGCCTATTAAAATGTAATATCACAAACACAACAAATACATTTGTGCAAAATAATTGTTTGTGTATCACAAACACAACAAATACATTTGTGCAAAATAATTGTTTGTGTTATGATTGGTGTAAATCATGACAACACAGCAACTCAGGTACATTATCCTCAGCTAAAATAAGCCCGTTCCTCAGTAACGACGCTTGGTGAGGCGAGCGCAGCGAGCTGAGCCAAGCTAGTGTATATATAATATATATATATATATATATATATATATATATATATATATATATATAACTGTAAGAAATAGTAGAAACTCCAAAGTACGAGCAGGGCGTCTCATTTGTATTGAATATATAATCGTTAGATTAAATAAGACACGGACGTAGCTTCAGGACGTCAATCTTTAATTGTCGACAAGCTTTCGACCAACAAAGGTCTTCTTCTGAGTCAGCCCCAAGTTCGACGGAAGTGACCACCCTAATATATATATATATATATATTATATATATATATATATATATATATATATATATATATATATATATATATATATATATATTGTTACGGTTTTCCGCCACCCTTCCTACCCTTACCAAGGGGAGATTAAGCCCTTTGTTCTTTCTAGGCCGGCGTAACCGAGACTTGAAACGCCCCTTCCGGGCAAACGCAAGGTAGGGTTTTGGGACAAGTCTCGCACATACCTAAATACCTGCGCTGCCACGGAAGCGGGGAACCAAGCCTCGCACGAGCCACGTGTAATTTGGTTACACCGAGCGGATTGCGTACCACGTAATCCGTGCAGTTACCGTTAGTATTGGAACCCAATTAGAGCGGTTCTATTCGTACCACGCTTAGTCAATGATGGAAAACACGAGACGGTCGAATAATAGGTTTAATTATTATTTACACATATATGTACAAGTCGGTAGAAAGCAGACACAGAGCAGAACTTAAGCAGTCTTATAATAAATCCCAGACACGGGCCCGATCACACTCACAAAGGGGAAATGCAGGTAGAATGTTGTTCACGCGCTGCCTTGGTCATCCAGGAACGGCTTCGCCCGGCGTGGCTCTCCATGGTCCCAGCACAAGAAAGCAAGCAGGTGGTGGGAGGGATCCTCGTAGCACGTCTCTCGAACAAAGGGCAGATGAGGCAGGAAGGCAGGAGGGAATGTACGCGTCTCTCGGCGGCTTGGCGGTTTTCCACAGCGCGTTGTTACCGGCGCGCTATCACTCACGTAACCCAATAGAGGCTCGGCCTCAAGCTCAACCGAGCGTCCACTTAAGTACGAGCGCTTATACTTAGTTCATGCGCATCTTTTCTCCGAACTCGTAACTCTCATCAATACTCAGTCAAGCACCTCCCTTCGCAGAACTGCAAGCTCACCTCTCCACAGAAGGACTCCTCATAACTCACCGAACTCCTGGTGCGGACTTCGTGCAACGGGTTTTATTGCCACGCCCTGAGCCCTCTCGAACGTTCCAACCACACCCTGTGACGCATTGCCACAGCCACTCCCTCTGAGCCCTGATTAGCGGCTCGCGCTTACCGTCAGCTTCTCTGCCACCCTCATTCGGTCCCTGCTCGATTTGCCAGGCCTGCCTCGTGTTAATTTGTGCCAAAAGCCAAAAAGCCAAAGGCAGCACAAGGAGGCATAAGGCAATGGAGGCGGCATAAGGCAATGAAGGAATGAAAAGGACCTAACTCTCATTATTCTACTCAACGCAAAACTAACACAGGAAAAGGACTATGCTCACAAATACTAATAAATAACTGAACTATCGCGAGGCTACGTGTTGTTTTGTGACTAACTATGAGGGGAAATTTAACCTTTATTGTACAAAACTCAACCGCAACACTACCCCTCTCCCTCGTCAGACTCGTCCCCGAGTCGAACCTAACAAAAATGGAACGACCGGTTTTGAGAATGATCTGGAAAATTAACTTTTACTAGTTCCCCATAACATTTACTCTAACCCGTGTATGCGACAGTTTTAAAACACTAAATATGCCCCCCCCCCTATTGCGTTGAGTAGCTACTCTAACAGAATCACATCCACAATTAACCGAATCCGGAATTTGTAAAACTAAACATATAGCCGGTGGGCACCATTTTTAGATACAAGCACAGAAAACTTCACCTTATTTACAGTTCTATGACCCAGGACCTGTCCTTTTTGGGAAGAAGATTGGAGGGGAGAGAAAGCACAGCAAAGCACAAAAACACACTCAAAAATTCATTGCACTTGCTGCTTGATTCTTGCATCTTGCTTCTTGCTTCTTCTGTGTGCATATATCAAACCGGCTAGCCCCCGGACCGGCATACAGGCCATTCCTGCTCTTCAGGGCTAACTAAACTTACAAATCTTCTCGTCCCTAGCACACCATAATTAAAAAATGCACAACAAATGCGTTTATAGTTTTTCTTTGCCAAGCAGGGCCAATCTTATGTGGTCCGACTGCGTGACATTAAGACCACTCAAAACAAGTGGTCCAAAGATGCAAGGTGATGCTGCAGCAAGGTGCTGCACAGCAGAGGTGCAAGGCCACAAAACTTGTGGTCCATAAGTGTAATAATGTGCAGCAAAGTGTTTGCGGCAGCAAAGTGCCGCACAGGTGCAGCAAAGTTATAACAAAAGGATATGGCAGCAAATGTTGCGCCATTCAGCTGCACAGATGTAACAACATGCAGCAGGGATGATGCACATATGTAGCAAGGTGCAGCAAGGAATGCTGTACAGGTTGATGGTGCTGCACAGTTCCACCTCCAAAATAGTCCTGGGGTGGGGGGAGAGACAAAGCACGACCAGCAAAGCGGAAAGGGCGCAAAGGTACACAGCAAAACGAGGTAATGCAGCACGAGGGGCGCGGAAGAGCGAGCGGAGCAGGCTCGTCCCTAGCCGTTTGTACCCCCATCGTCGGCTTACACAACCCTAGCCCTTCCTTGTATTTACAAATTCGTCCCTACGTCTTGTTTCCCATATCCCCCTCTAATTCAAATTCGTCTCCCAATCCCTCCCAGGAAGGAAGGCATGGAACAAACACAATGTCCTCTTACGTCGTGATGCGTCTTACACTCAAACAGTTTACCAAGCCTTGGTGTGGAGCTTCGTCCTCCTTGGTGAATGGCTGTGGATGGCGCGAAGGGGATTTCTCATCCTAACTACACTACTGACTTTTACTTTTAACCTACCCAGAGTCATACCCTGCCAAGCGGCCTCTTTAAACTATGTGGTTCTAAAAACCGAATTCCCATTGTCCACTCTGCGGTGCCCTTGAAATTTGGGTCTCACTCCCACAAATTTTCTCTCTGTGCCCTTGCACAATTTTGGGGCTGGGTCGTGTGGCTCCACTTGCAGGTCCAACTTCCTACGCACCTCCGCCACTGAAGTTGCCACCCGAGCTTACCTGCTCCTGCGACTACCTAAACTGGGGAAGGCCCCTCCTGGCTCTTTACCCCCTGATGCCCACCTTGGCATTGGGCAACCAGGGTCCTCTCCTGGGATCCTCGGGCCCCACTCAACACTACTCTAACTGGCTCCCAGAGCCTACCTGCGGCCTCACCTGGCCGACAAACTACCAGTGGCGGAGTGCCCCAATAATCATACACACCAATTAAACCACACGCCCAGCCATTCACTGACTCATGCACCGTCCAAAGCACTACTTTGCCACTACCTGCACCACAGGTGTCAATATCCATACAAATTTTGCCTAAGCCCTCTACCTGGCTTTACACTACCCCCCCCCCCCCCCCCGGGCTTTCACGAATTGGTTCCATCTCCCCCCATTCCGTCCTTTGCACCATGCATTCCACACCTTTTAATCCACACCAAGCATTCCACACCACTTCTTCGCACACCATTTATCTCACACACTTTTTTTTCCTCGCACACCTTTTGTGCTTACACACCACTTTCCATACACCTCAACACAATTCCATTTGTCTCACTCACAATTCCTCACACACACAGCATCATCTATCTAACTGCTTTTCCCCTAAAACTCGTGCTTCCCCGTCATCTCGTTACACTATGCACTCCCTTCGTCATTAACAACCATCTAAACTACCGACATCCCCACTACAGTACAAATGTCACTACTTAAATCTCATGTCTTCTACAGTCTTCTAATTCCCTATCATTATCCTAGCCCTCCCTCGGCTAGCTTTGGTGCCCCATGGAGGTAACCATCGCTGCTCCCCCCCCCCCCCCCCCCCACATGTGCCTGTCACTGCCATCCCCTTAATCTAATGCTCATGGGCCCTGTCCATGTGAGGAATGGTGAAACTACCATTCCTCCACGCAGGGTACAGTATCCTCATCCGTCCACTACACTCGAGCCTCTTCGTGTGGATGTTCTTTGTCATGGCTCAGCCTCGAAAGGCCGAGCGATCCGTGCGGGTGGTTGGTCGCCTGTATGGGATGTCCGTCCGGCATTTTCGATCCAGGGGAGGAGGCATGGACGGGCCGAAGTGCAGGGGCCCATCTCGGTGCGGGGCCTCGTGGTCCCACGCACGATGACCCAACCGCCCACGGTCGGAGCACCGCACCCGCCAAAGTGCGCGGCTCCGAAATCTCCTACCTCCCCTTGAACTTCGCCGTTCGTCTTTGCCGCCACGGCGCGGCACCAACCATACAGGGCGGGGGCCGGCACGGGTCGTGCATGGCGATCCTTGTGAAACCGCCACGCCACCGATCCCTGCTGCACACAACTCACCGAGGGCTCATGTCGGTTATCCGTCGCACTAAACGCTACCCCGGTCGGTGTCGATGCTTGAGCCGCGTTCTCACCACTCGCGACCCACTCCGCACTCGCACACCCAGGCATCCCCACGCCTCTCATACACTCCGTTACCGCACTCATAGACGCACTCACGCCTTTCACAAACTCCGTTACACACTCTTCCCGCACAGTCTGTAACACCCACGGGTGTGCACTCTCCTGGTACACACCCAATCATCGCACACTTTTTCTCCATGCACTCTTCTTGTGCACACTCTCTCGTTACATACTCCGTAACACCCACGGGTGTGCACTCCCCTGGTACACACCCAATCATCGCACACTTTTTCTCCATGCACTCTTCTCATGCACACTCTCCTACCGCACAACCTGTAACACACTCTCCCGTTACCGCACACTCTGGCGCACATTTTTCTCTCACACGCGCGCCAGTTGCCCTCGTACGCCGCACAATGGACCTTCTGCGACCGCCCGGGTTTCGTTTCTTTCCCAAGCGCGCCAAAACCCCTTTCGCGCCAAACACATTCGCGCCATTATTCCTACTCACCTTGGGGACCTCCTTTTCTGGCAGCACCTGCAAACTTTTTATTGAGTTAGCAAGCCCGACATCACGATGCAAATACAAACTTTGGATGCATTCCATTACTTCCCTCTGTGCTATATTTTCCGACTCTGCCATCTCTTCGGGCCCCAATTGTTTCTTTAATTACCTCTACAATTGTCGGCGCCCATGAATTTTCCCTTTCCAATTCGGGGACCGTCAGATTTTCTACACCCCGCGTCGTGATTTCTATATCCCCGGTCAATTTGGCTGTGCTCTGCTCTACTTCGCTCTCCACGCGTTCCTCACACCGCATCACCTCGTCGTGCCGCATTGCGACCTCCTCGCTCAACCTGCGCCCCCATTTCTTTCAATTCCCGGGTGAATTTGTCACTCTAGGCATCCATTTTGTTTTCCAACCTTTTTAACCCATCTTTCATTCCCTGGGTGGATTTGTCACTCATTTCTTTCATTTCTGCCATGAATTGCGCCATGAAGAATCGCATGTCCATAACCCCCACTTGCGCAGCGGGCGCGGCCCTCGTCGCCACGTGCGAGGTGCCGCCATTTTCTTTACCAGCTGCCGCACCCTTTTCAGCTTCCACTACTACCAACTGTCCCTCTCGGTCCTGGGTCATTAATTTTTCATTTTCTACCCCTACCGGCATTCGACCGCCTTGACTAGCCATGGTACGAATACAATTTTGGATTTTAAACTAAATTTCGGTCGCTCGTAATTTTTGAGTGCGTGAAGCGCACTCCAGGTCCAATCTCACTCCCGGACACCAAATGTTACGGCCAATATGTACAATTTGGTGTCCAAAAATTTTGTCCAGGGTTCCAAATCCCCACTACTGACTACCAATTGTTACGGTTTTCCGCCGCCCTTCCGACCCTTACCAAGGGGAGATTAAGCCCCTTGTTCTTTCTGGGCCGGCGTAACCGAGACTTGAAACGCACCTTCCGGGCAAACGCAAGGTATGGTTTCGGGACAAGTCTCGCACGTACCTAAATACCTGCGCCGCCACGGAAGCGGGGAACCACGCCTTGCACGAGCCACGTGTAATTTGGGTACACCGAGGGGATTGCGTACCACGGGGTCCGTGCAGTTACCATTAGTATTGGAACCCGATTAGAGCGGTTCTATTCGTACCACGCTTAGTCAATGATGGAAAACACGAGACGGTCGAATAGAGGAATAACAGGTTTAATTATTATTTACACTTATATATACAAGTCAGTAGAAAGCAGACACAGAGCAGAACTTAAGCAGTCTTATATTAATCCCAGACACGGGCCCGATCACACTCACAAAGGGGAAATGCAGGTAGAATGGGGTTCACGCGCTGCCTTGATCGTCCAGGAATGGCTTCGCCCAGCATGGCTCTCCACAGTCCCAGCACGTCCGGCAAAGAAGGCAAGCAGTTGGTGGGAGGGATCCTCGTAGTGCGTCTCTCGAACAAAGGGCAGATGAGGCAGGAAGGCGGGAGGGAATGTACGCATCTCTCGGCGGCTTGGCGGTTTTCCACAGCGCATTGAGTTACCGGCGTGCTATCACTCGCATAACCCAATAGAGGCTCGGCCTCAAGCTCAACCGAGCATCCACTTTAGTACGAGCGCTTGTACTTAGTTCATGCACGTCTTTTCTCCTACTTCATATCTCTCATCAATACTCAGTCAAGCGCCTCCCTTCGCAGAACTGCAAGCTCACCTCTCCACAGAAGGACTCCTCATAATTCACCGAACTCCTGGTGGGGGCTGCGCGCAACGGGTTTTATTGCCACGCCCTGAGCTCTCCTG
>NC_136264.1:214674666-214689666 GCF_964187855.1 Myxine glutinosa | reverse complement strand
GACAATTACCAAGCAAAGAAGATAATAGTGGGGTTCACAGGCCGAGAACACTCCCGAGCTAAGCAGGCACCTGGCATTCGACAAGGGCCTTAGGAGCAGCCCGGTGATGGTCTTTTCTCGGTGGAATGCCAGAAGTGGATTTGCGAGCACGACATTGAAACCTTGCTCCACCATGCCCTGAAATGTTGAACCAAATGACATCAATAGAGGCAGCCATTATGGAAAAGACCCCACCAAGGGTGCAATCTTGAGGGCCAAGATGCATGGGAACATTTACAAGACAATGGCCAGTAGTGCTTCAGACAACTAACAAAGAAATGTGGTGCAACTTTCCACTATACACAGCTGGTGGCCGGCCTCCGAGCAGGGGTAAGCTCCGGTCACTCCATTTTTTGATCGAGGGCCTACAGCAGACTTAGATAGATCTGCCACCGACGCCCCTGACCAAACCAAATCGATGGATGCCCGCTCGAGTGTCATCTTTTGACGCGGCCGTCGTACGGGCGGTCGCAGTCCGGCGACTTCCTGCTTGTTTGGCGCCACGAAAGGAGGGAAACAAAAACAGAAAGGCCATTAGGGTGCCTTTGCGAAGGATCAGGTTGCACCGCCCTAATAACAGCCCTCCAGGCCGTTCTTTTTTTCCTGCAGGCAGACGGGGTGGCATGGCCTTCCTTCCTGGGACTAGGGAAAAAGGACACACAATGAAGTGAAACGACAAATAAAACAAGAAGTGCTCCAACATCATGAATGGCAAACTTAGCTAAACTGTAAGGGCTTGATAAGAGTGATGAGAGGATCTCCTTTCACAATATTCTGCTGAATATCCCTGATGAGCAGCACACTGTGCACGTAAAATGGCACAAAAAGGGTTCCTTTCATGCATAGTCTCCTTTACCCACCTGAAATACCCAGCCATGGCGTCAGCACTGAAGCAATAGCCTAGTTGCTTTCCCACCAGGGGCCAAGCTCTGTCTGTCACAGGGAAAGCAAAAAGGACATGGAATCATGCTTGAGGTCTCTTCTTTAATCCATGTCGGTCCATGAAATCCACGAAATACCTGCACCAAGATGAACACCGGTTGTGGAGCATTTTGAGGAAAGAGAATCTTTTACTTTCCAAAAGTGTCTGAACCATTCACGTCTGTGGCCGGCTTGAGGCAGCGGTGTTTGATTGCTGGGGCCTGCCCGACGGACAATAGGACTGGGGGCAAGACGAGGCTGGGGAAGGCCGTTTCCTTCCTTCCTGCGTGGGCTTTCTGCCTCGCTGCGTCAACTGAATGGCCCGAGGGGCGGACAGGCACGGGGAGGCGGGCAGCCGCTCAAAGACGCTCTTTATGAACGGCCTTCCCGGTCCACAACCTACCCCCTGAACCACCCCCCGACCCGTTTCCAAAGCCGCTGTAAACATAGAGACCCGTGGGCAGCACGATGCCCCGCGGGCACCCCAGATCTCTGAATATGCTCAATAATACAACGGTGCACCAAGTGCGAGAGCCCATCTGAATGTGCTCAATAATACAACGGTGCACCTAGAGTGAAAGCCCATCTGAATGTACTCAATAATACAACGGTGCACCTAGAGTGAAAGCCCATCTGAATGTGCTCAATAATACAACGGTGCACCTAGAGCGAGAGGCCATCTTGGCAGTGATAGGCCATCTGGATGTTCTCAATAATACAATGTTTCACCTAGAGCGAGAGCCCATCTGAATGTGCTCAATAATACAACGGTGCACCAAGAGTGAAAGCCCATCTGAATGTGCTCAATAATACAACAGTGCACCTAGAGCGAGAGGCCATCTTGGCAGTGATAGGCCATCTGGATGTGCTCAATAATACAATGTTTCACCTAGAGCGAGAGCCCGTCTGAATGTGCTCAATAATACAACGGTGCGCCTCGAGTGAAAGCCCACGGAATGTGCTCAATAATACAACAGTGCACCTTGAGTGAAAGCCCATCTGAATGTGCTCAATAATATAACAGTGCACCAGCGCACCTGGAGTGAAAGCCCATCTGAATGTGCTCAATAATACAACGGTGCACCTCGAGCGAGAGGCCATCTTGGCAGTGATAGGCCATCTGGATGTTCTCAATAATACAATGTTTCACCTAGAGAGAGAGCCCATCTGAATGTGCTCAATAATACAACGGTGCACCAAGAGCGAGAGCCTATCTGAATGTGCTCAATAATACAACGGTGCACCTAGAGCGAGAGGCCATCTGAATGTGCTCAATAATACAATGGTGCACCTCGAGTGAGAGACCATCTTAGCAGTGAGAGGCCATCTGAATGTGCTTAATAATACAACGGTGCACCTAGAGCGAGAGGCCATCTTGGCAGTGAGAGGCCATCTGAATGTGCTTAATACAACGGTCCACCTAGAGCGAGAGGCCATCTTAGCAGTGAGAGCACATCTGAATGTGCTCAATAAGAGAACAGTGCACCTGGAACGAGAGGCCCTCTGAATGTGCTCAATGATGCACCTCGAGTGAGACCATCTGAATGTGCTCAATAATGCAACGGTGAACCGAGAACGAGAAGCCCTCTGAATGTGCTCAATAATACAATGGTGCACCTCGAGTGAGAGCCCATCTGAATGTGCTTAATAATACAACGGTGCACCTAGAGCGAGAGGCCATCTTAGCAGTGAGAGGCTATCTGAATGTGCTTAATAATACAACGGTGCACCTCGAGTGAGAGACCATCTGAATGTGCTCAATTATACAATGGTGCACCCAGAGTGAGAGGCCATATGAATGTGCTCAATAATACAATGTTGCAACTAGAGCAAGAGTCCATCTTGGCAGTGAGAGGCCATCCGAATGTTCTCAATAATCCAACAGTGCACCTAGAGCAAGAGTCCATCTTGGCAGTGAGAGGCCATCCGAATGTTCTCAATAATACAACGGTGCACTTAGAGCACATTCAGATGTGCTCTAGGTGCATGTAAGCCATTCGTTTGAAGAGTTGATCGCTCTTCCTTTGCTGGAGACCAAGCAGATGGAATGCATCATTTTGATGTTGATTCCATTTGCTATCTCTATAAGGGGCCGAAGCTACAATATATAAGGGATCCCTCTGAGCACATCCTAAAACACGACCTGGACACAGTAAAGGTTTCATATTTCATATATTTTCTGCTTTATAGTCAAAAGATGTGTTTCAAATTGCACCGTCAATTTGATACCAGCACACAGCCATCATCAAAAGTCAGGTGATCTCGCCACAAATAAATACATATAAAATATTAAATTTCAAGTAATAAATATTTTTACACTAGACAAAGTTGTTGTTTTTTTAAACTGAGAAATTAGAAAATACAAACCTCTATAATATGATTTTATACATTAAGGGAAAAGAGATATCGAAAAGGAGAAGCCACAGGATAAGCGTTATAGACTCGTTTAGTCCGAAACCTTCTTGCATTCACATTCCACAGGATGGAAACAGCATTAGTGTACTGTATATAGCCAACTCTACCCTTAAACATTCATGGTATAGCTTGTTCTTTACATTTATATTAAAGCTATGTACAAAAATAGATATACAATAATTTGTTATTTTATACAGGGCAAATAAAGACAACTTTGCTGTGCCACAGGTCATGCACTTCAAGGCCTGTGTAAATGAACACTCCACCACGTGGGTAAATAAAAACACTCGGATTGCGCTTGAAAAATGTACGCGACTCTTTACGGATCGGGCTGCCACCACGAGTAACCGGGCCGTCGCCCCGTATCCCCGACGTTTCGCGTCTCGTCGATCCGTCCCATCCGTTTGAAGGGCTTCTCCATAAGCCGGACCGCACCTTGTGCCCCTTCCATCAAATGGGCTTGCGTGGTGGGATCTCAGGAGGCCGACGGCACACCGTGTTCGAGTTCGGACAGCGGCAGCGCGGTGCGCCCACTCGCTCGTAAGCGGACAGGCACGCCTTCAGACAGCAGCGGCTGGGAAGATAGCATGGCAGACAGGGCAGACACAGGGAGGCTAGGGCCATGCAGCCCCACCTCAGGGCGCAATGCGACTGACTGCAACCCGCGCAAGGCTTGTCGGCCCACGAATCGCTCGAGTCCCCATCGCCGTAGTCCATACAGTGGTAGAACAGGGCTTTGATGCAGCAGAGGCACGTGGCGTATTCCAGGGTGCTCTCGGCCGAGCACAGGCAGCGCTTTTCGCAGAGCCAGCACGTCGGTAGCGTGCGGGGTGCCGTGCATTCATCGCATTTGCACAGTCCGCATTTCTCACACATGAGAGTATGTTTGGTCCAGTCCCCATCGACCTTGGCTTGGTTGGCATGCAGGCAACATCCGAGGGACCTTCCCTCCTTATTGACTACGTCTGCAGTCTCCAGGGTCTTGCCGGTCCGCGGCCCCGGCTGTCCGCAAATCACGGCATCGCCGCTAGAGTGCAAAGGGCTCAGCAGCCTCCGCTCGGATCCGAGGCTCCCGCCGCTCGTCTGGGACGTCGTGCTGCCACCGCTTGCCGAGCGCCTTGGCAAAGGAGGTGGCGGGAGACAAGTGGAGGTAGATCCACGTGCGGGTGGCAGTGGTGGCGGGAGCGTCGGTGGCGGCACCGGTTTAGGACCAGGAGGCAAAGGTTGTGGGTTGGATCTTCGCATCGACGGCTTGGTCGCCGTAGTCCGGCGCGGCGCCTTGTTAGGACACAAAGCGCTGGGAGGTTCCGTGTAGTCGTTGCTCGCCCGGATGGCCATGATCTGCTCCAGGGACAGCACGTGCCCCGAGGGTTCTCGAAGGGACTCGACCTCAAGCGCCGTTCGCTCGAGAAGACGCGGATGGCGCACGAGCACGCGGCGTCCACTCAGAGCGCTCTCCTCGACATTCGGACGCCAAGCTCGAGTATCCATTTGCGTCAATGATCCCGAGTCGAGCTGCACGGGTAGTGGGAAACAGAGGGAGCATGGTAAATACGACAGGGGGCGAGCATGGTCAATACGACAGGGGGCGAGCATGGTCAATACGACAGGGGTGCGAGCATGGTCAATACGACAGGGGGGCGAGCATGGTCAATACGACAGGGGGGCGAGCATGGTCAATACGACAGGGGGGCGAGCATGGTCAATACGACAGGGGGGCGAGCATGGTCAATACGACAGGGGGGCGAGCATGGTCAATACGACAGGGGGGCGAGCATGGTCAATACGACAGGGGGGCGAGCATGGTCAATACGCCGGGGGCGAGCATGGTCAATACGACAGGGGGGCGAGCATGGTCAATACGACAGGGGGGCGAGCATGGTCAATACGACAGGGGGGCGAGCATGGTCAATACGACAGGGGGGCGAGCATGGTCAATACGACAGGGGGGGCGAGCATGGTCAATACGACAGGGGGGGCGAGCATGGTCAATACGACAGGGGGGGCGAGCATGGTCAATACGACAGGGGGGCGAGCAACCGAGCATGGTCAATACGACAGGGGGGCGAGCATGGTCAATACGACAGGGGGGCGAGCATGGTCAATACGACAGGGGGGCGAGCATGGTCAATACGACAGGGGGGCGAGCATGGTCAATACGACAGGGGGGCGAGCATGGTCAATACGACAGGGGGGCGAGCATGGTCAATACGACAGGGGGGCGAGCATGGTCAATACGACAGGGGGGCGAGCATGGTCAATACGACAGGGGGGCGAGCATGGTCAATACGACAGGGGGGCGAGCATGGTCAATACGACAGGGGGGCGAGCATGGTCAATACGACAGGGGGGCGAGCATGGTCAATACGACAGGGGGGCGAGCATGGTCAATACGACAGGGGGGCGAGCATGGTAAATACGACGGGGGGCGAGCATGGTAAATACGACAGCGGGGTGAGCATGGTAAATACGACAGGGGGGCGAGCATGGTAAATACGACAGGGGGGCGAGCATGGTAAATACGACAGGGTGGCGAGCAACGAGCATGGTAAATACGACAGGGGGGCGAGCAACGAGCATGGTAAATACGACAGGGGGGCGAGCAACGAGCATGGTAACTACGACAGGGGGGCCAGCATGGTAAATATGACAGGGGGGGCGAGCATGGTAAATACGACAGGGGGGCTAGCATGGTAAATACGACAGGGGGGGGCGAGCATGGTAAATACGACAGGGGGGGCGAGCATGGTAAATACGACAGGGGGGCTGGCATGGTAAATACGACAGGGGGGGCGAGCATGGTAAATACGACAGGGGGGGGGCTAGCATGGTAAATACGACAGGGGGGGCGAGCATGGTAAATACGACAGGGGGGCGAGCATGGTAAATACGACAGGGGGGCAAGCATGGTAAATACGACAGGGGGGGGCGAGCATGGTAAATACGACAGGGGGGGGCGAGCATGGTAAATACGACAGGGGGGGGCGAGCATGGTAAATACGACAGGGGGGGCGAGCATGGTAAATACGACAGGGGGGGCGAGCATGGTAAATACGACGGGGGGGGCGAGCATGGTAAATACGACGGGGGGGGGGCGAGCATGGTAAATACGACGGGGGGGGCGAGCATGGTAAATACGACGGGGGGGGCCAGCATGGTAAATACGACAGGGGGGGCGAGCATGGTAAATACGACAGGGGGGGCGAGCATGGTAAATACGACAGGGGGGGCGAGCATGGTAAATACGACAGGGGGGGGGCGAGCATGGTAAATACGACAGGGGGGCGCGAGCATGGTAAATACGACAGGGGGGCGCGAGCATGGTAAATATGACAGGGGGGCGCGAGCATGGTAAATACGACAGGGGGGCACAAGCATGGTAAATACGACAGGGGGGCGCGAGCATGGTAAATACGACAGGGGGGCGAGCATGGTAAATACGACAGGGGGGCGAGCATGGTAAATACGACAGGGGGGGCGAGCATGGTAAATACGACAGGGGGGCGAGCATGGTAAATACGACAGGGGGGCGAGCATGGTAAATACGACAGGGGGGCGAGCATGGTAAATACGACAGGGGGCGAGCATGGTAAATACGACAGGGGGGCGAGCATGGTAAATACGACAGGGGGGCGAGCATGGTAAATACGACAGGGGGGCGAGCATGGTAAATACGACAGGGGGGCGAGCATGGTAAATACGACAGGGGGGCGAGCATGGTAAATACGACAGGGGGGCGAGCATGGTAAATACGACAGGGGGGCGAGCATGGTAAATACGACAGGGGGGCGAGCATGGTAAATACGACAGGGGCGAGCAATCGGAAACGCCAAAAGTAAACAAGACCCCATCAAATCATATGAACACGTCCCAGACACAAGCCTCAAGTAGCACTGGATAGGTGGGGTAGTCGTGAGGGGGAAACAATCTTGGGGAACAGTGAGCAACAAACACACCACAACGAGCACCTTAGCAAAAGGAGCTTCACCTCAACATTGCGGACTCGAATACTTGTCGCAAGAGTTCACTTAGCGCAGGTTCGGTCTGTGGACCCGCAGCATCGAAGGGTAAATGTGCCGAAAGCAGCTTGTGCACGGCAGGGACCTCGGGTCGCGCCGCGAACGCCCCATGCGCGAACAGGGACCCGAGTCTCGACCCTCCCCTGCCTCAGACAAACCCCAGGCGAGGATTCACGAGCTCGAGCACCCTTTCCTCTTCGAGCAGAGGCTCCTCAGGGCGACGCGTGCAGCCTCTTCCTCTCGCTCGCTCTTCCGTACGCGTCGTGCGAGTTCGCTTCGTCTGTGCTAACCGGCCGCCGGCGCGACACGAGCCTCGTACTCCGCATCGCGTCGCGTGCTTCACGTGACGTCACATGCTTCACCCGCGCGGGTGAGTTGCCCCGCCTCCCTCCCGCTCTACACGCGACTTGCCCCGCCCTGGTTTCCTCTGCAAATTCATTGGCGCATTCCCCATCAATCACGTCTCCGACTCCGTAATACCGCGCCGCTCATTGGTTAGCGTCCGCACGGAGATCCCGCCTTCTACAGTTATAACCAATGAGCTGCGAGATATGCACTTGGTCGCGGCTCCGCTTTTAAGTGGAACGGAGGAGGCGCCAGCGCCATGTCGTTTCCGGATTGCCGCGCGGTGCGTTAAACCATTAAACGGGACCGGATGCTTTTCTCTAACCCCGAGCGGCAGAACAAAGCCTCCGAGGCCTTTGAAAGAAGCCATGCCGTACCTGGGGAAAAGGGCGACGTTGCCCCTCCACACCTTTTGCTTTAATTGGAATCCACTCTCGGTTGTCTTGACGACGAGGGCACAGGAATTTGCAGGCGGTTTGGGTTTGGGTTGGGAGGCGGGAGTTGGGAAGGGGGGAGGCGGAAGTTGGGAAGGGGGGAGGCGGGAGTTGGGAACGCGGGAGTTGGGAAGGGGGGAGGCGGAAGTTGGGAAGGGGGGAGGCGGGAGTTGGGGAGGCGGGAGTTGGGAAGGGGGGAGTTGGGAAGGGGGGGAGTTGGGAAGGGGGGAAGCGGGAGTTGGAAAGGGGGAAGGCAGGAGTTGGAAAGGGGGGGGGAGTTGGAAAGGGGGGAGGCGGGAGTTGGGAAGGGGGGCGGGAGTTGGGAAGGGGGGAGGCGGGAGTTGAGAAGGGGGGAGTTGGGAGTTGGCAAGGGGGGAGGCGGGAGTTGGGAAGGGGGGAGGCGGGAGTTGGGAAGGGGGGAGGCGGGAGTTGGGAAGTGGGGAGGTGGGAAGAGGGGAGGCGGGAGTTGGGAAGGGGGGAGTTGGGAAGGGGGCGGGAGTTAGGAAGGGGGCAGGCGGGAGTTGGGAAGAGGGGGACTTGGGTGTTGGGAAGGGGGGAGGCAGGAGTTGGGAAGGGGGGAAGGGAAGGTGGGAGGTGGGTGTTGGTAAGGGGGGAGGCGAGTGTTGGGTGTTGGGAAGGGGAGAGGCAGGGGTTGGGAATGGGAGAGGAGAGGCAGGGGTTGGGAATGGGGGGGGGGGGGGGAGGCAGGGTTGGGAATGGGGGGGGAGGCAGGGTTGGGAATGGGGGGGAGGCAGGGTTGGGAGGGCGTAGGCAGGGTTGGGAGGAGGGGGAGGCATGAGTTTGGAAGGGGAGGAGGCAGGGTTGGGAGGGGGGAGGCAGGAGTTGGGAAGGGGAGGGAGTTGGGAAGGGGGGAGGCAGGAGTTGGGAAGGGAGGAGTTGGGAAGGGGGGAGGCGGGCGTTGGAAAGGGGGGAGGTGGGAGTTGGAAAGGGTGGAGGCGGGAGCTGGGAAGGGGGGGAGGCGGGAGTTGGAAAGGGGTGAGGCGGAAGTTGGAAAGGGGGGAGGTGGGAGTTGGAAAGGGGGGGAGACGGGAGTTGGAAAGGGGGGAGGCGGAAATTGGAAAGGGGGGAGTTGGGAAGGGGGGCGGGAGTTAGGAAGGGGGGAGGTGGGAATTGGGAAGGGGGGAAGGGAAGATAGGAGGCGGGTGTTGGGAAGGGGGGAGGCGGGAGTTGGGGAGGGGGGAGGCGTGAGTTGGGTGTTGGAAAGGGGGGAGGGGGGAGGGGGAGTTGCGAAGGGGAGAGGAGAGGCAGGGGTTGGGAATGGGGGGAGGCAGGGTTGGGAGGAGGGGGAGGCGTGAGTTGGGAAGGGGAGGAGGCAGGGTAGGGAGGGGGGGAGACAGGAGTTGGGAAGGGGTGGGAGTTGGGAAGTTGGGAGTTGGGAAGGGGGGAGGCGGGAGTTGGAAAGGGGGGAGGCGGGAGTTGGAAAGGGGGGAGGCGGGAGTTGGGAAGGGGGGAGGCGGGAGTTGGAAAGGGGGGAGGCGGGAGTTGGGAAGGGGGGAGGCGGGAGTTGGGAAGGGGGGAGGCGGGAGTTGGGAAGGGGGGAGGCGGGAGTTGGGGAGGCGGGAGTTGGGAAGGGGGGCGGGAGTTGGGAAGGGGGGCGGGAGTTGGGAAGGGGGGAGGGGGGAGGCGGGAGTTGGGAAGGGGGGAGGCGGGAGTTGAGAAGGGGGGAGTTGGGAGTTGGCAAGGGGGGAGGCGGGAGTTGGGAAGGGGGGAGGCGGGAGATGGGAAGGGGGGAGGCGGGAGTTGGGAAGGGGGGAGGTGGGAAGAGGGGAGGCGGGAGTTGGGAAGGGGGAAGGGGGGAGTTGGGAAGGGGGCGGGAGTTAGGAAGGGGGCAGGCGGGAGTTGGGAAGAGGGGGACTTGGGTGTTGGGAAGCGGGGGAGGCAGGAGTTGGGAAGGGGGGAAGGGAAGGTGGGAGGTGGGTGTTGGTAAGGGGGGAGGCGAGTGTTGGGTGTTGGGAAGGGGAGAGGCAGGGGTTGGGAATGGGAGAGGAGAGGCAGGGGTTGGGAATGAGGGGGGAGGCAGGGTTGGGAATGGGGGGGAGGCAGGGTTGGGAGGAGGGGGAGGCATGAGTTTGGAAGGGGAGGAGGCAGGGTTGGGAGGGGGGAGGCAGGAGTTGGGATGGGGAGGGAGTTGGGAAGGGGGGAGGCAGGAGTTGGGAAGGGGGGAGTTGGGAGTTGGGAAGGGGGGAGGTGGGAAGGGGGGAGGAGGGGGTTGGGAAGGGGGGAGGAGGGGGTTGGGAAGGGGGGAGGTGGGAGTTGGGAAGAGGGGGACCTGGGTGTTGGGAAGGGGGGAGGTGGGAGTTGGGAAGGGAAGGTGGGAGGTGGGTGTTGGGAAGGGGGGAGGTGGGTGTTGGGAAGGGGGGAGGCGGGAGTTGGGAAGGGGAGGGGAGAGGCGGGTGTTGGGAAGGGGGGAGGTGGGTGTTGGGAAGGGGGGAGGCGGGAGTTGGGAAGGGGAGGGGAGAGGCAGGGGTTGGGAATGTGGGGAGGCAGGGTTGGGAGGAGGGGGAGGTGTGACTTGGGAAGGGGGGAGGCAGGGGTGGGAAGGGTGGAGGCAGGGGTGGGAAGGGGGAGGCAGGGGGGGAAGGGGTGGGAATGGGGAGAGGCAGGGGGAGGCAGGGGGGAAAGGGGGAGGCGGGGGTGGGAAGGGGGGAGGCGGGGGTGGGAAGGGGGGAGACGGGGGTGGGAAGGGGGAGGCGGGGTGGGAAGGGAGAGGCAGGGGGTGGCAGGGGTGGGAAGGGGGGGCAGGGGTGGGAAGGGGGAGGCAGGGGTGGGAAGGGGGAGGCAGGGGTGGGAAGGGGGGAAGGGGGAGGGAGGGGTGGGAAGGGGGGAAGCAGGGGTTGGAAGGGGGGAGGCAGGGGTGCGAAGGGGGAGGCAGGGGTGGGAAGGGGGGAGGCAGGGGTGGGAAGGGGGGAGGCAGGGTGGGAAGGGGGGAGGCAGGTCGGACACCCAAGGGCACTACAGTCCTGCTATCTGACACCGAGATAGAGCGATCGCTTTGCGGAGCACAACTACACTGCGACTACCTTCGTTAACAACACCCGAATATGCTTTCCGCCGACTTCTTCACCAGATCGTCCGGTCGAGTTTCAAGGCGATAAGGTAATGCTGAGACGTCACCTGGTTACTCAGACAACGACTGACACAACACAGGTGGCTTCCTTGTGCACCCTCATAGCTAGGTACCTGTCGACGTGTGCAGTGCACGAGTATGTACACGCTCTCGCGCTGTTACGTCACGTTTTCCTCATTACAAAGCACCATTGGCACACTTTCTCCCAAAGCCCCTGCATGACGTACAACTGCGATCCTCGACGTACAACTGAGATCCTCGACGTACAACTGAGATCCTCGACGGACAACTGCGATATTCGACATACACAGTACAAATACGATCCTCGACGTACAACTGCGATATTCGACATACACGGTACAAATACGATCCTCGACGTACAACTGCGATCCTCGACGTATAACTGCGATATTCGACGAACACGGTACAAATACGATCCTCGACGTATTCACTGCGATCCTCGACGTACAACTGCGATCCTCGACGTACAACTGCGATATTCGACGTACACGATACAAATACGATCCTCGATGTATTCACTGAGATCCTCGACGTACAACTGAGATCCTCGACGTACAATTGAGATCCTCGACGTACAACTGAGATCCTCAACGTACAACTGCGATTCTCGATGTGCAACTGTGATTCTCGACGTATAACTGAGATCCTCGACGTACAACTGCGATTCTTCATGTACAACTGAGATCCTCGATGTATAACTGTGATGCTCCATGTACAACTGAGATCCTCCATGTACAACGGCGATTCTCCATGTACAACTGTGATCCTCGATGTACAACTGTGATCCTCAACGTAGAACTGAGATCCTCGATGTATAACTGAGATACTATACGTACAACTGAGATACTAGACGTACAACTGAGATCCTCGACGTACAACTGAGATACTAGATGTACAACTGAGATACTAGACGTACAACTACGATCCTCGACGTAGAAGTGAGATCCTCGACATACAACTGAGATACTAGACATACAACTGAGATCCTCGATGTACAACTGAGATCCTCGACGTACAACTGAGATCCTCGACGTACAATTGAGATCCTCGACGTACAACTGAGATCCTTGACGTACAACTGAGATCCTCGACGTACAACTGAGATCCTCGACGTACAACTGAGATCCTCGATGTACAACTGAGATCCTCGATGTACAACTGAGATCCTCGACGTACAACTGAGATCCTCGACGTACAACTGAGATCCTCGACGTACAACTGAGATACTAGACGTACAACTGAGATCCTCGACGTACAACTGTGATACTCGGCGTACAACTGAGATACTAGACGTACAACTGCGATACTCGACGTAGAACTGCCATACTCGACGTACAACTGCGATACTCGACGTACAACTGAGATCCTAGACGTACAACTGAGATCCTAGACCTACAACTGTGATTCTAGATGTACAACTGTGATCCTCGACGTACAACTGTGATCCTCGACGTACAACTGTGATCCTCGACGTACAACTATGATCCTCGATGTACAAGCTCCTCTGTGTGACCCGTACCACGTTTATCATGGATGTTTATTTTGCTTTGAGAGATTCAGCTTGAATACTTCTTCTCGTACTCCTGTAGTTACGCAATCACATCTTTGGTACGATGAATCCAGTTTTCCGCAGGTGCACATTGGCAAGGAACCGTAGGTTATATAACCCTACCTAGTATACCTGCCTACCTCCGATCCAATCAAAACTCGGATCCATGTATCAGGCAAACGGAGACTTGTGACGACGGTATTTGACACACCGAGTACATTGTACGTGGTGTATTGTAACAAAGGGGTGCTGCGAACGCACCAATCACAGGTGGCTCGACGAAGGTGGGAACCGGTTGGACTCACCCCGTGAGGCCCGACGTGCAGGGCCAAATGGGGACCACAAAGGTCCAAGACGTGGCGGCCGCAGCGACTGTCGCTCGGTGACACTTCCTGGGATATTTGCAATAAAGTTTACCCTTTTTTCCATTCATCCCCCCCCCTCCCCCTCTCACCCTGCCCGTTCACCTCATCCCCCAAACCCCAAACGCCCTCCCCACGCGCAGATGGACACGCGAGGATCGGTATCCGGGCAATGCGGGTTAAAAATACAACCCCCTCCTGTTTCCCGCGGGCCCGAGGACCGGAACCCCGTGCTTCCCGGGCGGGTCGCTCCGTACAGTTTGCTCGGGGGAGGAGAGGGTTGGGGGGAGGAAGTCGCGGCTATTTTTACCGGCTGTTTGCGCAGAAAATAACGCAGCGTTTCCAGGTTTAAAATAACGCGTCCGCTTCATGACGCGAGTCCAAGTCCGTCACGTCCGTCACAAGTTTGTCCATTTCGTTTATCAATTAATTAAATCACTTCGGCCATCGGAAGCCTCGGAATCTTTGATCGATCGAACGTGCAAGTGGTGCCCGGAGAACTACACACATGGCGGGAATTGAAGATCTTGAACCTTCACACAAAGACAACGCAGTCACGTCGGACCCCAAGACGGTCACGTTAGACCCCAAGACGGTCACGTTAGACCCCAAGACGGTCACGTTAGACCCCAAGACGGTCACGTTAGACCCCAAGACGGTCACGTTAGACCCCAAGACAGTCACGTTAGACCCAAGGACAGTCACGTTAGACCCAAGGACAGTCACGTTAGACCCAAGGACAGTCACGTTAGACCCCAAGACGGTCACGTTAGACCCAAAGACGCTCACTTTAGACCCAAGACGGTCACGTTAGACCCCAAGCCGGTCACGTTAGACCCCAAGACAGTCACGTTAGACCCCAAGACGGTCACGTTAGACCCCAAGACGGTCACGTTAGACCCGAAGACAGTCACATTAGACCCCAAAACAGACACGTTAGACCCCAAGACAGTCACGTTAGACCCCAAGACGGTCACGTTAGACCCCAAGACGGTCACGTTAGACCCCAAGACGGTCACGTTAGACCCCAAGACGGTCACGTTAGACCCCAAGACGGTCACGTTAGACCCCAAGACGGTCACGTTAGACCCCAAGGCAGTCACGTTACACCCCAAGACAGTCACGTTAGACCCCAAGACAGTCACGTTAGACCCCAAGACAGTCACGTTAGACCCCAAGACAGTCACGTTAGACCCCAAGACAGTCACGTTAGACCCCAGGACAGTCACGTTAGACCCCAGGACATTCACGTTAGACCCAAAGACGGTCACGTTAGACCCCAAGACGCTCAATTTAGACCCAAGACGGTCACATTAGACCCCAAGACAGTCACGTTAGACCCCAAGACAGTCACGTTAGACCCCAAGACAGTCACGTTAGACCCCAAGACAGTCACGTTAGACCCCAAGACAGTCACGTTAGACCCCAAGACAGTCCCGTTAGACCCAAAGACGGTCACGTTAGACCCCAAGACGGTCACATTAGACCCCAAGACAGTCACGTTAGACCCCCAAGACAGTCACGTTAGACCCCAAGACAGTCACGTTAGATCCCAAGACAGTCACGTTAGACCCCAAGACAGTCACGTTAGACCCCAAGACAGTCACGTTAGACCCCAAGACAGTCACGTTAGACCCCAATAGCGTTTTGATTTTCATCGATATTGTTTTTAAAATAATTAATAATTGCGGTTGTTTTCTCACCTTTTAATTGGATCACGATATATAAATCCCGAGATTTTCCGATGGGGTCACGTTGGAATCTTGGCTGGACCCCACGGCTGGACCCCATTTCCCCTGTTCAAGAA
>NC_136264.1:214539666-214669666 GCF_964187855.1 Myxine glutinosa | reverse complement strand
CAAGGATGGAAGGATGGAAGGAGGGATGCAAGGATGGAAGGAAGGATGCAAGGAAGGGAGGAAGGATGCAAGGAAGGGAGGAAGGTTGGAGGGAAGGATGCAAGGAAGAATGCAAGGAAGGAAAGAAAGATGCAACGTCATAGTGGTAGTAAGTCGTAGTAGTAATAGTAGTATTAGTAAGTGATGGTAGTAATCATACTAGTACTTTTGGTAGTCGTAGTAGCAGTAGTACAGTCGTGGCCAAAAATATCGGCACCCTTACATTTTTTTCAAATAACACAATTTTCTCGAAAAATAAGTTTAAATTGACAAAAGTATTTGGTCTTCACAATTTTTTATTTCACTGTTAATATTACAGAACCGTTGTTTTTGATTCAGAACTTAACAAGTACAGATACATTCAAAGTACACCGCCCCGATGCCAAATAATTAAATATCCTCCGGCGCCCGGCAATACCGCAGTGCAGCTCATTGAGGCTGCATTGGGAGGGAGAGGTGCCCAATAATTGATTGATTCATTGCATAATTAAAATCAATAAAAGATTATCATAAAATATTTTCGTAATCAATTGGCTAATAGCATAACTAAACCACTAGTGCATCATCCGAAGATGTATCTTTTAGGAATTTAATTAAATAAGTCATTAATAAGAAAAATCAATAATTAATTTATTAATCAATAAATAATTAATCGATTAATTGATTAATCAATAAATCAAAAATATCCTTTATAGCCACATCACTTGGTCACTTTTGTGTCCAAATATTAGCTTCCCAGCTCAAAAGGTGCCTGAGATATTGGCCAGATGAGAAAGAAAATAAATAAATGATTAATAATGAAAATAAATAAATAATAATCATAAAAAATAAAATAGTTAATCAATTGGCTAATAGAATACACAAACCACCACCATTTAATCCGAATCTGTAACTTTAAAAAAAAATAATGAAGTCATTAATCGAATAATTAAATTATAATTAATCGATTAATTGATTAATCAATGAATCAAAAATACCCTTTACATCCAAATCACTTGGTCATTGTCATGTCCAAATATCAGCTTCATAGCTCAAAAGGTGCCTGAGATAATGCCCAGATGAAAAATAAAATAAAAAATGATTAATAATGAAAATAAATAAATAATAATTATAAAATAATTAAATAATTCATCAATTGGCTAATAGAATACATAAAGCACTACCATTTCATCAGAATCTGTAACTTTAAAAAAAATTCATACGTCATTAATCGAATAATTAAAGAATTAATCGATTAATTGATTAATCAATAAATCAAAAAGAGCCTTTACAGCCAAATCACTTGGTCATTGGCATGTCCAAATATCAGCTTCATAGCTCAAAAGGTGCCTCAGATAATGCCCAGAAGAGAAAGGAAATATATAAGCACTTAATTAATGAATAATAATTAAGTAACTCATCAATTCATTGATTAATCCAAAAAAAAATCAGTTTTTGACAAAGCACGTACAGGCTCACTATTGTGAGAAGGCTCACCATTGTGCCCAAATTTCAGCTTCCTAGCTCAAATGATGGCTGAGATATCGCCCAAACAAACAAACAAGAAAACAACTAGAGTGAAAACTGAGTACTCCCTTTCAGCGTGTGCATGGTGTTGGTGTCCTGTTTTCTGAGGAGTTTGCAAACAGTGTGGTGAGTGTGACTAGAGTGAGTGATAGGTTGATGATGGTGAAAATGATGATTGGAAAGCTCTTGGTGAACGTCATCTCGGGATATGCTCCGCAGGTTGGTCGGAGCGATGAAGAGAGGGACAAGTTCTGGTGTGCGTTAGAGAGGCTGATGGAAAACGTGAAAGATGATGAAGTTGTTGTGGTAGGAGGAGACCTAAATGGACATGTGGGAAGGAGTATGGACGGTTTTGAGGGAGTTCATGGGGGTTACGGATATGGTGTGAGGAATGGAGAAGGTGAAAGGATTTTGGAGTTTGCTGATGGAGCTGATTTGTAATACTCAGTTCCAGAAAGAGGATAATAAGCTTGTTACATACACGTCAGGTGGGTCGACGACAACCGTTGACTACCTGAGGGTGCATAGGCAAGATAGGGGGCACCTCCAGGACACAAAGGTGATCCCGGGGGAGGAGGCTGTTTCACAGCACCACTTGGTTGTCTGCGACATAAGAGTGAAAGATGCGAGGAGAGCTCGGCGGGTGAAGTAACAACCGAGAATGAAGGTGTGGAGGTTGAAAGAGGTGACAGTGAAGGAGGCATTAAAAGAGAGGTTCAGTAAGGCAGAGGATGATGTGGTTGAGCTTGAAAGTGGTTGGATGTCAATGAAAGATAGTCTGTTGGGAGCCGTTGGTGACGTATGTGGATGGACTAAAGGACCACCGAGGCAATCGGAAACATGGTGGTGGGATGATGAAGTTGGAAAGAGGATTGACGAGAAGAGGAAGAAGTTCAAGGAGTGGCAGAAGGTGAAGGGTACGGGGGCAGAAAAGGCAGAGCATGAAAGTTATAAGGCAGCCAAGAAGGCTGCAAAGAAAGAGGCAGCAAAGGCGCAGGAGGCATGTAGGAAAATGTTCGGAGAACGCTTGGATTCATAAGAGGGTCAGAGAGCGGTATTCAGGATTGCAAAGCAGATAGCGAAAGAGAGGTGCGATGTGTTTGGGGTGAGTTGCTTGAAGGATGAAATGGGACAAATCGTTGTCGACCCAGATGGAATTAAAGGAAGATGGAAGAGATATATGGGAATGCTGTTGAATGCAGAGAATGAATGGGATGGCAACACAGAGAGTAACCCAATTTTAGGACCGGCAGAGAAGATAACTGAGAAGGAAGTTGAGGAAGCGATAAAAGCAATGAAGAGTCGAAAAGTGGGAGGGCCGACGGGAGATGTGGGAGATATGTTGAAGGCAGCGGGAAGTTGGGGTGTGAAGAGATTGACAGAGATCTGTAATCTGAAGGTGAAAGATGGCTGCATTCCAGTGGTTTGGGAACTGAGTACCCTCGTCCCTTTATACAAGGGGAAAGGTGACCCTCTGGACTGTGGCTCATATCAAACGATAAAGTTATTGGAGCATGGAATGAAGGTATTGGAAAGGGTGTTGGAGAGGAGGATAAGGAAGAAAGTGAAGATCGACGAAATGCAGTTTTGATTTATGCCAGGAAGAGGAACGACAGACGCTTTTTATTGTAAGGCAGTTGCAGGAGAAGTACATGGAGAAGTACATGGAGAAGAGGAAGAAGTTGTTTCTTGGGATTGTTGAGCTGGAGAAAGCATTCGGTGGGGTCCACGCTAAGTCGTGACATGGGCATTGAGGAAGTTAGGAGTGGAGGAATGGTTGATCAGAGTAGTGATGCCAATGTACGAGAGAGCACGCACAGCTGTAAGGACGAAGGATGGGAACAGCGGTGAGTTTGAGGTGAAGGTGGGAGTGCATCAGTGGTCGGTAGTAAGTCCACGACTATTTGTAGCTGTGATGGAGGTGCTGGCTCGGAATGTAAAGGAGGGTTTACAGTGGGAGTTGTTGTATGCAGATGATCTGGTGTTGATTGCGGAAAGTATGGATGGACTGAATGAGAAGATGAACAAGTGGAAGGAATGTATGGAGACAAAAGGGCTAAAGGTGAATATCGGAAAAACGAAGGTGATGGCAAGTGGTAAAGCATGTGGTGAGGTGGAAAGAACTGGGAAGTGGCCGTGTGCTGTGTGCAGGAAGGGTGTCGGAGTGAATTCCATTCAATGTACAATGTGCGCTGAGTGGGTTCATCAAAAATGTAGTGGTCTGAGAGGGTCATTAACCAGTGTGGCAGCTACATTCAAGTGTAAGGTGTGCACAGAGGGAGCTGCAGATGGAGGAAATGTTGAGTTGGATCTTGGAGATGGCGTGAAGCTGGAAGGTGTGAAAACATCTTGCTACCTCGGAGACATGCTGAATGGAGAATGTGGATCACACTTGGCAACGGTTGCTGGAGTGAGATGTGCGTGGAAGAAGTTTCAGGAACCGAGTGGCGTGCTGATGAGGAGGGGAGTGTCGGTGAAGCTGAAGGGAAAGGTGTATGCTGCATGTGCGAGAAGTCTTATGATTTATGGGAGCGAGACATGGGTCATGAACGTAGAGCAGCAACGAAGGCTGGAAAGGGTGGAAATGCGAATGGTTCGGTGGATGTGCGGAGTATCGTTGAGAGAGAGGAAGACAAATGATGAATTGCGAATGATGATGGGAATCGAGCCTTTGATGGATGCTGTGAAGAGGAACAGGTTGAGATGGTTTGGTCATGTGTTGCGGAAGGATGAAAGTGACTGGTTGAGAAGAGTGATGGAAATGAATGTAGAAGGAAGTAGAGGATAGGGAAGACCGAGAAAGACTTCGCTGAAGGTGGTGGAAGAAGAAATGCGGGCAAGGGGGTAACAAGGGGAGATGCAGAAAATAGGGAAAAATGGAGAAGATTGTCATGGGGCAAGTGCGCCGCAAGGCTACCACCCCCCCCCCCCCCCCCACCGCTCTAGCAGGGAAAATGGCCTTAAAATGGCTGTTGTTGTTGTATTGCTGGCCACTTCAGAACAGTCTAGAGTTTTGTCTTGAACCATTCCTGGGTGTTATTTGAAGTGTGTTTGGGGTCACTGTCCTGCTGCAAGACCCATGACCTTCGATGGAGACCCAGCTTTCTGACACTGGGTTGAATGTTGTGCTCCAAAATTCCTTGGTAATCTCCTGATTTCATGATGTCATGCACACATTCAAGGCACCCAGTGCCAGAGGCAGTACAGCAACTCCAAAACATCATTGAACGTCCTCCATGTTTGACTGTAGGGAAGGTGTTCTTTTCTTTGAAGGCTTCATTTTGTTTTCTATAAACATAGAGATGATGTGCTTTACCAAAAAGCTCTAGTTTGGTTTCATCTGTCCACAGGACATTCTCCCAGAAGGATTTTGTTTTGTTCAAGTTTGTTTTGGCAAACTCCAGTCGGGCTTTCTTATGTCTCTCTCTCAGTCCTGGGTGTTGTAGAAGTCCATTTGGACTTCAGAATGGAAATTGGTAACTCAGCTGGATTGCTCTGTTCTGAACTTTTGACATGGCAGCAAATCTTTAAATAAGGATATTGGTTGGTAGGATTAATTAGAGACATAACAATATTACATAATCTTTAAATATGGATGCCAAAGAAACTGTATTTGAAATTATGGAACCTTGGGTATTCTTTGAGCAATATGGAGAGTGGAGCTCGTGTTAACTGATCTGGTTGGCTTGGGAGTGAAGCTTGTAGTGACTTTTTGACCTGTCATACACAGTTTGCTTGCTAAAGTTCTCTTATCTCAGAGCACATTCTTTCAGTCAACAACTTGTGAAATGATGGGATACATTTGGACCGTGGCGTCAGCTTGTCTAGGAACCTAATGAACTATGATGACCTTTTAAGACCTATCTGCTCTTTCTTCTTCGCACTCAAAGAACCCACACAACTATATAGTCGACAGAACTCTCCGAGTGAGGAGAGAGAACCTGTGTGGACGTCCACAGTGTGTTGTTGTTAATGAAGTGTATGTGACTGTAATCTGTTTTAGCAAGTATTAAATAAATTGTCTACAACACAGCAAAAATTTCTGTCTCTCAGTCATCTTATTGAGTAGAGAAAATAGCTACAACAGTCTCCCACCATAGAACCCCCCGGTTCATTGAGTTGGCAACGGATGGTACAAGATGAAACTGTCGTACCTTGTGTGTGAAGGTCAGCTTGAATCTGTTTGACAGTTGATCGAGGTACTTTCTCCACCATTCGAACAATCCTTCGCTGCAATCTTCGATCAAGTTTTCTCTTGCTACCTCGTCCAGGGAGGTTGGCTACATTGCCATGGGCCTTAAACCTCTTGATAACATTGCGTACGGTGGACACAGGAACATCAAGGTCTCTGGAGATGGACTTGTAGCCTTGAGATTGTCCATTCTTGGCTACACTGTTGTGTCTGACCTCCTCAGACAATTCTCTGGTTTACTTTCTTTTTCTCCGTGCTCATTATGGTACACACAGTGACACAAAACAGCAGAATGACTCCTTTTCTCTATTCAAACTGGTTGAATGAGTGATTTTTTTTATATATTGCAGGCACCTGCAACTCCCCACAGGTGAGTTCAATTCCAAAGTAAATGAGAATCACCTGCTTGGAATCTAATTATTTCTAACAACTTCTAAAAGGTGCCAATAATATTGTCCGGGCCATTTTAGGATTTCTTTGTGGAATAAGCTAAGATTTAGTAATTTTTTCATTTCAGCTTTTTTGGTTTTGTTCCACTGAAAACCAAATAATTACAAATGTGGATTTTTAAGTTTCAACAATTTTCTGGAAGAAATTGTGAATTAATTGAAAAAAGTGCAAGGTGCCAATATATTTGGCCTCGACAGTGTGTTGTGGCCTTGTGGTTTAAAATGCGGAATTGTCCCATACAGCCAATGGATTTTCTGTGGGGTTACTTTGCCTGTAAGGAAATATAGACAGGTGGAACTCGGAGGGATTTGTCTGCTTGTATTACGACGATATGAAAGGGTTGGAAAGGGTTTAAATTACCGGCAGATGGAACTCTAAGGGATTTTCTTCCTTAAACAAAAGCCGTTCAAAGTCGAAGCAGGAAATGCGCGAGGGGTGGTTCAGAGAACAGGAGATGAGGGATAAACGAGTCCCTGACACTTATTTAAACAACCACAAAGAGGACAATGGCCTGGCGGCTCCAACCACACAGGTGATTACACATGATGAAAACAGCGCAATTTCCTCCTTGAGTGCCAGGTAAGGCAACCGATGCCTCACCCAGTCGCCTGCACTTTAACTGCACTTTAACTGCACTTTAACTACACTTTCCAATTTGTGTATAATTAACCGCTCACGGATTCCGTCTGCCCATTGTGGTGAGTGGTGCGACGTAGGAACCTCATGGGATTAGAGACATTGGATAACTTTTTTTTTTTAAAGTCTCTTTGACATAAAAGAGTGAAATAAACTAAGCAGGGAAGTTTATGAATTGGCCATTTTGTCCATCACACCTGTGTCATATTCAGGTTTGGGTAATGTCAGCCACTTATTGTGGTTGTTTGGTCGAGTGGTTAAAGACTCGTGAGAGATTCCCATTAGATTCCCACTAGAATGCACTCACTGGACAAATATGCATGTTGAGTACTCCGAACACCCCGCAGCATCAACCTCCATTACTTTGAAGGGTTCACGTTTGAAACGTCGCTGCCCCCCTTTTCTCACGGTGGTTATCATACCTGATGTGGCTGTGCAACAACCACCAACTTGAAATCCTGGAGGGAAAGTGGAATAAAAGTGTGAGGAAGTAGGTTTCACAAAGGGCATTAGAGGAACAAAGGAGTGGAGATGAGTGGTGAACCTGGAATGCACATCTACTTTTATTACGACTACTACTACTACTACTACTACTACTACTACTACTACTACTACTACTACTACTACTACCACTACTACTACTACTACTACTACTACTACTACTACGACTACTACTTGGTTTATCATCGAGAGCGTGGTCACCTGTTTGGTGTTCCCACCTGGGCACTTGCATCCTCCGTTAGGGGTCAGGACATGACAAACTTTGCATCCCAAATACTCCAATGATTCGTCACTTGACTTATCCTTGCTATTCGTGTACAATTACTTATCGAGGTATGTCTCCTCGTGCACATGTCTTGTACATGCTCATTCATGTACAATACACCGTTCACAATTACATGTTCATGTATGTCTCCTCGTTTACATGTCCTGCATGTAAGTCGTATACAGGCTCATTCATGTACCATACATGCATCGTGTACAATTACATGCCGATGTATATGTCTCCTTGTGTATATGTCCTGCATGTAAGTCGTATACAGGCTCATTAATGTGCCATACATACATCGTGTACAATTACATGCCGATGTATATGTCTCCTTGTGTATATGTCCTGCATGCAAGTCGTATACAGGCTCATTCATGTGCCATACATACATCGTGTACAATTACATGCCGATGTATATGTCTCCTTGTGTATATGTCCTGCATGCAAGTCGTATACAGGCTCATTCATGTGCCATACATACATCGTGTACAATTACATGCCGATGTATATGTCTCCTTGTGTATATGTCCTGCATGCAAGTCGTATACAGGCTCATTCATGTACCATACATACATCGTGTACAATTAAATGCCGATGTATATGTCTCCTTGTGTATATGTCCTGCATGTAAGTCGTATACAGGCTCATTCATGTACCATACATACATCGTGTACAATTAAATGCCGATGTATATGTCTCCTTGTGTATATGTCCTGCATGTAAGTCGTATACAGGCTCATTCATGTACCATACATACATCGTGTACAATTACATGCCGATGTATATGTCTCCTTGTGTATATGTCCTGCATGT
The DNA here is from genome assembly GCF_964187855.1 of Myxine glutinosa. Lineage (NCBI taxonomy): Eukaryota > Metazoa > Chordata > Myxini > Myxiniformes > Myxinidae > Myxine > Myxine glutinosa. Next base: position 214,661,261 of record NC_136264.1, on the reverse strand, counting down.
AAGTCGTGTACATTCTCATTCATGTACCATATATCGTGTACAATGACATGTCGATGTATGTATCTCTCCTCATTTACATGTCCTGCCTGCATCTTAGTCGTGTACACACTCTAATCTTTCCAAGAATCAAATTAAAAGTTTAATGAAGGGAATTATATCGATTACATATTATCGATTATACATATTTGGGTCCACTGTACACAGGTCAGAGTTCGACGGTTTTTCACACTCACACACTCACCTTTGGCCCGTCTATTCGAGATTCAACTTCTGACTTGAATGTAAACTTTGACTCCCGGTGCTTCACACTGGGAGAGCATCGAATCAACGAGTGCGCCGCTTCGCAGAGGAGATATTTAAAGCCGGCTGTTTTATGTGCTTGCAATCATTTGTGGACCTTAAAGACAGCACAGTTAAAGAGTAGTCCGTTGTGTGTCCGAACCTTGGCAAAACTAGTCATTTTTATGAATTTACGGACAGCAACTGTCCATGCCAACCACAGACAGAGGAATGAAAGAAGCCCCACCTGATTCACCTGTGATGTCTATACATGCCATCCACAGACCGAGGATTGAAGAAAGCATCACCTGCTTCACCTATGTCCATGCATGCCATCCACAGACCGAGGAATGAAGGAAGCATCACCTGCTTCACCTATGTCCATGCATGCCATCCACAGACCGAGGAATGAAGGAAACATCACCTGCTTCACCTATGTCCATGCATGCCATCCACAGACCGAGGAATGAAGGAAGCATCACCTGCTTCACCTATGTCCATGCATGCCATCCACAGACCGAGGAATGAAGGAAGCATCCCCTGATTCACCTGTGAAAGAATACAAGGTGTTTTCAAGGATTCATTTTGATAATGTAACGAGGATTCCGTGGAGTATTACACTTGAAGACAACTGATCTTATCTCATCTGTTAATTGATTAATTGGCATTGTTAAAGAAGGGATTCTCCAGGATGCTGCACCCTCTGCAGCTTCACCTCACCTGTCCAGAGCACATTGTTCCAGAAGTGCTGGTCTTTGCCGCGGTGTTCATTGGCAAACTTTAGTCTTGCCCTGATGTTCTTTCTGGACAGCAAAGGTTTCCTCCTGGCACACCTCCCATGTAGATCAAATTTGTGCAGCCTCTTTCTAATGGCAGACTCGTGCACTTTGACATCAACAGTGGCAAGAGCTACCTGGACGGTCCCGTGATAACTGCGTACGTATCGTATCTGTGACTGCGTACGTATCGTACATATCACTACACTGTACACTGTACTCGAACTTAAAGGTCTTCCTCAATCCTATTGTTTAAAATCCTGGCGTCGGTAGAAGAATAGTTCGACTTTTCAAAGTTTAGACCTAAAGTATAGTTGAATCGCGAAAAATATGAGGAACATTATAAATATCGGTGGAATTATTGGTTTATAAAGACCTGTAAATAATGATGGCGCTTCAACGGGTGGTTGCCCCTGTCACAGCCCCTGCCCCTGTCACAGCCCCTGTCACACCTTGACGATTTAGCCAGCGTATGCCGACGTATCAAAATTTATCTAAAACGCTGGCGTTCGCTGAACTATCGATGTTTTTTTTCAGTTTTGGGCGTATAATAGCGTATTCATAACGAGTTGGACGTATGCATAACGTATTAGTAACGTACACAGAACGTTTCGATAACTTATAGATAACTTATACCAACGAATGCTTAGCGTGTTGTCGGCGTTCACAACTTATGCCCAACGATAGTCTAACTTATGCATAGCGCGCGGCAGCGTATCGCCGACGATCACGTGGCGTAGCCTAATAAAAGGCTGCCGCTCGACGATTCAAATCATAACCGCACTAGACATCGAAGTGTCAACATCACCGTCATGCCGAAGAAAACTGGTGTTGTGAGGGACCCTCCATCCGAACTTCATCGAGGCATTCTTGTTTCCAGAGGCAAGGTGACGCAAAGTCAGTGCCAGCTTCATGCCAGGCTCAAGCGGCTCCCTGTAGAAGGTGTACTGCTTGGTTATCCTTGGACCCACTCTGGCTAGCAGCTCGTCGAACATCGCTGGGGGCATACGCAGGAAGTTGGTGAAGGATGCATGGTCCTCGTTACGGAGTTCCACCATGAGCTGGTCATACATGCCAAACTGCCGTCGCCTCCCGATCCATGGTCTCACCCAGTTCCTTCTCCTCCGTTCACCTCTTCTTCTCCTGGCTCTATTGGCACGCAACTGGTACAGTGTCAAATCGATGAGGTCATGTTGATGTTGGAGGACAGCTAGTAGGTATTCTCGTCTCAGCCTTGCCGGATCCTCCATCTCTCGGATGACATGGACATCTGCTCACCATGGAGTCTGGAACACTGACGGGTTCCTCCTGTGAACCCCATTTGTATATACCAATTCCCCTAAACGCTGCCAATACGCCATTATACGGTAGCTGTAAGTTAGAAACACGTTCAGTAAGTTCTGTGGTCGTCCGGAAGACGTCAAATACGTCTACATACGTCAATATGCGTTGGAGATACGTTACACATAGGTTCAAAGCACGTTACTCATAGGTTAGAAATAAGTTTCGGGTACGCTAGACATTATCTCGACGTATTTCGACTTATGAGTAACTTTCAAGTAACGTGTGTCGACGTGTGTCAACGATCGCCTAACGTGCGTACAACTTATGGCCAGCGTATGCGGAACGTGTGAGTCATACGCTGGCATACGTCGACAAATTTTGTGCATGCACAAAATTTGTCGACGAGCTCGGCGTACTACGACGTATGCCAGCGTGCTTCAGCGTGCTCTTAACGTATACAAAACTTACCCATAACGTATTCGACGTGTGCCAGCGTATTCGCCAAATTTTTCATACGTCGGCATACGCTGGCTAAAACGTCAAGGTGTGACAGCGGCTTAACATGACGTCAGCAGTTTTAGTGTGATCATGATCCCATTGCACTGGAAATCGATCTCACTCGCAAACACTCGCAGGTAAGGTAAGCTTACCTGTTATTGATATTTTCAGTGAACAACATGATATCAATTTTAATTTATACCACATTGACACTCTCAACAACAGAAAACTTGGCTGTTTGAGTGACGACGAATGTTGGCAGGAAACCATGCATGCATGATCATCACTCTCCCGGCATGACTCAAGCCTGACCAAGCTGCATATGAAACAAGAAAAGAGCAATCAGAGATTGTAAACCCTCGCCAGGATGTATTTTCAATGGTTTTAAAGGCTTTTGTGTAAAAATAAATATGGCGGCCGAACCACGTGACCGATGACGTCATCATTATTTTTTTTCTAAACTGAGGAAAAACGTCAAATACGTCTACATACGTCAAATACGTCTACATACTAATTTATTCCTAGATTATGCTCAAGAAATTTCATCTTCATCGGATGAAGTTTTGTGCTTGTCAAATTATGACGTCATAACGGAGGCACCTATGACATCATCATTAACATATTTTATTCCCCATGGAGAGTTCTATACAATGAGCCATGTCTCAATTTTTTCTATTTAGCGCTTTCGGAGATATATAGAGGTGCATTTTTTTTTTCTGCTTTTCCAAGATGGCGGCCTAAGCACGTGATCTATGACGTCATAATTATCATAAAAAATTCTACAGGTAGAGATGCACCTATGGTGAACATTTCTTGTCGATTGGACCAACGGTTGCAGAGAAAATCATATTTATTCTGTGCGGACAAACAGACATAGGACAGAAATATTCTAAGACAGACAGACAGATAGACAGAGAGACAGACAAACGGACTCAAATGCAATACCCTCTCCTCTGGCGAGGGTAAAAATAGAGAAACATGTCGCATTTTATCAATTGCGAATAGCGGGGTCTGACTGCATGGGCGTCGATAGGTGGGGGATACAGCCCCTCCACTTTGTTGACGAGGGGGGATTGTCCCCCCCCCCACGTTCGACTCGAATATAACATTAAATGCGTTGCTCATAATCCACACAGGCCCAGATGCGGGAAGTTCTCCAAATCCATCATTAATTATGTATAAATCAATATCAACTTTCCCCAAATAATTTCTCTGTTAAATCGACCCGGTTTGCTTTATTTAATAACAGAGCAGTGTCAGCTCGTGCATGTCGTGCTGCATTGTATTGGTCCAAGCACCGAGTGCACGGTGTACGCATGCGCTGGAAATGTATCACGTGATTAGTGATTACTGAAAGTGTGATGCAGGTAAACATTCCCGTTGCAGTCAGTGATGTGTAACTATGTCCCATCGCGTTTTCTTCCGAAGGAACCTCTTCGCTCGCCCATAGTGAAATTGTTGGGGAAGAAAACTTTATTTCGATGTTGTTGCATTGGAAAAAGTGCTAACTGAGCCAGAATTGATTCAATGTTGGTGAAGATTCCAATCCGGATCCGGATACAAGAGTTTTTATTTTATTTTAAAAGTGATTCCTCACCGATGAGTGATAAGGGCCAAAAACGATATACAGGATGATATTTCAAAAAGTTGTGGACGACTTATGACAAAACTTGGTGGATGAGTTGGTTCGGCAACAAGAAAAAGCCGATTCGATTTTGGGTTCGGTCTGAATCCAGATCTGACCTATCAGAGGGATACAAAACGCCCGATCGGGTCTTCAGAGAGACAAGCCTCGAACCACACCTCTGTTTCTCCTTAGGCACAGCACTAGATCTTCACTTCCACCATTTCCAGAACTGTGCGGACCCAACCTGCAGGTTTTGCGGGGTTTTCCCACAACGTTCGTCTTGCCTTGTCCTTCCCTTTTTGTGTATGTCGCATGGTATGTCTGCCAGGCCCTAAGTTAGATAACTAAGGAACTCCCGTATGTTTGTTTGGTTTCATGGGAATGTATGATTGGTAGTGGGTAAGGGGCTTATTTATTTATTTGTTCTTGTGGCTTGTATATTTCCCTCCCCGTGTACCATTTTTTATTTATTAAATATACCTGGTTTCGGGGTGAATTCTGGTTGTTGTGGTTCTCCTCGGGTGATTAAGAAAGTCTGTTGAGGGCTAATTGGCTGCGGCATATAATACTGCATATCCAGACCATACTGTGCGCCGATTGGACCATCGCTTGGCCGTAATTGGGAACGAGACATACAGCACCAATAGGTGTAACGTTTGGCTGGTTCGACGGTCCCACAGGTACGGTATCGGAGGTAGAAAAGTCGGAATCCAGCCCGTGACGCTGACTCAGCAAACCGTCGCGGTCACTTTCACATGACTCATCAGGTTCATACAAGGCATATGGAGCAACCGATGGCCATAACCGTATTATACTGTATCGCAGCACTTTCATGCATATTATTTATGACTATTAAGAGAAGTGCAAAAACAAAACAAAATAGAAAGCTTCGGAAAATGCAAAACCCTTCCACAGCCGCTTTGTGTTCGGACATTTTCTTCTTCTTCTGTGTGCTAAGCAAGCATGATGAAAACAGCTATTAACTAGAACGACACTCTTCGACGTCACGACGTCGACCGATATGGCTCCGCCCACATTATTACATCATGATATTATACCTGCACCAAGTTTTAATTTAAATCCCTTCCGCTGTTCACAAGTTCTCACATTTTTACCTGACATCTCTGAGGGCCTTTCACTCACTCACCGCAGGCAGGTAGGTGGTCTTTCTGTCTTCTACCGACTCCTCTCCGGCCTTGCTCCCCCAGCTCTCTCTGTGCTCTGTCCCCCAAATATTCCTACAGGTCGCACAAGATCTGCCAGCAACCCTCTGATGGTTAAACTGCCGAAATCTCGGCTCTCTGCTCACCTTCACTCTTTCATTCCTCTTTTCTCCCGCCTCTGGAACAAACTCCCTCACTCCCTTCAATCCCTCTCCTCCCTCCAGGTCTTTAAAACAGCTGTTCACCACCATCTCTTATCTTCCCCCATCCAAAACCTTGATCTTTTCTACCCCCACTAATTCACCCCAGATCCACCTTGTTTGAAATTCCAACTTCTTTCCTGGAAGTCCTGGCAGTGTCCATATGTTTTATACCTCTCCCACCCCCCCCCCCTTCACATGCCTCCCCCCCCAAAGCCCTCTCCCTCCCACAGATCTCTCGATGTCTCCATGTCTCTCGGTCCCTGCTCTCAAATGTTGTGTTTGTGTCTTTCCCCCTCTCTCCCCATCTTGTCTACCGCTCCCGATGTTATTTGTTTTATGTGTCTGTTTGTCTTTCTGTGTGATTAATGTTCGCTCTTTCACGAGCCTCGATCTTGTATACAAAAAAAAACAAAAAAAACAAAAAAAAACATGACTTCTGACCTTTGGCTTTTGACCTCGACACCCCAAAATCGAATCAGTTAATTATTACATCATTATACATCTGCACCAGGTTTGAATTAATCACTTCAGCCATTCTCAAGTTATAGACCTACAACAGACTTTGACTTTGACCTTTGACCCCAAAGTCTAATCAGTTAATCTTTACATCATTATGCATACCTGTACCAAGTTTGAATTAGATCACTTCAGCCATTCTCAAGTTATAGACCTATTACAGACTTTGACCTTTGACCTTTGACCCCAAAATCGAATAAGTTAATCTTTACATCATTATACATACATGTACCAAGTTTGAATTAGATCACTTCAGCCGTTTTCAAGTTATAGACCTATTACAGACTTTGACCTTTGACCTCTTGACCCCAAGATCTAATCAGTTCATCTTTACATCATTATACATAATTGTACCAAATTTGGTGAGAATCCCATCGCTGGTTCACAAGTTACAGTGGTAACAGGAGTTTTACCTAACATGACCTCTGACCTTTGACCTCATTATACACACCTGCACCAAGTTTGACTGGGATCCCTTCAGCCGTTCTCAAGTTATCGCGGTAACGAAAACCTGTCACACACGGACGGATGGATAACCTGAAAACATAAGGCCTCAGGCGAGTTTGTCATAAAAAGGCATAAAAAGTTACGGCCTGGAGAGACACACGCACACACAGAGGTGATTACAAACCCCATGTGCCACTGCGCGGAGGGTCGGGCTAACTAGCCCCATGTTCGACTGCACAGGGGGGGGGGGGGGCAACAAACCCCATGGACCCAGTGCACGGGGGAAGGGAGGGGGGGTTGGGGGAGAGCTGGGTGTACAAACCCCCCCAATGTCCCACTACGGGGGGGGGGGGGGAGCAACAAACCCCATGGACCCAGTGCACGGGGGAAGGGGGGGGAGAGGGGTTGGGGGAGAGGTGGACGAACAAACCTCCCCGATGTGCCACTGCGGGGGGGGGGGGGGCTAATAAAGCCCATAACATGCTATAATGTAAAAAAAAAAACCCGATGTCCCACTGCGGCGGGGGGGGGGGGGGTAATAAAGCCCTATAACATGCTATAATGTACAAACCCCCCCGATGTCCCACTGCAGGGGGGGGGGGGGCTAATAAAGCCCTATAACATGCTATAATGTACAAACCCTCCCGATGTCCCACTGCAGGGGGGGGGGGGCTAATAAAGCCCATAACATGCTATAATGTACAAACCCCCCCGATGTCCCACTGCGGGGGGGGGGGCTAATAAAGCCCATAACATGCTATAATGTACAACCCCCCCCCCCAATGTCCCACTGCGGGGGGGGGAGGGGCTAATAAGGCCCATAACATGCTATAATGTACAAACCCCCCCGATGTCCCACTGCGGGGGGGGGGCTAATAAAGCCCATAACATGCTATAATGTACAAATCCCCCCTATGTCCCACTGCGGGGGGGGGCTAATAAAGCCCATAACATGCTATAATGTACAAATCCCCCCTATGTCCCACTGCGGGGGGGGGGGGCTAATAAAGCCCATAACATGCTATAATGTACAAACCCCCCCTATGTCCCACTGCGGGGGGGGGCTAATAAAGCCCATAATATGCTATAATGTACAAACCCCCCCTATGTCCCACTGGGGGGGGGGGTAATAAAGCCCATAACATGCTATAATGTACAAACTCCATTGGTAATTTAACGTTTGAGATTCTCCATGTGCTTTAAACAAACTCAGCCCTCAAATCCAAACAAATATTCCATCCTGGTAACTTTTCCCCTACACTATCCATGTATTCCACCATTCCAAAAATACTTGTTTCATTCGTTTACAACCGGCTTTGGGGTCCCCCGACCAAGCAACGGCTCCGAGCACTCAGCACAACACTCCATCAAAGTGTCATGGATTGTCACAGGTCCGTTTGAGCAATATGTCGAGTCCGGTATGTTTACCTTGTGCTCGAGTGTGTAAATATTCCACAGTTCCGGTCGCACGACATCATTCAGTTGAAATTATACCTTTCGGCTTGGCATCTGGCGTCGTGTAAACATCGCGCACCTGGCAAGAGGGAAGCTGGCAGGCAAATAGAGGGTATGTTTTTACAAGGAATGGAGCGAATGACGTCACACCAGGGGGTCGAGGGCAGACGGGAATGGCGATGACGTCAAGGCCTTGGAAGGGCAGTGTGTTCGGCATAAAATTCGTGCCACGAGCCAAGACGCGCGGCGTTCAAGGTAGACTCACCTTGGCACACGTGGCGGTCCATTCTGGGAGGAACACGCGCTCCATTCACAACGAGCTGATGCATCCATCTTGAGGGCAGGGAAAAAGCGCGCGAATGTAATTATATAGCAGAAAACCTCCATCACGATGGCAATGTTACATTATAGGAGTAACATGTATGTGGGCCAATCGGGCGAGATCGTCGAGGGAAGCTCGCACACGTTCTGACATCTTGCATACGTAATATATAGACATAGCTTCCGACTGCGCAACATTAACCAGCGTGTTAGCTACCTTACTCGGGTCTGCACCTACCATCAGTTTACATAACCGGTTTATTTAATGATAACCATGACAGTTTTATCAAATAAACATCAAGGTACTTGTGTAGGCCTACGCTCCATCTATACCAGCCGCACAGGTGGAACCCGACAAGAAAGGTGTTATCCATAGTTATGGTTTCCTGTTCATGCAAATTATAGTGAATGTGACCGATTATGTTTGTAAAACCAAACTGCACTTTTCTAACAATCATCGATACATTCATTATACGTTGTCTTTCGGGAAGAGTAGGTGACTTATCTCCAGCATCCTCAACAAATTCTAATTTCACGTCCAAATCATCGACAACCGAACATATCCGGTTCGTGAAAGACGAAGACAAAACATTTCCCTGGTCGACCACACGAGAAGATGGGAATCATTGAGGCCATGTTAAAAATGTAGTCTCTGTCCTTCCTTTGTGGCGGACACGAAAGCCCACTGGCGTGGTGACATCATTCCGCGCACCAAGTGGGCGGCGGCCACGCCCGAGGGGTAGGCGTGGCCTCAGGATATACACCGGGCGCGCAGCCCGGAGCAGGCCAGTGCTACAGTGACCTCTTTGAATAAAGAACATTAAACTTACCGCGTTGTCCGCTTCCTCCTTGGTAGCAAGTCGCGCGCGTAGCACCGCGTGCTTCATTGGCGACCCCGACGTGATCTGAACACGCAACCTTCTGATGTCCTTACCATGGTGGACCGCACCACCCGGTGGCCGGAGGCCGTGCCTTTGGCGGCGACGACGGCGGCAGACGTCGCGCAGGCGTTCATCGCCACCTGGGTCGCCCGGTTCGGCGCCCCCTCGGACATCTCGTCCGACCACGGTCCCCAGTTCACATCGGAGCTCTGGGCCGCGGTCGCGCGGGGGCTCGGGGTCCAGCTGCACCGAACCACGGCCTACCACCCCCAGGCCAACGGCCTGTGCGAGCGGTTCCACCGCTCGTTGAAGGCCGCGCTCCGGACCACCCTCCGCGACGGTGGCTGGGTCGACAGGCTCCCCTAGGTCCTGCTGGGCCTCCGGACGGCGCCCAAGGAGGACCTGCGCGCATCCGCGGCGGAGTTGGTCTTTGGACAACCACTGCGGGTGCAGGGCGAGTTCCTCCCCGACCCCACGGCACCTTGGTCCGCGGCGCAGGAGCGTTCTGCGCTGCAGGAGACCACCCAGAGGTTCGCCCCGGTGCCGACGGCGCACCACGGGCACCCTCCTACACACGTCGCCCCGGAGCTTCGCACCGCGGAGTACATCTTCGTCCGGCACGACGCCCACCGGACACCACTGCGGCCCCGTACAACGGGCCTTTCCACGTGCTGGAGACCGGGGTGAAACATTTCACCCTGGACATCGGCGGCACTCCTGACCGGGTCTCCATAGACCGCCTCAAGCCGGCCCACCTCGACGTGGACCACCCACCGCCAGTGGCTCGGCCCCCGCGTCGGGGCCGCCCCCCTGCGGGCAGACCCCTGGCACCGCCCAGCCCCGCCGCCACGCCGCCCCCCGGGCCTGCACCCATCCCAGGGGCAGCCAGAGGCATCCCACCTGGCATCCCTGCACCCCGGACGCCGCCGGTCGCCAGAGGGCGCTTCGGCCCGGTCATCCGTTTGCCCCGCAAACTGGCCCTCCAGGTGCGCAGGAATTCTGGGGGGGCGCGTGTGGCGGACACGAAAGCCCACTGGCGTGGTGACATCATTCCGTGCACCAAGTGGGCGGCGGGCACGCCCGAGGGGTAGGCGTGGCCTCAGGATATACACCGGGCGCGCAGCCCGGAGCAGGCCAGTGCTACAGTGACCTCTTTGAATAAAGAACATTAAACTTACCGCGTTGTCCGCGTCCTCCTTGGTAGCAAGTCGCGTGCGCAGCACCGCGTGCTTCACCTTCCTCTTACATCACTGGCACCAAGTCTGGCCTGCTCTCACTCGACTAACCCCACTGGCACCAAGTCTGGCCTACTTTGACTCGACTAACCCCACTGGCACCAAGTCTGGCCTGCTCTCACTCGAATAACCCCACTGGCACCAAGTCTGGCCTGCTCCGACTCGACTAACCCCACTGGCACCAAGTCTGGCCTGCTCTCACTCGACTAACCCCACTGGCACCAAGTCTGGCCTGCTCTGACTCGACTAACCCCACTGGCACCAAGTCTGGCCTGCTCTCACTCGACTAACCCCACTGGCACCAAGTCTGGCCTGCTCTGACTCGACGAACCCCACTGGCACCAAGTCTGGCCTGCTCTCACTCGATTAACCCCACTGGCATCAAGTCTGGCCTGCTCTCACTCGACTAACCCCACTGGCACCAAGTCTGGCCTGCTCTCACTCGACTAACCCCACTGGCACCAAGTCTGGCCTGCTCTGACTCGACTAACCCCACTGGCACCAAGTCTGGCCTGCTCTGACTCGACTAACCCCACTGGCACCAAGTCTGGCCTGCTCTCACTCGACTAACCCCACTGGCACCAAGTCTGGCCTGCTCTGACTCGACAAACCCCACTGGCACCAAGTCTGGCCTGCTCTCACTCGATTAACCCCACTGGCACCAAGTCTGGCCTGCTCTCACTCGACTAACCCCACTGGCACCAAGTCTGGCCTGCTCTCACTCGACTAACCCCACTGGCACCAAGTCTGGCCTGCTCTGACTCGACTAACCCCACTGGCACCAAGTCTGGCCTGCTCTCACTCAACTAACCCCACTGGCACCAAGTCTGGCCTGCTCTCACTCGACTAACCCCACTGGCACCAAGTCTGGCCTCCTCTCACTCGACTAACCCCACTGGCACCAAGTCTGGCCTGCTCTCACTCGACTAACCCCACTGGCACCAAGTCTGGCCTGCTCTGACTCGACTAACCCCACTGGCACCAAGTCTGGCCTGCTCTGACTCGACTAACCCCACTGGCACCAAGTCTGGCCTGCTCTCACTCGACTAACCCCACTGGCACCAAGTCTGGCCTGCTCTGACTCGACTAACCCCACTGGCACCAAGTCGGCCTGCTCTCACTCGACTAAAACCACAGGCACCAAGTCTGGCCTGCTCTGACTCGACTAACCACACTGGCACCAAGTCTGGCCTGCTCTCACTCGACTAACCCCACTGGCACCAAGTCTGGCCTGCTCTGACTCGACTAACCCCACTGGCACCAAGTCTGGCCTGCTCTGACTCGACTAACCCCACTGGCACCAAGTCTGGCCTGCTCTCACTCGACTAACCCCACTGGCACCAAGTCTGGCCTGCTCTCACTCGACTAACCCCACTGGCACCAAGTCTGGCCTGCTCTCACTCGACTAACCCCACTGGCACCAAGTCTGGCCTGCTCTCACTCGACTAACCCCACTGGCACCAAGTCTGGCCTGCTCTCACTCGACTAACCCCACTGGCACCAAGTCTGGCCTGCTCTGACTCGACTAACCCCACTGGCACCAAGTCTGGCCTGCTCTCACTCGACTAACCCCACTGGCACCAAGTCTGGCCTGCTCTCACTCGACTAACCCCACTGGCACCAAGTCTGGCCTGCTCTGACTCGACTAACCCCACTGGCACCAAGTCTGGCCTGCTCTCACTCGACTAAAACCACAGGCACCAAGTCTGGCCAGCTCTGACTTGACTAACCCCACTGGCACCAAGTCTGGCCTGCTCTCATTCGACTAACCCCACTGGCACCAAGTCTGGCCTGCTCTGACTCGACTAACCCCACTGGCACCAAGTCTGGCCTGCTCTCACTCGACTAACCCCACTGGCACCAAGTCTGGCCTGCTCTCACTCGACTAACCCCACTGGCACCAAGTCTGGGCTGCTCTGACTCGACTAACCCCACTGGCACCAAGTCTGGCCTGCTCTCACTCGACTAACCCCACTGGCACCAAGTCTGGCCTGCTCTGACTCGACTAACCCCACTGGCACCAAGTCTGGCCTGCTCTCACTCGACTAAAACCACAGGCACCAAGTCTGGCCAGCTCTGACTTGACTAACCCCACTGGCACCAAGTCTGGCCTGCTCTCATTCGACTAACCCCACTGGCACCAAGTCTGGCCTGCTCTGACTCGACTAACCCCACTGGCACCAAGTCTGGCCTGCTCTCACTCGACTAACCCCACTGGCACCAAGTCTGGCCTGCTCTGACTCGACTAACCCCACTGGCACCAAGTCTGGCCTGCTCTCACTCGACTAACCCCACTGGCACCAAGTCTGGCCTGCTCTGACTCGACTAACCCCACTGGCACCAAGTCTGGCCTGCTCTCATTCGACTAACCCCACTGGCACCAAGTCTGGCCTGCTCTGACTCGACTAACCCCACTAGCACCAAGTCTGGCCTGCTCTCACTCGACTAACCCCGCTGGCACCAAGTCTGGCCTGCTCTCACTCGACTAACCCCACTGGCACCAAGTCTGGCCTGCTCTCACTCGACTAACCCCACTGGCACCAAGTCTGGCCTGCTCTCACTCGACTAACCCCACTGGCACCAAGTCTGGCCTGCTCTGACTCGACTAACCCCACTGGCACCAAGTCTGGCCTGCTCTCACTCGACTAACCCAACTGGCACCAAGTCTGGCCTGCTCTCACTCGACTAACCCCACTGGCACCAAGTCTGGCCTGCTCTGACTCGACTTACCCCACTGGCACAAAGTCTGGGCTGCTCTCACTCGACTAACCCCACTGGCACCAAGTCTGGCCTGCTCTCACTCGAGTAACCCCACTGGCACCAAGTCTGGCCTGCTCTCACTCGACTAACCCCACTGCCACCAAGTCTGGCCTGCTTTGACTCCAATGACACCAAGTCTGGCCTGCTCTCACTCGACTAACCCCACTGGCACCAAGTCTGGCCTGCTTTGACTCCAATAACACCAAGTTTGGCCTGCTCTAACTCCACTCACCCATCTGGCATGAAGTTTGGCCTGCTCTGACTCGACTAACCCCACTGGCACAAAGTCTGGCCTGCTTTCACTCCACTCACCCAACTGGCACAACGTCTGGCCTGCTCTCACTCCACTCACCCCACTGGCACCAAGTCTGGCCTGCTTTGAATCCACTCACCCCACTGGCACCAATTCTGGCCTGCTATGACTCCACTCACCCAACTGGCACAAAGTCTGGCCTGCTCTGACTCCACTCACCACACTGGCACCAAGTCTGGCCTTCTCTGACTCCACTCACCCAACTGGCACAAGGTCTGGCCTGCTCTGACTCCACTCACCCCACTGGCACCAAGTCTGGCCTTCTCTGACTCCACGAACATAAGTGGTACCAAGTCTGGCCTGCTTTGACTCCACTCACCCAACTGGCACAAAGTCTGGCCTGCTCTGACTCCACTCAGCCAACTGGCACCAAGTCTGGCCTGCTTTGACTCCACTCACCCAACGGCACAAAGTCTGGCCTGCTCTGACTCCACTCATCCAACTGGCACAAAGTCTGGCCTGCTCTGACTCCACTCATCCAACTGGCACAAAGTCTGGCCTGCTCTGACTCCAATCACGACACTGGCACCAAGTCTGGCCTTCTCTGACTCCACTCACCCAACTGGCACAAGGTCTGGCCTGCTCTGACTCCACTCACCACACTGGCACCAAGTCGGGCCTTCTCTGACTCCACTCACCCAACTGGCACCAAGTGTGGCCTGCTTTGACTCCACTCACCCAACGCCACAAAGTCTGGCCTGCTTTAACTCCACTCACCCAACTGGCACCAAGTCTGGCCTGCTTTGACTCCACTCACCCAACGGCACAAAGTCTGGCTTGCTCTGACTCCACTCATCCAACTGGCACAAAGTCTGGCCTGCTCTGACTCCACTCATCCAACTGGCACAAAGTCTGGCCTGCTCTGACCCACTCATCCAACTGGCACAAAGTCTGGCCTGCTCTGACCCCACTCATCCAACTGGCACAAAGTCTGGCTTGCTCTGACTCCACTCAACCAACGGCACAAAGTCTGGCCTGCTCTGACCCCACTCATCCATCTGGCACAAAGTCTGGCCTGCTCTGACTCTACTCACCCAACGACACAAAGTCTGGTTTGCTCTGACTCCACTCATCCAACTGGCACCAAGTCTGGCCTGCTTTAATTCCACTCACCCAACTGGCACCAAGTCTGGCTTGCTCTGACTCCACTCATCCAACTGGCACAAAGTCTGGCTTGCTCTGACTCCACTCATCCAACTGGCACAAAGTCTGGCCTGCTCTGACTCCACTCATCCAACTTGCACAACATCTGGCCTGCTCTGACCCCACTCATCCAACTGGCACAACGTCTGGCCTGCTCTGACCCCACTCATCCATCTGGCACAAAGTCTGGCCTACTCTGACTCCACTCACCCAACGGCACAAAGTCTGGCTTGCTCTGACTCCAATCATCCAACTGGCACAAAGTCTGGCCTGCTCTGACTCCATTCGCACAACGGGCACAAAGTTTGGCCTGCTCTGCCTCCACTCATCCAACTGGCACAAAGTATGGCTTGCTCTGACTCCACTCCACTCCACTCCACTCCACTCACCCAACTGGCACAAAGTCTGGCCTGCTCTGACCCCACTCATCCATCTGGCACAAAGTCTGGCCTGCTCTGACTCCACTCATCCAACGGCACAATGTCTGGCCTGCTCTGACTCGACTCATCCAACTGGCACAAAGTCTGGCCTGCTCTGACTCCACTCATCCATCTGGCACAAAGTCTGGCCTGCTCTGACTCCACTCATCCAACGGCACAATGTCTGGCCTGCTCTGACTCCACTCATCCATCTGGCACAAAGTCTGGCCTGCTCTGACCCCACTCATCCATCTGGCACAAAGTCTGGCCTGCTCTGACTCCACTCATCCATCTGGCACAAAGTCTGGCCTGCTCTGACTCCACTCACCCAACGGCACAAAGTCTGGTTTGCTCTGACTCCACTCATCCAACTGGCACCAAGTCTTCCATGCTTTAACTCCACTCACCCAACTGGCACCAAGTCTGGCTTGCTCTGACTCCACTCATCCAACTGGCACAAAGTCTGGCCTGCTCTGACTCCACTCATCCAACTGGCACAACGTCTGGCCTGCTCTGACCCCACTCGTCCAACTGGCACAACGTCTGGCCTGCTCTGACCCCACTCATCCATCTGGCACAAAGTCTGGCCTGCTCTGACTCCACTCACCCAACGGCACAAAGTCTGGCTTGCTCTGACTCCAATCATCCAACTGGCACAAAGTCTGGCCTGCTTTAACTCCACTCATCCAACTGGCACCAACTCTGGCCTGATTTGACTCCACTCACACAACGGGCACAAAGTTTGGCCTGCTCTGACTCCACTCACACAACGGGCACAAAGTTTGGCCTGCTCTGACTCCACTAACCCAACTGGCACACAGTCTGGCCTGCTCTGACTCCACTCATCCAACTGGCACAAAGTTTGGCCTGCTCTGACTCCACTCACCCAACTGGCACCAAGTTTGGCCTGCTTTGACTCCACTCAACCAACGGCACAAAGTCTGGCCTGCTTTGACTCCACTCACCCAACGGCACAAAGTCTGGCCTGCTCTGACTCCACTCACCCAACAGCACAAAGTCTGGCCTGCTCTGACTTCACTCACCCAACGGCACCAAGTTTGGCCTGCTCTTACTCCACTCATCCAACGGCACAAATTATGGCCTGCTTTGACTCCACTCACCGAACGGCACAAAGTCTGGCCTGCTCTGACTCCACTCATCCAACTGGCACCAAGTCTGGCCTGCTTTGACTCCACTCACCCAACGGCACAAAGTCTGGCCTGCTCTGACTCCACGGACACAAGTGGTACCAAGTACGGCCTGCTCTGACTCCACTTCACTCACCCAACTGGCGAAAAGTCTGGCCAGCTCTGACTCCACTCACCCAACGGCACCAAGTTTGGCCTGCCCTGACTCCACTCATCCAACGGCACAAATTATGGCCTGCTTTGACTCCACTCACCCAACGGCACAAAGTCTGGCCTGCTCTGACTCCACTCACCCAGCGCCACAAAGTCTGGCCTGCTCTGACCACACTCATCCAACTGGCAACAAGTCTGGCCTGCTTTGACTCCACTCACCCAACGGCACAACGTCTGGCCTGCTCTGACTCTACGGACACAAGTGGTACCAAGTATGGCCTGTTCTGACTCCACTTCACTCACCCAACTGGCGAAAAGTCTGGCGAGCTCTGACTCCACTCACCCAACTGGCACAATGTCTGGCCTGCTCTGACTCCACTCATCCAAATGGCACCAGGTCTGGCCTGCTTTGACTCCACTCACCCAACTGGCACAAAGTCTGGCCTGCTCTGACTCCACTCATCCAAATGGCACCAAGTCTGGCCTGCTTTGACTCCACTCACCCAACTGCACCAAGTCTGGCCTGCTTTGACTCCACTCACCCAACTGCACCAAGTCTGGCCTGCTTTAACTCCACTCACCCAACTGGCACAAAGTCTGGCCTGCTTTGACTCCACTCACCCAACTGCATCACCTATGGCCTGCTTTGACTCCACTCACCCAATGGCACAAAGTCTGGCCTGCTCTGACTCCACTCCACTCACCCAACGACACAAAGTCTGGCCTGCTTTGACTCCACTCACCCAACTGCATCACCTATGGCCTGCTTTGACTCCACTCATCCAAATGGCACCAAGTCTGGCCTGCTTTGACTCCACTCACTCAACTGACACCACGTTTGGCCTGCTCTGACTCCACTCATCCAACTGGCACCAAGTTTGGCCTGCTCTGACACCACTCACCCAACTGGCACCAAGTCTGACCTGCTTTGACTCCACTCACCCAACGGCACAAAGTCTGGCCTGCTCTGACTCCACGCACACAAGTGGTACCAAGTATGGCCTGCTCTGACTCCACTTCACTCACCCAACTGGTGAAAAGTCTGGCCTGCTCTGACACCACTCACCCAACTGGCACAAAGTCTGGACTGCTTTGACTCCACTCACCCAACTGGCACAAAGTCTGGCCTGCTCTGACTCCATGCCACTCACCCAATGACAGAAAGTCTGGCCCGCTCTGACTCCACTCACTCAACTGGCACCACGTTTGGCCTGCTCTGACTCCACTCATCCAACTGGCACAAAGTCTGACCTGCTCTGACTCCACTCACCCCACTGGCACCAAGTCTGGCCTGCTTTGACTCCACTCACCCCACTGGCACCAATTCCGGCCTGCTTTGACTCCACTCACCCAACTGGCACAAAGTCTGGCCTGCTCTGACTCCACTCACCCCACTGGCACCAAGTCTGGCCTGCTCTGACTCCACTCACCCAAATGGCACAACGTCTGGCATGCTCTGACTCCACTCACCACACTGGCACCAAGTCTGGCCTGCTCTGACTCCACTCACCCCACTGGCAACAAGTCTGGCCTTCTCTGACTCCATGCACATAAGTGGCACAAAGTCTGGCCTGCTTTGACTCCACTCACCCAACGGCACAAAGTCTGGCCTGCTCTGACTCCACTCACCCAACGGCACCAAGTCTGGCCTGCTCTGACTCCACTCATCCAACTGGCACCAAGTCTGGCCTCACTCACACAACGGCACAAAGTCTGGCCTGCTCTGACCCCACTCATCCATCTGGCACAAAGTCTGGCCCGCTCTGACTCCACTCACCCAACGGCACAAAGTCTGGCTTGCTCTGACTCCACTCACCCAGCGGAACAAAGTCTGGCTTGCTGTGACTCCTCTCATCCAACTGGCACTATGTCTGGCGTGCTTTGACTCCACTCACCCAACGGCACAAAGTCTGGCCTGCTCTGACTCCACGCACACAAGTGGTAGCAAGTATGGCCTGCTCTGACTCCACTTCACTCACCCAACTGGTGAAAAGTCTGGCCTGCTCTGACACCACTCACCCAACTGGCACAAAGTCTGGACTGCTTTGACTCCACTCACCCAACTGGCACAAAGTCTGGCCTGCTCTGACTCCATGCCACTCACCCAATGACAGAAAGTCTGGCCCGCTCTGACTCCACTCACTCAACTGGCACCATGTTTGGCCTGCTCTGACTCCACTCATCCAACTGGCACAAAGTCTGACCTGCTCTGACTCCACTCACCCCACTGGCACCAAGTCTGGCCTGCTTTGACTCCACTCACCCCACTGGCACCAATTCCGGCCTGCTTTGACTCCACTCACCCAACTGGCACAAAGTCTGGCCTGCTCTGACTCCACTCACCCCACTGGCGACAAGTCTGGCCTGCTCTGACTCCACTCACCCAAATGGCACAACGTCTGGCATGCTCTGACTCCACTCACCACACTGGCACCAAGTCTGGCCTGCTCTGACTCCACTCACCCCACTGGCACCAAGTCTGGCCTTCTCTGACTCCATGCACATAAGTGGCACAAAGTCTGGCCTGCTTTGACTCCACTCACCCAACGGCACAAAGTCTGGCCTGCTCTGACTCCACTCACCCAACGGCACAAAGTCTGGCCTGCTCTGACTCCACTCATCCAACTGGCACCAAGTCTGGCCTCACTCACACAACGGCACAAAGTCTGGCCTGCTCTGACCCCACTCATCCATCTGGCACAAAGTCTGGCCCGCTCTGACTCCACTCACCCAACGGCACAAAGTCTGGCTTGCTCTGACTCCACTCACCCAGCGGAACAAAGTCTGGCTTGCTGTGACTCCTCTCATCCAACTGGCACTAAGTCTGGCGTGCTTTGACTCCACTCACCCAACGGCACAAAGTCTGGCCTGCTCTGACTCCACGCACACAAGTGGTAGCAAGTATGGCCTGCTCTGACTCCACTTCTCTCCACTCCACTCACCCAACTGACACCAAGTCTGGCCTGCTTTAACTCCACTCACCCAACTGCACCAAGTCTGGCCTGCTTTAACTCCACTCACCCAACTGGCACAAAGTCTGTCCTGCTCTGACTACACTCACCCAACTGGCACAAAGTCTGTCCTGCTCTGACTACACTCACCCAACTGGCACCAAGTTTGGCCTGCTCTGACACCACTCACCCAACTGGCACCAAGTCTGGCGTGCTTTGACTCCACTCACCCGACTGGCACAAAGTCTGGCCTGCTTTGACTCCACTCACCCAATGGCACAAAGTCTGGCCTGCTCTGACTCCACACACACAAGTGGTACCAAGTATGGCCTGCTCTGACTCCACTTCTCTCCACTCCACTCACCCAACTAGCACCAAGTCTGGCCTGCTTTAACTCCACTCACCCAACTGGCACAAAGTCTGGCCTGCTTTGACTCCACTCACCCAACTGCATCACCTATGGCTTGCTTTGACTCCACTCACCCAACAGCACAAAGTCTGGCCTGCTCTGACTCCACTCCACTCACCCAACGACACAAAGTCTGGCCTGCTCTGACTCCACTCACCCAACCTGCACCAAGTCTGGCCTGGTTTGACTACACTCATCCAACGGCACAAAGTCTGGCCTGCTCTGACTCCACTCACCCAACCTGCACAAAGTCTGGCCTGCTGTGACTCCACTTCACTCACCCAACGACACAACGTCTGGCCTGCTCTGACTCCACTCACTCAACTGGCACCACGTTTGGCCTGCTCTGACTCCACTCATCCAACTGGCACCAAGTCTGTCCTGCTCTGACTACACTCATCCAACGGCACAAAGTCTGGCCTGCTCTGACTCCACTCACCCAACGGCACAAAGTCTGGCCTGCTCTGACTCCTCTCACCCAACCTGCACCAAGTCTGGCCTGGTTTGACTACACTCATCCAACGGCACAAAGTTTGGCCTGCTCTGACACCACTCACCCAACCTGCACAAAGTCTGTCCTGCTCTGACTACACTCATCGAACGGCACAAAGTCTGGCCTGCTCTGACTCCACTCACCCAACGGCACAAAGTCTGGCCTGCTCTGACTCCTCTCACCCAACCTGCACTAAGTCTGGCCTGGTTTGACTCCACTCATCCAACTGCACAACGTCTGGCCTGTTCCACTACCTCTTACTTCCCTGGCAACAAGTCTGGCCTGCTCCACGACCACTTCCTCTTCTTGATGTTTTATTCAGCTTGTGTGCACTTTGTTCACACCCCTGTGCCCCCCCCAAACCCAACCCTCATCTCATCCCAATCTCACTTCTACTCTGCCCATGATGTTTCCCCCTTTTCATTTTCTTCCATTATATTCTGCTCCGCTCTGCTCTTACACGAGCCTCGATTCTGGAAGTCGGGCATGCGCGCCGCCATCTTGGTTTTGGTGAAATTGCGCGAAAGTTGGCGCAAACCGATCATCGCCGCTCTGGATTCTTCAGCTTGCAGCCGACAATACAGCAGCTTTTCAGCATTTTGCGGTTTCAAACTGTGACAAACACGCGAATGGCGCCCAATGTTTTCCCCAATTCCAAGATCGCAGCCCCGCAGTGCGTAGTTGTGACGTCACGCCGACTTCCAGCATCATGTAAAGATTAAAAAAGGAAAGTAGAGTCGCCGAGTAGCTAAATTCGCGTAATTGAGAGTTCTCTTAATGAACAGGTGCCAGCAATGAGCGAAGCCGCATCAAAGCATTAGCCCGAGTGGAATAAGATCTTTATTTAGACGAGCAGAGTCCCCGCCCCAAGAGCGATCTTGTACCAGGCATGCAACACGTTCTCCTGACACACCTTTATTTGGGCAGTGTATAGGCAACTGCCAGCTTCCTCAATCGCTCCCAAAAAATAAAAATAACCAGGGTTAACTGCATGAAGTAAAATCATGCCGACTACTTATAATTCAAAACACATCACTGTACTGTAAAACGTGGGGACAGGAATACTGTACTGTAAAGGGCGGGATTTGTACCTTCTCCCACTTGAAGGTGGTGCTACACCATACACATTTACATGGATAAAAATTTGCGAACCTCCTTCCCCTTCCCAAGACCACCAGAAAAGATAAAAACACCCCTTTGCACTAATTGGGGTCATTTTGATCCGATATGGAGCAAGTCATCACCATCACCAAGTCATCACAACATCACCGCCTTGCACAAAAAATGTGCAAAAACAGATCCTAGCAACTACAGACCAATCAGCCTTCTCCCAATTATCAGCAAAGTCATGGAATCCATCATTGCTTCGGATATGAAATCTTTCCTCTTCTCCAATGGCTTGATCTCTGATCATCAATTTGGTTTCAGACCTGGTCACTCTACTCTGGACATGCTGCTTCTGCTTTCTCAACTATGGATGGAGGTCCTCAATGCCAAACAGGAAATTAGAGCTGTCTCCCTCGATATATCATGTGCTGAAGGAACTGCGCTCCAACGCGAGTTGAAAGAATTGACGCGACCAAAGACGGAATTCGTCCGAGTTGCTTTATTGAAACAAAACAGCTCAGGTATTCTGACAAGCCCGTTTATCGGGCAGCAATATATATACACATTAATGTCGGGAAGTTTGCCCGGCAAAAGCTATACCGGGCATGCCCGGGTGTCAAGGGCGAGCCCTGGAAAGGCGAGTCTGGACCTGCCCGGGCGTGTTTGGCTGCGGCCTGGCAAGTCGAGGCTGGGCGTGCCCGGGCGCTCTGGACGAGCACTGGAACGGCGAGAGCGGGCATGCCCGGACGCTCTGGCCTAGCCCTGGAAAGGCGAGAGCGGGCATGCCCGGACGCTCTGGGCGAGCCCTGGAAAGGCGATAGCGGGCATGCCCGGACGCTCTGGGCGAGCCCGGGAAAGACGAGACCGGGCGTGCCCGGGAGGTTCGGGCGTGCCCGGGAGAGGCGCGTCTGGCCGTGTTCTGGCCGGTGCAAGGCGATTGTGTGCATCCAGCGGTAACCGCTACAGTGCCTTCAATACGGTCTGGCACCCCGCTCTGCTCACCAAACTCTCCTCCTTTGGTATCCATGGAAATCTCCACGCATGGCTGGCGGACTTCCTCTCTAGTCGTAGTCAACATGTGGCCCTGAATGGGTTTCTCTCATCTCCTCTTCCTGTTCAGGCTGGAGTTCTCCAAGGCAGTGTTCTGGGCCCCGTGCTTTTTCTGGTCATCATCAATGATCTCTCTGACTCTCTTGAAAATCCTCTCTATCTCTTTGCTGATGACTCTACTCTCTGTCGCTCCATTCTTCATCCCTCAGATCGGCAGTCTGCAGCCTCCTCACTCTTTGCAGACCTTGACAAAATCACAGACTGGGCAAACAAGTAGAACATGTCTTTCAATCCTGACAAATCTCACACTCTTACGATGTCTCTCCGAAAAGACCGACTGAACAACCCTCCCATCCACTTTCTGAATAATCCTCTCCAAGAAGTTCTGTCACTCAAGCTTTTGGGTCTCACTATCTGCCATGATCTTTCCTGGGAAAACCACATTTCAAATCTGGCCTCCAAAGCCAGTCGCCGACTGGGCATCCTCCGTCGTGCGAAGTCCTTCCTTGGCACACCTGAGCTCCTCACCACATACAAGGCTTTCATCCGCAGCTCAATGAAATACTGCTCTCCCCTCTGGGCTGGTGCTCCTGCCTCACACCTAGCTCGTCTTCACGCTGTTGAAACCAAAGCGTTCAGAATCATTGGAAAGTCCCGCGATGAAGCTAACTCCGAGGGCCTTTCACTCACTCACCGCAGGCAGGTTGGTGGTCTTTCTGTCTTCTACCGACTCCTCTCCGGCCTTGCTCCCCCAGCTCTCTCTGGGCTCTGTCCCCCAAATATTCCTACAGGTCGCACAAGATCTGCGTGCAACCCTCTTATGGTTAAACTGCCAAAATCAAGACTCTCTGCTCACCTTCACTCCTTCATTCCTCTTTTCTCCCGCCTCTAGAACAAACTCCCTCACTCTCTTCAATCCCACTCCTCCCTCCAGGTCTTTAAAACAGCTGTTCACCACCATCTCTTATCTTTCCCCATCCAAAACCTTGATCTTTTCTACCCCTGCTAATTTCACCCCAAATCCACTTTTTTGAAATACCAACTTCTTTCCTGGAAGTCCTTGGTGTCCTTGTGTTTTATACTTCTCTCACCCCCCGCCCCCTTCTCACGCCTTATCCCCCCCAAGCCCTCTCCCTCCAACACATCTCCCGATGTCCCTGCTCTCAAATGTTGTGTTTGTGTGCTTCCCCTTCTCTCCCCATCTTGTCTGCCGCTCCCTCTTTTTGTACACCGCACCTTTCCTATGCCATATCCAGGCATTGCAAATCGTCATTGCTGGGCACCGAAGGGGGCTCGGCAGTGACGCACGCTGAAAGGGAGTACTCAGTTTTCACTCTGTTTGTTTGTTTGTTTGTTTTCATGTTTGTTTGTCCGGACGATATCTCAGCCATCCTTTGAGCTAGGAAGCTGAAATTTCGGCACAGTAGTGAGCAAGTCCTTTGTCAAAAACTATTTTTTTGTTTTTTGAATTATCAATTAATTGAGGAGTTATTTAATTATTAGCGATTAATTAAGTACTTATTTAATTAATCAAATTTCCTTTCTCTTCTGACCATTAACTCAGGCACCCTTTGAGTTAGGAAGCTGATATTTGGACATGCCAATGACCAGCTGATTTGGCTGCAAAGGCTATTTTTGATTTATTAATTAATCAATTAATCGATTAATTATTTAATTATTCGATTAATGACGATTTTTTTTTTTTAAAGTTACAGATTCTGATGAAATGGTGGTGGTTTATGTATTCTCTGACCGAATTGATTAATAATTTAATTTTTTTATGATTATTATTTATTTATTTCCATTATTAATCATTTATTTATTTTCTTTCTCATTTGGCCAATATCTCAGGCACCTTTTGAGCTCGGAAGCTAATATTTGGACATGAGTGACCAAGTGATGTGGCTATCAAGGATATTTTTGATTGATTGATTGTCGATTAATCAATTAATCGATTAATTATTTCATTATTCGATTAATTACAAAAAAAAAAAAAAAAAAAAATTCAGTTACAGATTCTGATGAAATGGTGGTGGTTTATGTGTTCTGTGACCGAATTGATTAATAATTTAATTTTTTCATGATTATTATTAATTTTTTTTCATTATTAATCATTTACTTATTTTCTTTCTCATTTGGCCAATATCTCAGGCACCTTTTGACCTGGGAAGCTAATATTTGGACATGACAGTGACCAAGTGATGTGGCTATCAAGGATATTTTTGATTTATTGATTAATCATTTAATCGATTAATTATTTATTGATTAATCAATTAATTATTAAATTTTTTATTAATTAGTTATTTAATTAAATTTCTAAAAGATACATCTTCGGATGAAGCACTAGTGGTTTATTTATGCTATTAGCCAATTGATTAAGAAAATATTTTGTGATAAACTTTTATTAATTTTAATTATACAATTAATCAATCAATTAGTGTACACCTCTCCCTCCCAATGCAGCCTCTATGAGCTGCACTGCGGTATTGCCGCGCTGTCGGATATTTAATTATTTGGCAT
The DNA here is from genome assembly GCF_964187855.1 of Myxine glutinosa. Lineage (NCBI taxonomy): Eukaryota > Metazoa > Chordata > Myxini > Myxiniformes > Myxinidae > Myxine > Myxine glutinosa. Next base: position 214,636,110 of record NC_136264.1, on the reverse strand, counting down.
GGGGGCGGTGTACTTTGAATGTATGTGTACTTGTTATATATTTTGTTTGTCTGTTTGATTTGTTTGTGTGATAAATGTTAGCTCTTTCACGAGCCTCGATTCTGTGTACAAAAAAAAACAAACAAAAAAAAGTCTGGAAGTAATCGGGCCAGAACTGTAGGAGGTGTAACATGACAAACACACAAACACCGGTCCATGAATTAACATAACAATCCCTGTTGGAATTGGAGCTTATTTTTACCATAAGAGTAAACTTTACCATAACAGTAAAAGTACACAAATTAATCACAATATCTACCATATGAAACACAATGTCAGTTTGTGTGTTTGTGCAGATGTCTGTCCCCTTCATAAGGTTAGGTTAGGTTTTAGAAACCAATCTTTTAACAAGAATGTGTGTTCACTGCGGTCTATTTTTGAGGATAAAACAAACTCCAAAAACATTTTCTATAAAAGAGTAATTATGACTCTTCTATTCGAAATGTAGACGGTGGCATGCAAACTGAGCCTCAAGGGCGGTGTACAGAAGCGTTTAAAAAAAACAATAAAACAATAAATCCATGGTGCAGGGAGGTGAAATTCGCTGCACCTGATGTGCAACACGCGCAGAGTAAAGTGAAGTGTTCATTTACGTCCATAGGATGTCTAATAAATAAAGATATAAGGAAACCTGACACTGTGGTGCTGTGCACACACGACTCGATTGCCAGAGAGGTAGGCCACAACGCGAGGATACAAACAAGAGTCTTTATTACAAGCTCGCATATCAGCACTGGACGGGCTCGAGCTTAGAGCCCGCATATATGTCCCGAGGACACGCCTTGCCCCCGGGCGTGGCCGATCGGCCAAAAGGCGGGGCATGTATTTCAGTTCCCCGCCTGGACGCTCGCGCCACCCACTGGTGCGCGGAATTATTGACCCTTGTGCCCGCCACACGCGCCCCCCCACCCCCAGAATTCCCGCGCACCTGAAGGGTGAGCTTGCGGGGAAGCCGGATGACCTGGCCAAAACGCCCCATGGCGATGTGTGCAGGGCTGGGGGGTAGTGGGACGGCGGGGCTGGGGGGTGCCGGGGGTCTGACCGCCGGGGAGCGGCCTCGACGCGGAGGCAGAGCTGCTTGCGGGGGGTGGTCCAGATCGAGGTGGGCCGGCTTGAGGCGGTCCACGGAGATACGATCCGGGGCACCGCCGATGTCCACAGTGAAATGTTTGTCCCCGGTCTCCAGCATGCAGAAGGGCCCGTCGTACAGGGGCCGTAGCGGTGCCCGGTGGGCGTCGTGCCAGACGAAAACATACTCCGCCGTGCAAAGCTCCGGGGCGACGTGGGAGGACGGGCAACCGTGGTGTGCCGTCGGCACCGGGGCGAACCTCCGGGCGGTCTCCTGCAGGGTGGAGCGCTGTTGCGCCGCGGACCAAGGAGCCATGGAGTCGGGGATAAATTCGCCTGGTACCCGCAGCGGTTGTCCGAAGACCAGCTCCACCGAGGACGCATGCAGGTCGTCCTTGTGCGCCGTCCTGAGGCCCAGCAGGACCCAGGGGAGCCTCTCGGCCCAGCTGCCGTCGTGGAGGCTGGCCCGGAGCGCGGCCTTCATCAAGCGATGAAAGCGTTCGCACAGGCCATTGGCCTGGGGATGGTAGGCCGTGGTGTGGTGCAGTTTGATGCCGAGCCCTTGCGCCACCACACCCCAGAGCTCCGAGGTGAAATGGGGGCCGCGGTCGGACGAGATGTCCGAGGGGGCACTGAACCAGGCAACACAAGTGGCGATGAAGGCTTGCGCCACATCAGCCGCAGACGTCGCCGCCAATGGCACGGCCTCCGGCCACCGTGTGGTGCGGTCCACCATGGTGAGGAGGTGGGTGAACCCCCGCTAGGGGGGCAGAGGTGCCACCAAGTCGACGTGGACGTGGTCGAACCGACGCTCAGGCACCGTAAACGGGGCCAACGGGGCCTGGGTGTGGCGGTGGACCTTTGCGCGCTGGCACGCGAGGCACGTCCTGGCCCAGTTGCGGACGTCCTTCCTGAGGCCATGCCAGACAAACTTCACCGTGACGAGCTTCTGGGAGGCCTTCGTGCCCGGGTGGGACAGGCCGTGGATGGCGTCGAAAACCGGGCGCTGCCAGCCAGCGGGCACGATGGGGCGAGGCCCGCCGAGGGAGACGTCGTACAGGAGGGCCGGACCCGCGACGTCGAACGGCACCTCAGTGACGCGGAGGCCCGTGACGGCGGTCCGCAAGGCCTGGATGCCGGGGTCGGTGGTCTGGTCCTCCGCCATCCGGGCATAGTCGATCCCGAGGTGGACCGCTTGCGCGACGGACCGGGAAAGGCAATCCGCCACCAGGTTGTCTTTACACGCGATGTGACGGATGTCCATCGTGTATTCACAGACACGGCAGAGAGGTGACGTTGCTGCCGGGCCGACCATGGCTCGGCGACCTTGGCCATCGCGAACACAAGGGGCTTGTGATCAACGAAAGCCGTGAACGGGCGGCCCTTGAGCAGATGGCGGAAGTGTCGGACCGCCAGGTGGAGCCCGAGCAGCTCACGGTCGAAGGTGCTGTAGCGGCGTTCGTGCGGGCGAAGCTGCCGGCTAAAAAACGCCAGGGGCTTCCAAGCACTGTGGAAGTGTAACTCAGTGTAACGTATTGATTGGCACTGGTAACTCATTGATTAAATCTGGTAACGAAGCAGAATGTGCACGAACATGGTAATCTCTTGAAACACCTGGTCACAGCCCCAGGCTGGAGCACCCCCCTATTGTTTGGTGAATGGAACTCACAGCAGGAGGGGGGCTAGCTGGTGCCAGGGAGGCGACCAGTAACGTCAGCGGAGAAGGGATTACGATTTCAGCGGACAGAGGATTAACTGAAGTGTGCTGATATAAACAGAAGGGACTTTGAGCAAAAGGAGGACTTGCCACGATAACTCCTGCTCGACGGAGCGAACGAGCGCCCATCATCAGAACCTCTGCCCGACGGGAATGGCGGGGGAACATCGGCCGAACGAGAAGGACCATGCGGATAGAGTGACCTGGTCCATTGAGTTAAACGGTAGTTATTTGGTATTGGAATGAAAGTGAACAACCAGTTAAATAATAAAGTCATGACCTTTTGTAAAACCTGTGTCCGGTCATTGGAGTCTTGAGTCTCAAGTACCATTTCTTCTACAATTTGGAGGCACCGCTGAGATCAATTGGACAAGACCTTTAAAGGTGAGTGTGTCTTGTTTTGTCCAGTATGATTTACGAACTTGGGAATAGTTATGTGTATATACATGGAGGATTTGGTGTGTGGGACTTGTGATTGTCCATAGGTAAAATCAGGATGGAACGTTTTAAATGATTCTAATTATTCGTGGGCTTGCGAGTATATGTACAGTATACGCTGGGTATTAAAAGCCTTACTCTGGTCTGCAGGCAAGTCGGCTCATGAAGTGCACCATGAAGCGATTTGTTTGTCGGTTCGGTAAGGTCCGTACACGTGTACAATCGTGTACACCCGTTTTAAATAAATAATTTTTTTCAGTTTTCCCGCCATGCCTAAACCTCGTTCGATCAACAAATAAATTCATGACAGACAACCCCCCCTCATGCCGGTCCAGAATTATGATGAAAGATGGCGATTGGATAAAAATTGCATCAAATTTTGTCCAGGTCCATCACTAAGCCTTTGAGACATGCTTCACGGTTGAATAAAAAACCACCGTTTAGAGGCCATTTTTCCCCGCAAAGCGAGGGTTGGCCTTTTCGGGGACCGTGGTAGGTGTTGGTTTTTGGTCCCCTTTTTGAAGCAATGTTTTGCGACCGGATGCCCTTCCTGACGCCAGCCCTTTTTGCCGCCTTCAACGACAAACAGGGAAGTTTCACGGTTGAATGAAAGACAATAATTAAGTGCTTTTGTGGGAAAGCAATGGCAGACCACCCAATGTCACCACTTTCATGAGCTCAGAGAAATAATAATTCCAAATTCCACTCTGATGGCTCAATGGAAATCGGCAGAAGAATGAAAATCAACAGACAATGGAACAGCTAGCGACGAGTGTTTGTGAGTAACAACCACTCTCTGGTCGAGGCTCATAGAAAAATTGATACTTATTGATTTGGCACGCTTACAATAGATATTAATGGCGAGGGTTGTGGTTGATTCGATTTTGCGAAATGAATATCCTTTGACCAAGTTAAATGGTAAAATAATGAAAATATATATAATTATTTACTCTTTGAAACTGGGTATAGTATAGAACTCTGGGTATAGTTCTCAAGTCACTCTGGATTGTGACTTGAAGAATGAATTGGAGTTGTAATGTAATGTAAGGATGCAAGGTAAAATTGAGTGATGGAATTATTGGGATTGCTATTAAATGAGAATTTTAATAGGATTTTAATGGGATTGTAATGGGATTTTAATGGGATAAATATAAAAGATATTTGTTTTTGTCAAGAAAAAAGTAACCATTAGCTGAGGAGTCACAGAGGCCAAACTTTAACCTTTGACAGCAGAGAAATTGTGTTCTGACAGCAAAAGACTTCCAAATAATATTTATGGCTGGATTGCTTCAAGAGAAATGACATACTATTTATTTTAATATAAAATTGCTATGAGATGAAATTATATTTTCGGTGTTGGTGTGACAGTAATTACCTAGAAAAATATATCTGAAGACTTCCGGACATAATTTAGGCAAAATATGGCAGAATAGTTGTTGATAGTTTAGGCACATATCAGAATGCTTGTTGATTTATTGCGGGTTCGGTTGCGAGAGGACGCTGGCGTTGCATATTCGCCGCTTCTCCGACTGGATGGATGTACAGGGTCTGCTTCTACTTTTCTGACCTGACATCTCACACCTGTCCTGCCTTTTCACACCCGCACGTGCCGCGTGTTCTCCGGCTGGATAACGGAATCTGCTTTTGATGGTACGGAATACGGAATCGAAAGGCCCGCTCCCGTTGTTTGTGGCCGTGGCCTTGTTTGCCGGTGGCCTTGTGGTCTTGGTGGCCTTGTGGCCTTGTTTGCCGCTGTGGTCTTGATTAGCGGCTGCAGTCGTTTGCCGCTGCGTTTGCCGCTGCGTTTGCCGCTTTGCCTCCTCGACCTTGGCCTCGTACTCGTCCCTTCGCTCCTGCCTGGCATGGCTCTGAAGTACTCCGCCGCAAGGCTTCTTCTGCTCAATACCCGCTCCACCCCATCATGCATCTCTGCCATCAAATCAAATGGACTCCTCCGACGACCCAGGTACATTCACCGTGGCTCCGGTCGCAAGTTTGTTTATTTGCAATCAGGTCACTCCATCCCCGTCCTCTGGTCGGCTCAGCTCACTCTCACTCTTCGTCCCAGCGCACCTGGTCACAGCAACCCACACGATCGCACCTCTTGCCTACGAACCCTGGCTAAATCACCTGAATTCATCCCTGCTGTTCAAAACAACATCAAGCTCACCCTGTTCAACACCCGGTCCCTCAACAATAAATGCCTCATCCTGAACGAATACATCCTGGATAACAAACTGGACTTTCTCTGTCTCACCGAAACCTGGCAACAACCTCTGGACTACTACACACTCAACCTCACCACACCCAATGGATATTCCTACGTCAATAAACCACGCTCGGAGGGCCGAGGTGGTGGAATTGCCGTTATCCACCGTCAAGACATCAAGACCAACCTCATCTCCATCTCATCTGCTCCATCATTTGAACACCTGGCTTTAAAACTCTCTGGTCACACGCAGTCAGTCATGGCTGTCGTCTACCGCCCTCCCAAACCACACCCATCATTCCTGTCTGACTTCTCCTACTTTCTGACCCAGCTATGTTCCCTCTCCCCCTCAATCCTCCTCCTTGGTGATTTCAATATCCACATGGACTCCACTGACTCCACAATAACCACTGACTTCACTGATTTACTCACCTGCTTTAACCTCACTCAATATGTCGACTTTCCTACCCATATCCGTGGTCACATTTTGGACCTTGTCTGCTCCACTGGATTAAATTTGCACCATCTCTATGGCTCCGACCTCACCCTCTCTGACCACTTAGCCATCACTCTGACCATCAACATCCCCGCCCCAACACCAAGGCATTATCGCACAATCAACTTCCGTAAGCTAAACGCTCTTTCACCTACCTCATTCTCATCCACCCTCTCTGAAAAAATGTCCACTTCTCCCTTCATTGACCTCCACACCCCTTCCGACCTCACTGACTACTACAACCACACTCTCTCCTCCTGCCTTGACCAGCTTGCGCCTGTAAAAACCAAAACAGTTTCTTTCACCCATTCTGCTCCCTGGTTTACCCCTGAACTCCACCTGATGAAAACTCGTGCTCGCCAACTTGAAAGACTCCGCAATAAAACGGGTCTCACAGTTCACTCCCAAGCCTACAAGGACCACATACAACACTACAAAGATGCCCTCTCCCGCGCCCGCTCTGCCTACTACTCTCAAATTATCCACTCTGGCTCCGGAAACCCAAAAGCACTCTTCTCGACAATAAACAAACTCCTCCGCCCCCTGAACACCACCACCCAGTCATTCACAGTAGACAACTGCATCTCCTTCCTCTCTTTCTTCCAACGCAAAATTGACAACATCTACAACAGCTTGACCACCGCCGCACCCGCTCCCCCTCCAACCACCTGCCCCCCCTTGTCCTGCCATCCCCTGTCTCGGTTCTCCCCAATCTCTCCTACTGACCTCTCTGAACTCCTCATAGGAATGAAAACTGCCACCTGCACTCTTGACCCCATCCACTCCAGCTTTGTCAAAGCCTCCCTCCCTGCTCTCTCTCCACTTATCATTGCAACAATAAACTCCTCCCTGTCTACAGGCATCGTCCCACCTTCCCTCAAAATTGCTGCTGTTACCCCCATTCTAAAAAAACCTGGTCTAAACCCTGACACCCTAAACAACTTCAGACCCATCTCCAACCTACCCTTTCTGTCAAAAGTTTTGGAACGCGCTGTAGCCACTCAACTCAAACATCATCTCTCTGCCAATAACTTGTATGAAACATTCCAATCCGGATTCCGCTCCAACCACAGTACTGAAACTGCTCTCCTCAAAATCACCAACGACCTTCTCCTCTCCTCTGACGCTGGCAACCTCAACATTCTCGTCCTCCTCGACCTCAGCGCTGCCTTTGACACCATCGATCACACTATCCTCCTCACCCGACTTGAATCCACCTTTAACGTCACCGGCACTGCCCTCTCTTGGATTAAATCATACCTCTCTGACAGATGCCAGTTCATCTCCATCAATAACTGCAAATCCCCCACTGCTCCCCTCCCCCAAGGTGTCCCCCAAGGTTCAGTTCTTGGCCCCCTCCTCTTCATCCTTTACCTGTCCCCGCTCGGTCACTTAATCCGCCGTCATGGTCTCCAATTCCACTGCTTCGCCGATGACATCCAGCTTTTCATCTCCACCAAGTCCGTCTCCACCGACACCCACTCTATCCTGACAAACTGCATCACTGAAATAAAATCCTGGCTTCAAATCAACTTCCTCAAGCTTAACTGTGATAAATCTGAAATAATCATCATTGGCCCAAAAACGCTCACAAAATCCACCCATAACTTTGCCCTCAACATCGACGGTATCCCAGTATCCACCTCCCCTCACATCCGGAATCTTGGCGTCATCTTTGACCAAACCCTTTCCTTCGACAAATACACTAAACAGATCACAAAGTCAGCCTTCTTTCACCTGAAAAACATTGCCCGTCTCCGCTCATCCCTCTCCTCCACGGCTGCAGAAACCCTCATCCACGCCTTCATCACCTCCCGTCTGGACTACTGCAATAGCCTCCTCTATGGTTCACCCTCAAAAATCACCAATAAACTCCAATACATTCAGAACTCCGCTGCCCGTCTACTCACTCATTCCCGGACCCGTGACCACATCACCCCCGTCCTTTACAAGCTTCACTGGCTCCCCACCCCCCAGAGAATCCAGTACAAAATCCTCCTCTTGACATACAAAGCCCTCCATAACCTGGCCCCATCCTACCTGGCTGACCTCCTCTCCAGACACACTCCCACCCGCAACCTCCGCTCTGCTGGTACCAACCTCCTGACCCCCTCCATCCGGACCAAATTCAGATCCTGGGGGGACAGGGCCTTCTCCATCGCTGCTCCCACCCTCTGGAACTCACTACCTCACACCATCAGAGACTCCTCCTCACTCACCACATTCAAAACATCACTAAAGACCCACCTGTTCAACGCTGCATTCAACATTCAACCCACAGCATTTAACCCCTGACTATCTCTTCTCCTTCTCCCTCCTTTTGCTTTAAATATTTCCCTATTGATTCTTGTCTTGTCTTTTTGATTCTTGTCTTATATATATGCCGTATATCGCTGCTGTTTGTTTTCTTGATTCTTGTCTTTTTGCAATTGTTGTTTTCATGTATTGTTATGCATTATGTTTTCCACTCTGTCAAAGCGCCTTTGGGCTTCTGGAAAAGCGCTATACAAAATAAATGAATTATTATTATTATTATTATTTAAAATTTCAAAGTCAAATTTTTACACCTTCAAGTACTGATGAAATCTCCATTTTTCACATGTAGTTTTGTGGAAAAACGGATGAAGGTGAATAATTTAGGATTATTAGAAAAATTTTGATGGGTCTAACTGTGGAAAGTGTTATTAAATCATAGGTAGAGGTAACAAGGAAACTAGGTGTTACTAGGAAACGAAAGTATTCAGGTGTTACCAGGAAATAAAAGTAGACAGACAAGCAAAATGAGTATAAAGACGTTGACCAACCAAGATGTTGCATATCTTTGTTGATGTTCTGACGTTGTTTATTTCAATTATGGTCGGAATTATTGGGATTGCTATTAAATGAGAATTTTAATAGGATTTTAATGGGATTTTAATAGGATTTTAATGGGATTTTAATGAGATTTAATGGGATTTTAATGGGATAAATTGGGAACATTCAAATGTTGGGTTGTGCTAACGTTTCCACAACGTCGCTACAACGTTTCACTTTCGTTGTTGCAACGTTTTGCTCCAACGTTTTGGGAACATTCAAATGTTGTGTTTTGCTGACGTTTCCACAACGTCGCTACAACGTTTCACTTTCGTTGTTGCAACGTTTTGCTCCAACGTTTTGGGAACATTCAAATGTTGGGTTGTGCTAACGTTTCCACAACGTCGCTACAACGTTTCACTTTCGTTGTTGCAACGTTTTGCTCCAACGTTTTGGGAACATTCAAATGTTGTGTTTTGCTGACGTTTCCACAACGTCGCTACAACGTTTCACTTTCATTGTTGCAACGTTTTGCTCCAACGTTTTGGGAACATTCAAATGTTGTGTTTTGCTGACGTTTCCACAACGTCGCTACAACGTTTCACTTTCGTTGTTGCAACGTTTTGCTCCAACGTTTTGGGGACACTCAAATGTTAAGTAAATCGGATAAGAATTCACGAGTTATTTAATTATTAGCGATTAAGGAAGTACTTATTTAATTAATTACATTTCGTATTAAATTACAGTAATTACATTACAGTAATTACCTGAGGTAATTACAGTAATTACAGTTCCGGTAATTACAGTAATTACAGTAATCATTACAGTAATTGCAGTAATCTTATTACAGTAATTACATTACATTAACTCAGGCACCTTTTGAGTAAGGAAGCTGATATTTGGACATGACACTGACCGAGTGATGTGGCTGTCAAGGAAACTTTTGATTTATTGATTAATCATTTAATAAATTAACTCGTTGATTTATAAATGACTTATTTAATTAAAAGTCCTCAGAGATACATCTTCGGATGAGATACTTGCAGATTGGTTATGCTATGAGCCAATTGATTAAGGAAAATATTTTGTGATGGCCATATTGGCAATTTCGTGGCCATATTCGTGGCAACTCAGTTAGTGCCACTGCACCTTTAAAATGCATCCCTGCGTTCATTTTTCGATCGATTGAGTTGAAATTTTGAACAATCGGATCTGGACTGTCGTTGTTAACGACTCTAGCACGCACTCGTCCAATCAGGATGGAGCGGTATGGTCCCCGGATCATCACTGCCCGCAGTGTTATTTAGTTTTACTTTTTTCTCTTGGTCATATAATTTTGAAGACATGCATGTCATGATAGAGGAAATGTTTGTTCTGTTGAACGGAATAAATGTTGTTTATTTGTGTGGGTGTGTATTTCTTGTGTATTTTGGATATATTTTCACAACTAATTCCAGTTAACAACCTGCAAAATTTGCTCGTTTGCTGGCCGAGTCGAAATTGCGTTGAGTTCCTATGGCATGCGCCATTAAAAGCGCTGTGTAATGGTTGAGCTCCCTTTATTTCGTTTTGGTCATGCGGATGAGCAGACAAAGTGACGAATGCTGCGGCTGGAGCAGTAGAAGCGATGTTTTTTAATGGAAACGATGTAATGAGTAATTAAAAGTGGGAGGGGGCAACACCACGCATACCTCTTTTAAGGTGTGTATAAACCCTGGAATAAACGTGGGAGGGGGCAACACCACGCATACCTCTTTTAAGGTGTGTATAAACCCTGGAATATTTCAGCAATCAATACAATGCTGAAACTATGTAAGTTAAGTTAATGAGTAATTTAATAAGTAATTTAATGAGTAATTTAATGAGTAATTTAATGAGTAATTTAATGAGTAATTTAATGAGTAATTTAATAAGTAATTTAATGAGTAATTTAATGAGTAATTTAATGAGTAATTTAATAAGTAATTTAATGAGTAATTTAATGAGTAATTTAATGAGTAATTTAATGAGTAATTTTAATAAGTAATTTAATGAGTAATTTAATGAGTAATTTAATAAGTAATTTAATAAGTAATTTAATGAGTAATTTAATGAGGAATTTAATGAGGAATAAACGTGGGAGGGGGCAACACCACGCATACCTCTTTTAAGGTGTGTATAAACCCTGGAATAAACGTGGGAGGGGGCAACACCACGCATACCTCTTTTAAGGTGTGTATAAACCCTGGAATATTTCAGCAATCAATACGATGCTGAAATGATGTGATTACTGTGTAAGATGGTCGACCTTGGGTTTGTTTGGGTTTGTTGTTTATTTTTGTGGGTGTGTATTTTTTGTGTATTTTGGATATATTTTCACGACTAATTCCAGTTAACATCCTGCAAAATTTGCTCGTTTTCTGGCCGAGTCGAAATTGTGTTGAGGTCCTATGGCATGCGCCATTAAAAGCGCTGTGTAATGGTTGAGCTCCCTTTATTTCGTTTTGGTCATGCGGATGAGCAGACAAAATGACGAATGCTGCGGCTGGAGCAGTGGAAGCGATTTTTGAATTGTTCAATGATTATTCGATATTGTTATGACTTATTGTCAATAGGTATACTAAGTGGCCATGAGGTAGCCTGTTGCTATGTACAGTTTTATTCTATTGTTAATTATACCACATAGCTGTGGTGATAAAGGAAATGTTCGTTTTAAATAGATGATTATGATATGACCATGACTATAAAATCATGATGATTATTATGAATGATATTGTTACAGACACGACTTTGATGTTATGGTGGGCCGAGCGGAATGGCCGCTGTGTCCGCACAGGTTACCCGATTATACTCGAACGTTGCCGAGTCGCGCTACGCTGAATCAATGATGGAAAAGGACACAACGGCTGGGATTAAAATGACACGACACCAAGGGTTCAGTTCTCAAGACCTCCGGAGGAGGTTATATTAGGGCGGAAGGTCAGATTACAACTACAAGAGGGACAGCATAGAAAGACAGGCACTTAGACACACTTATCTTATTCCCTGACAGACGACAGATAAACAGGACAAAAACTGACTCACACGGGGATTGATGGCAAGGAAAGCGGGTAGTCGATGGCTCAAGGTGCACTCTTGGCTCAAGGACAGAATCGACCCGGTCCGGTCCCGAGATGCAGGGAGGTCACAGCGCTCGGAGTCGCGACTTGTCTTCCTCAGTCGGGGGCGCATCTCTCGTCACGTCCGGCAAGTCGCCGCGTATATCCGGCGGGGAGTGACACGCCCTCGGCTAGTTAGCTCCGCCCCAGATGGAATCGGTCCGCCCTTCTTATTGGGTGCGGGGGGGGGGGGGTTACTGGCTCCGCCCCTGACGAGGAGCTGACAGCCAGCCCCTTCGTGGTAACCCCGTGGAGCGCATGGGCAATGGCGGCTAACCACGCCGGTGTGAGGACGCACACTCCCCGCACGCCGCGCCGCGCCCCTCTGTTGTTGTAGTTGTTGTTGTAGTTGTTGTTGTAGTTGTTGTTACCTTCGCAAAAGCGGAAGGTTATGTTTTGATCGCTGTGTATTTATTTGTATGTCTGTGTGTGTGTGTGTGTGTATGTTATTCGCATAACTCAAAAAGTATTCAACCGAATTGCATGAAATTTGGTGGGATGATTGGTTATTATACGGGACACATTTGATTAGATTTTGGGAGCAATCGGGTCAAAGGTCAAGGTCAAGGTCACGAAAAGGTCAAAATCGTATTTTTGTTGTTCTGTTCCCTACACTCCCATGCCAAGTACAGAACAGTAGCTGCGGCGAAGGTATGCGCTCTACCGAGTGCCCGTTCTAGTTGTAGTTGTTGTTGTAGTTGTTGTTGTAGTTGTTGTTGTTGTTGTTTTATGGGGCAGATGGGAGGAGGTAAGGGGAGGTCCTAAACTCACTACTGGTGCCATACAATCACATTCTGGTGCAACGAAGAGTCAGAATTAATGGAAACGAGTCCTTAACTGACATAGACTAAGAATAACTAGCAAGATGTCCGAAAGTTGTCTACGTGAGATGCGGTGGACCTGGGCACGACATTTAATGGGGGAAAAAGGGGAAGGTCGGTTCTACAGAGTGTTATTTACAGGCAATGGGACTAGGGAATGGGGGATTGGGGATAGTTGGGGAGTATTGGGGAAATAGGGGAATATTTACCAGCGGATACGGAGGCCAAATTCCATATCCGCAACATTGCACCCTTCTCTACCCTCGGGGCGTCCCGACCCGATAAATTTTTACCTACTTTAGTGTGGCACGCAGATGTAGTTCCCTCTACTATTAACTCTACCCTGAGTGCGACAGTTTTACAGATATTCACAAATGAGTAAATATGTCCCCCTGCGACGTTGCACCCTTCTCCTCACAGAAACACACCCACAGGATAACCGAATTGCGGAAAGAATTCGCAAACTAAACATACAGCCGGTAGGGAGCATTATTTACAAGACTACGCTGCTATTTACACTACGATCCAGGACCTGTTTTCGGAGGAACACATGCAGATGTTATGCATAGAGAGAGCACGCATGCCAGCATCGATACACCAACCCACGAGTGCTCTGTGGCCTTATGGCCTTTAATAATGTGCAGAGCACCCCTTCCAAGCATCAAAAGCACCACCCCATAACACAGTCAGCACCATCCGGTGCACCAATAAAGTGTTTATAAATCACCGGTGGTGTCGCAGCCGGCCGATGTTCTGCCGCTGGTCTTGCCTTCATGTGGTGCACTTGGCCTTCTTACTTCTTTCAAAAATAAAGAAAGGCGCCAACCGCGTCCATTTCTTTATTGTGGCCGTCAGGGGGCCAACTGTTAGTGGTTCACCTTGTATGGCATAGGTGCCACGTTGACCCATAGGTCCATCCATGGGTGGTGCTTGGCCGCAAAAGAACTGCGGTCCATTGTGGGCGGCCACAAACATTGCGGTCCATATGGTGTATCGATCCAGGCAGCAAGCAGCGAAAGTGCAGGCCCACAACTGCGTAGCCAGCACCTCTCTCTCCTCTCTCTCTACCCCAAAGCCAGATCCTCGGAGGTGGGAGACAAAAGAAGAAGACAAGTGAGTAAGGTGGTAAGGGCGCAAAAGTGCACGCAATATAAGATGATGCACACTGGGGGCACATGGGAACCAGGTGAGACAGGTACGTTCCTACCGTACGCCCCCCCCCCCACCAGGTAACCTACATGGCCCCTCCCTTACCCCTTACTGTATCCACAAAACACAACACTACCCATAAACATCTACTTTACAAATCAACAACCGTCCCTACTGTCTTCCCCGTTCCTCCCATAAACCAAATTCGTCTTCTCTCCCTCCTAACCAATCAAATTTGCCATTTTCAACTCTCATCAAAATTTGCCATCTCCAACTCAACATCATAATTTGCCATTACCAATTCATCATCAGTCCCTCCTAGGGGGGGAGAGATGGAATCACCCCAATGTCTCATCCACGTCGTGATGCGTCTCACAAATCCTCACAGCAATTCTCATTTACTGCAACAGAACAAAGAAAACACAGGTGTGGAGTCATCATCATCACCACAGGTAAGTGGCTGCGTGTGGTGCGACAGGTTCATCAATCCTAACTATTTCCTAAATGACTTTAACAACTTTACACTACCCGGGGTCTTTCTCCGACCAAACCATTGGCCCTCTTACACTATGGGTTCTAAAAACCAATTCCCATTGGCCAAACTGTGGTGCTTTTCAATTTGGGGTCTCACTCCCCCGATTCATCTCCCGGTGCCCTCGCACAATTTCTGGGCTGTGGCGTGTACCTCTCCCAGCGGGTCTACCCCCCTGCACACCTCCACCACTGCAGTTGCCTCCGAGCTTACCTGCTCCTCACCCTAACCTAACTACCTGGGGAAGGCCCTGTGGCGCTCTCCCCACTCGGTGCCCTCTCTGGCACTGGGCCGCCCGATCCACACCCGGGATCCTCAGGCACCCACTCACAACTACCGGCTCCCAGAGCCCACCTGCGGCCTCACCTGGCCGACATCCTCACAGTGGTGGAGTGCCCAACCAACTACACACACTAACAGGCTACACGCCCAGCCATTTCCACAACACTAATGCACCCAGCCACAACACCATTCTGCATCCGCACCACAAATGCCAATATCCAACCACAATTTACCTATACCCTCTACCTAACACTTACACTACCCGCCCCGGGTACTCGTGAAAGGGGTCCACTCTTCCCCCATCCACACCTTCGCACCATGCACACCACTCCGTACCATTTACTCCAACTCTCTCCACACACCTGTACTTGCACACCTGTGCTCTCACACCTGGTGCCACCTGCACCCTTCTCTCCCCAAGCGCATTCGCGCTGATCCACAACACTCATTACTCACACACTGCTCCACACACCTGTCCAGTTGCACACCTGTGCAATCACACCTGTTCAATTCTCACACACACGGCATCATCTCATCTAACTACTCCCTTCTGAAACTTGCGCTTCCCAGTCGTCCCTTTAAACTATTGCGCTCCCTCGTCATTATCATCCATACTAATCTACCTGCGTCCCCACTACAGGTATCAGTCACTAACTAATCTTAACGTTACCTACTGTCATCTTCGCTAGATCCCTATCAATATAACCTAACCCACCCGGGCTAGTTTTCACTGCCATACACCCCATAATCTAGTGCTCCTTTGCCCCCCATGGGAAGGGTGGCAGGGATGCCACCCTTACCCACCGGGCCTATCGCTCCTCAATCCCCCAGTCCTCTGGCACTAATAAGCCCCCCTTATTCAGAGGTACTGGGTCCCGCCTCGGCATCTAAAGCCGAGGCAATCCACGGGGGCGCCTGCTCGCCGGTGTAAGGCCTTCTAGTGTACCGGGGTCTGGCGGGGGGGTGTCTGGGGTCGGCTAACCCGCTCCCCCCTGGGCGGAGTTGAGGACCTCAACCGCCGGGGATCATCCCGGCGCGTGGCTCGACAGTGCCGCGCCAGGTGACCCAGACGGTTGCAAGTGTAGCACCTCACCTGGTAAGGTGCTTGTCTCCGGAATTCCAAATTTCCCCCCCTGTAGGTCCGAATTGGATTACCCGCTCGTGGTCCACCGCGGGCCACCTCCGGGGACGCCTGCCATGGTCCAGGTCCTGCCAGGCGCTGGTCCACCAGCCTCCGGACCATGCCCGCCAGGTCAGGACCCACGTCGGGGGCGGGCCCCCTAAGGGGTCCGCCCTCCATCGGGGGTCCCACCTGGCGGACCGCCATTGCGAGACGCTCGCCCCCCCGGGCCAGGGGCCTCGCTGCTTCCCAACGGGCCGCAGCGTCAGCCGCCTGGCTCAGAGTCTGCGGGCGCCACATGGCGAGCTGTTGCCGGAGCTCAATGTCCGGGAGGGCCTGGATAAAATGGTCCAGCGCCAGGCTTTCCCGGGAATCCGCTGCCATGCTAGCATGTGCGATCCCCACTGCGCGGCGAATGTCGTGGGCAAGTTCCCCGATGGCTTCCTGGGGCTTGCGTTTTCGCAGCGCGAGCTGAGCTTTAACAAGCTCGCTCTGCTGTTCAATGCCGAATCGATTAATTAGGGCGTCGCGGAGGGCTGGCAGGGTGAGAGCACCCGCTGGTAATGCCGTCAGCACCTCCGCCGCCGCGCCGCGCAATGCGGCCACCAGGTGTACTCCACCTTCTTCCTCACCCCAACCGTTGCCCTTACACACACAGTCGAACTGCGCCAGGTACGCGCGTAGATCACTCTTGCCGTCATACGGCGCGAGTGGGACCTTGTGGGACCACCTCGTATGCGAGTCGTTGCCCGCCTGCCGGACCCCGTGCGTCACCCCTTGCGGGGTCAGCGCGGGGCCGAACCGGCCGGGCCCCCACAGTACATTACCCCCAAGGGGCTCTCGTGCCTCCCCGGTCCCTCCAACAACTACCCCTGTTGGTGTCGATGCATGGGTCACACTTCCACAACCCGCTACCCATTCCATACCACCACAACCTTGCTCACCCACACCTCGCACCTCTCGTTCCATACCCCCCGGACCAGCCATACACCTCACTCGTGGCCTCTCACGAACATCCGGGTCTATCTCGACCCCCAAGCTTATTAAATCACCTGGCGCATCATACGCACGACCATATTGGTCACCACTTACACCGGGTCCTCTTTCTTTTCGCTTCTCCTCCATCACCTGCGAATCCCTCATCCGGTTAATGAGCACATCATCACGATTCGAACACAGACTTTGGACCAATTCTTTTACTTCCTCCTTTATCTCTTTCTTATCCTCTCTCCGTCGCTTTTTAATTTCGCTCACCCCCTCTTCCACTTCTTCTAATTTCTGCTTCACCTCCTTCAACTCCTCGTGCGCCCCTTTAAGTTCTTCCTCTAACTCCACTTTATTTTTTTCTATGTGCTCCCGCACCTCCCGCTCTTTAACCTCCATCACCTCTACCACTTTGTTCATTTTTCTCGTCAAGTCCTCATGTACCGTCTGACACTCTTTTTTAATTACCCCTACGTCCTTTTTCATCTCCTTCTGCGTCGATTTTAACCCCTCTATTACGGCTGTGTTCTTCTTTACCTGTTCCCCCAACTCCTTTTGTCCCACTGTCAGTTGTTCTACTCCCAGCGTCAACTCCTCTATACCACTTTGCAATTTTACAGTCCCCTTTCTCACCTCCTTCTCCATGCGCTCCTTACAGTGCCTCACCTCCTCGCGCACTCCTCCGACCTCCTCACTCACACCTCTTCTGATCTCCTCTCCCATCACTTGCATCTCCTGCCCAGATGCCACCCTCATCTGCTCCATTTCCTCCCTGTGAGCATCCAGTTTGGTTTCTACCCCCATTCTGACCCCCTCTATCTGCTGCCCCATTTGGTTAACTTCCCTTTCCGCTTGGTTCCTCATGTCCCTCAATTTGCCTTCCATCCTGTTTTCTAACCCCTCTAACCCATTTTTCACTCCCTCTATCTGATTCTCCTGGGCAGCCATTCTGTTTTCTACCCCCATTAACCCATTTCTCACCTCTTTTATCCCGTTGTCTAACCCCTCAAAATTATTGTCTAACTTCTCACCGGTACCCCTCGCTTCGTCCCTCATTACCCCCATTTGGCTTTTCAAACCTCTAATTTGGTCTCCCAATTGCTCACCCATTTGTTCCATAAGGGCCCTCATTTGCAACATGAAAAGGTTCGGATCCACCAGGGGCGCTGCTACGGTCGCGGGCGTGGACGCCGTGGCCACCTCGTGCACGACAACGCTATTTTGCGACCCTGCCGCCCTCCCTGCTTCGCTCTCCTCCCGTCCCTCAATTTGGTCCTGGACCGACCCTGCCTCACTCTCCTCTACCGGAACCCAGCTGTCTTGATCCGCCATAGCGCGACTTTCAAAATTCGGGTTTTTATTTCCGTAAAACAAAATAAATTTCGGCCGCTCCAAATTTTGACCAAATTTTTTTTTTTCTCTATTCGTTTTTTTTTTTTAAAAATTTGGTTGGGCCTCGAATCCCACTCCGAGACACCAATTGTTACAGACACGACTTTGACGTTATGGTGGGCCGAGCGGAATGGCCGCCGTGTCCGCACAGGTTACCCGATTATACTCGAACGTTGCCGAGTCGCGCTACGCTGAATCAATGATGGAAAAGGACACAACGGCTGGGATTAAAATGACACGACACCAAGGGTTCAGTTCTCAAGACCTCCGGAGGAGGTTATATTAGGGCGGAAGGTCAGATTACAACTACAAGAGGGACAGCATAGAAAGACAGGCACTTAGACACACTTATCTTATTCCCTGACAGACGACAGATAAACAGGACAAAAACTGACTCACACGGGGATTGATGGCAAGGAAAGCGGGTAGTCGATGGCTCAAGGTGCACTCTTGGCTCAAGGACAGAATCGACCCGGTCCGGTCCCGAGATGCAGGGAGGTCACAGCGCTCGGAGTCGCGACTTGTCTTCCTCAGTCGGGGGCGCATCTCTCGTCACGTCCGGCAAGTCGCCGCGTATATCCGGCGGGGAGTGACACGCCCTCGGCTAGTTAGCTCCGCCCCAGATGGAATCGGTCCGCCCTTCTTATTGGGTGCGGGGGGGGGGGGGGGGGGGGTTACTGGCTCCGCCCCTGACGAGGAGCTGACAGCCAGCCCCTTCGTGGTAACCCCGTGGAGCGCATGGGCAATGGCGGCTAACCACGCCGGTGTGAGGACGCACACTCCCCGCACGCCGCGCCGCGCCCCTCTGTTGTTGTAGTTGTTGTTGTAGTTGTTGTTGTAGTTGTTGTTGTAGTTGTTGTTGTAGTTGTTGTTGTAGTTGTTGTTGTAGTTGTTGTTGTTGTTGTTTTATGGGGAAGATGGGAGGAGGTAAGGGGAGGTCCTAAACTCACTACTGGTGCCATACAATCACATTCTGGTGCAACGAAGAGTCAGAATTAATGGAAACGAGTCCTTAACTGACATAGACTAAGAATAACTAGCAAGATGTCCGAAAGTTGTCTACGTGAGATGCGGTGGACCTGGGCACGACATTTAATGGGGGAAAAAGGGGAAGGTCGGTTCTACAGAGTGTTATTTACAGGCAATGGGACTAGGGAATGGGGGATTGGGGATAGTTGGGGAGTATTGGGGAAATAGGGGAATATTTACAAGCGGATACGATATCATAGGGTTCAAATGCAGAATGATTGCATGAACTTGGGAAAGAACTTTCAAGCCCTATGGGATAAATTGGGTGTTACAAGTGATGGAGTTTCAAAATTTAGCATGATTGAAGGAATTTTAAAGTCTTATTTCAGGAGTTTTACGAAATTTAAATTGCCAAGAGATTTTGGGTACTATTAAAGGAAAAAATGATGAGATTTTTTTCCAATGAACTTTAATATCTGCCATCCATTTTGGCTGTCTCACGAATAAAGGATGAGTTGCCTTTAGTGGCTGCAAAGAAAATTTGTGGAGACCAGGCAAAATGGGGAAATATGTCAGATATGACCCTCGGACAGGACGGTGATTCATCAATTGACATGAGGTACGAACCAGAGGTGACGACCGATGAGAGTCGATCTCAGTCAATGGATGGACCTGTCCTGACATCATTGGGGAAAGGGCTTATGCAAGGAGTCATTCAAAATGATTAATTTGATTTATTGATGAATATTGATGAATTAATTGAAATTGAATAAATTTAACTGAATAAATTGAACTGAATATATTGAATTGAATATATTGATTGTTTGATTGATGAAAATGCGGTCTCAAGAAAGAAGCTTTGATATCTTTGCGAGATATTATCAATGTGGAGACAACCTGGGAAAATTGAGCAAGGTGGTGAGTTTATATACAGATATATATGTGCGGTTACCATTGTGTGATTTCCCCGTCAAACAGAGCGGACACCTGAGGATTCACCCATTTCATACTGACCCTCCGGCTCATCTGCAAATACTGATCTGTGAGATTGGATTGTGCAAAAGCCACAGCTGAGGGAGATTCTCTGGAAATCACCGTGTGAACAGGTGGAGAGATCCTTCCTGGAGGTACGAGTGAAGCTTTAGAGGAACCTGGAACAAGCTACAACACATCCAACGCTACTTTGATAAAAGGCAGAATGGGAAATGGAGCCTGCAAGAATACACAAGGACAACCAGAAATTCCACAAAAAGGTACTTGTACACATCATATGTACGACCATTATGGTGCCGAAGCTATAAGGCAGGTCGAGAATTGGTATTTGTGGACAAAGGGACATGATGAGGAGTTTCCAAGAGATGGTACATTTGAGCGAAGTCGATTGGAAAGATTGGAACAAAGATTGAAAGCCAGGAAGAGACAGAATCTAACGGTAGACTGGCTTGCATTCCATCTTTGGGATGGTGAATCCAGACAACGGGAACAGCAAGAACGGATAACGGATCTAGAACTTAAAATAAAAAGGATACAGGATACAGTGGAGGAGACAAATGCACAACTGCCCTCGAAATTAGGAATGAAAGTGACAGTTGTCCCATCTGATTTCCAGTTGTCTCCCCAAAAAGGACGGTACAGAGAATTTTTTCGTGTTTCAGGAGATAACGAGAGATTGCAGTGGCAACTCAGGGAGGTAGAGATGCAGCCCAGCAATACAAGTGCACAGGTGCACAGATCAGATAACGACAGAAACCGGTGTTTCAAGTGTGGACGGATGGGACATTGGAAAAGAGGATGTCCGTATACCAAAAGGAAGACAAGTTAATAGGGTAAACCAAGATCAAGGGTACCAGTGCTGACCGATACCTCAGACAATGATTAGGCCTTCATTGCGACAAATCCCAAATGACGATTGGCCTCAACAAATTAGATTACTGGACAAACATGAATAACTGTCGATGATTCTTGGGTCTGAAAAGTTTTCGGAGCAAGAATTATTCATTTTTTCTTTTGCTTGTAAGCAAATTAGTAATTAATTGATCAAATGCCGAAATTGGATCTTTTATGTTGGGCACACAATTTTAAATTTACAAAGTTGGAACAATTGCTTTGCAAATTTTTGAAACCAAGTGACAAGAGTCACATGATGATCAGGTGGGAATTTCGGACTAGTGTTCCGCATGATTGATAGGTCAGTGGTCGACTGACATGCAAATGGGTGTGTAGTCAAATTTGGATAAATTATGGTGGGAACTGAAAGGGTAATTTCAATGTGACATCATAGGGGTTTTCTAAAAAATAAACTTTTTGGTCCATTTGCGTATTAGCATTTATAAAATTGAAGGACAAATTTTATGAAAATGAAATAAAACTGACACCCAACCTGATCTGTAAATAATGGTTCCAACGCAAACAAATATGCATAATGCATGCGTGTGTGTGTGTTTTGTGTATCAATGTTTGTGTTTGTTGTTTTTGTTTTTGTGTATCAATCTTACAAGATTGTTGACACCGACAGTGTGCCTTGTCTGAAAATAGATAGTTCCATGTGGATGGGATCGCATATCGAGAGAATTAGTAAAATAAAATAGAAATATAATTTGATTATGAACATTATCCTTTTTGTCAAGGGAGATGGAATATAAAAATTTGATTTGCTGAGTTATGAGCAGCCATTCATTGATAGTAAATTCATTGATAGTAAAAATTGGGAGTAATCTTGAGATTCCATTTTGATAGAATTTATATGAGAATCAAAGCTATTTATGGATATGAGCTTCATGGAAATGTGGGAGTACAAAATTGGCCAAATTTGGGAGAGGTCTTGCACTGACTTCCCAGAGTGCTCTGCTCACGGATTTTATATATATAAACTTGAATTTTATCAGCATATAAATTGTGCTGCATGTATGGATGTGTATTAGGCATAGATGATATGGGAAAATAGTAAAGAATATCTTGCTGGTTGGAACTATTGTGAGTTTTTAAACGGAATGCATTGTGAATCTTAAACGAAGGGGCAGACATGAACGCGCTGTTACGTTATTTATACTCAGAACGCGATGTCACGTGTACCTGCAACATATTTGTTAAACTCGCACACCTATATTGGCATACTGGTGTCAGTAGTACTCACTGGGTGCATAGAAATGGATGAGCAACAGTTAAGGGGGTTTAAAATAAAAACACTTACTTGGATATTTTCTACAAAAGTATGGGTTTCAATAAGTGGTAGCTGCACACATGGGATTCATCAAATTAAGTTTTGGAGTTCAAACAAAGTCACTGGTTAACAGATGGGAATGGATAGTAAATAAATTCTTCGATGCTGGGTAAATGAAGTGAGATATTACAAAGACTTATGAGAGCTATTGTTCTTCCTTGCAGCAGTGGGAGAAAATTTAGATCCAACATAATGAATCTATAAATGAATGTGATAGGGATAATATCCTCAATTTGTACTAATTATTTGATTGTGGGTAAAGGAATTAATTTATCGTAGTGGATTGTTAACAAGCAGCCTGAAATGTCCTGAGAGTGTGCATCCATGTAATCAGAAATCCCAGATTTGTTTTTTACAAACAACATTTTGGTAGA
Organism: Myxine glutinosa; assembly: GCF_964187855.1. Lineage (NCBI taxonomy): Eukaryota > Metazoa > Chordata > Myxini > Myxiniformes > Myxinidae > Myxine > Myxine glutinosa. Next base: position 214,613,370 of record NC_136264.1, on the reverse strand, counting down.
GATCTTATGTGGACGAATACTTGCTTGGTAGATAAAAACGGTACTGCATGTTGGCAGCCACTTCGGTGGCCATTTAGGTCGAACAGATAGGGAGAAACTGTAATTGAATATGTAATTTACAGATGAGTATTTGGGAAGTAAAAAGGGAATTTATTGATTTGGGAGACATTTTTCGAAGGTTTATTAAAGTGTTGCAATATGACATTTGGCAAGGAAAATTATTGGATGGGAAAATTAGATCTGTTTATAAAATGAGTTTGTTGACCCATTGAAGTTAATTCTTTGAATTGTTGTTTAATTAGCATTTTGAGTTCAAATTGGAAATAGTTTGGTAGAGCTTTGGTTAAAACCTGTGGTTGCAGTGTTTTGGAACAAATTGATAAACCATAGGAGGTTGATAAGAATAGAAAAAATATGGACCCAAAATAGAAAGTTGGATTCATGCCCCTTATTGCAAACAAACACATGGGGCTAAGGTGGACGATCCCACAGAAAATAAGGCTGCACCTAGCAGCCCAGCAGAACATTCAGTGGCAGATAAATGATAGTCGTTATTTACAGTCATTTGAATTACATTTTAACACCCCTTGCATTGATAAACATTACATTTTCAACATGTGATATTCCTACTTGGGATAGTGACATTTATTTGCCTACATGACATACAATTACCTGCTGATATTAATACAACATGAGTGGGAAAAAATGTATCACAACTACACTCATGATCAGGGGATTGAGTTCAACCCCGGGAGATAGGGGGATCAGGGTAAGACAAATAATCTGATTTATGTTACATATTAAGGGATTTTCTTTATTTACCTTTTAGGAAGCTTGTTAGTTTGGTATATAATGTTGAATGTCATCGACATATAACTATGTCATAGGTATGAATATATACAAGGAGTAGCAGACTTGTTTGTTGGTTTAGTAGTTATATTGGCAATTGTTTTAGTGGTGGCTTGCTTGAAAGCCTCAGTGACGGTGTGTTTGAATAAGGTAACCAACAACACGATGATAACGCATGAAGTGACAAATGAGGAAAGAAATGTGGAACCAGAAAAGGAAGACTTTTATGGCGACATAAACAGTAGAATTAAGATAATGGCATAACGACAATGTTATGAGTTGTGTCAATCACAATATCAGTGAACTCATATCACCACGAGTGACACACTGTTAGGGAAAAAAGGGGAAAAGAAAAAGTGGAGAGGAATTATGGTAATAATACATTATGCTTAATTTGTTGGTTTGGGAAAATTGTTGTTGGGAATTAGATATTCCCGTTTGTGATTGTAATCATATACAATTTATTTTCTTAGAGTAGTGCTAAAATACCTGCATGAGTTAATTTTTGAACTATATTAACCTGAAAGCAATTGTGGATGCTATTCTTAGTTTAGTAGTGAAATACATACCTGATTGAATATTATTTGTGTGACGCATATAAATGAATATAACTTTCTGAATGTTGTAAGGGAAAACAACAAATTGTTGAATGTGAAACTGTCGGAAGATATACATGATTATGCTGATTTCATGGTAAGATGTACCCTATCTGATTCAGTGTGTGTGGAAAGCAGATTCAGATGTGACTGAGCATAAGGATAAGACGAGATCACATTTTGAAGGGAGTGCTAACGGAATTGGGAAGAAGTTCGAGAAAGAAAATTTGTGGCTAAAAATGAAGTTAATCATGGCATACACCCTCTTTCTCAAAGAATGATGAAGACATTCTCCCGTGTAACTTGGAGATGAATGCTTACCTTCACCAAGGAAATTTATGTGACCATTTGCCTGGATCACACTGCAACATATGAAAGAAAGGCGATCACTTACTCTTGTTCGAAGGCTTCGAACATTCATCACATCAGAAGTTGCAGGACAACGACATTTTACCTGCAACCTCTGTGAAATGCGGGGACATATGTTATTACTTCACCAACTTCCGGGGAGCCAGCATGGAGCTGCAAACCAATGGCTGTGCCTTTTCACAACAGCTGTGCACGATTCTGCGGGCCACTCCTGGTATGGACCATGGATGACCTGAACACCATGGTCCCAACATCATTGTGGATGCATCCGGCATCCCTGTTCCACATCTTGCTGGCCAATCAACGTCACACCAATACTTGCTGCCCACTCATAATGAGGGAGGAGGCAAGTCGACTACAACTGGGCGAAGGCCTTGTTCAAGGAATCATTATGGTTCACAGCAAAAAAGTGGCAAGAATGCTACAAGGAGAGCAGGGTCAGTCTATGACTCCGCAATGTTACCACAACAGCGAAATCCTACACAAAGTAGTGCAGGAGCTATGAAGACATTAGGAGAAAATGTTTCATACCTGGATTCAAACACAAGTGATCAGCCCTTCCTTTCAAACAAAGTCAACATTTGTGTGGAGGCAAACGTTTTTTCCAGATGGTGCAGATGCTTTACAAAACTTGAAAATGAAGTGAAATTGTTGTATCTTGGTGATGGTGAAGTGTTGTTTTGAAAATATATTTGTGATGCAAATGCAATAGATTGAACAATATGGAAGAAGTCAATGACCAACGAAATGTTTTGTGATTCTTGCAGGATGACGGTGTATGCCTAAGGGAATTTGATTACCAAAGTTATGATTATTTACTTATACTTGTAATGATGTTTAGATTAATGGTTAATATAAACAAAAACAAAAAGATGAGGGAATTGTGGAAGTGTAACTCAGTGTAACGTATTGATTGGCACTGGTAACTCATTGATTAAATCTGGTAACGAAGCAGAATGTGCACGAACATGGTAATCTCTTGAAACACCTGGTCACAGCCCCAGGCTGGAGCACCCCCCTATTGTTTGGTGAATGGAACTCACAGCAGGAGGGGGGCTAGCTGGTGCCAGGGAGGCGACCAGTAACGTCAGCGGAGAAGGGATTACGATTTCAGCGGACAGAGGATTAACTGAAGTGTGCCGATATAAACAGAAGGGACTTTGAGCAAAAGGAGGACTTGCCACGATAACTCCTGCTCGACGGAGCGAACGAGCGCCCATCATCAGAACCTCTGCCCGACGGGAATGGCGGGGGAACATCGGCCGAACGAGAAGGACCATGCGGATAGAGTGACCTGGTCCATTGAGTTAAACGGTAGTTATTTGGTATTGGAATGAAAGTGAACAACCAGTTAAATAATAAAGTCATGACCTTTTGTAAAACCTGTGTCCGGTCATTGGAGTCTTGAGTCTCAAGTACCATTTCTTCTACAGCACCATGCACCCACTGCTCGTGCACCGTGCCCACCGCGTAGTCCGACGCGTCGGTGGTGAGGGCGATCGGTGCATCGGGCGCCGGGTGCGCCAGCATGGTGGCGTTGGCCAAGGCCAGCTTTGCGCCAGCAAACGCCGTGGCCATCGGCTCCGACCAGGCGATTTCACCTTTGCCCGGCTTCCCCCGGAGGGCCTCGTGCAGGGGGCGGAGGAGCTGGGCGATGCGGGGCACGAAGCGGTGGTAAAAATTGACCATGCCCAGGAATTCCTGGAGCCCCTTGATCGTGCGGGGGTGCAGAAAACTCTTGAAGGCTTCCACCTTGGCCGGTAAAGGGACGGCCCATTGCCTGGTGATGCTGTGCCCCAAGAAGTCGATGGCGGCGACGCCGAAGTAGCACTTTGCGGGGTTGATGCTCAGGCCATGCTGGCCCAGGCGTTCGAAAAGCATGCGGAGGTGGAGCAGGTGCTCCTCCCGGGACACGCTCGTGACTAGGATGTCGTCCAGGTCGACATAGATGAAAGGTAAGTCACGCAAGATGCTGTCCATGAGCCGCTGGCTCGCCTGGGCCGCATTCTTCAACCCAAAAGGCATCCGCAGGAACTCAAAGAGGCCGAAAGGGGTGATGACGGCCGTCTTTGGGACATCGTCCGGTTGTACGGGGACCTGGTGGTAGCCCCGGATGAGGTCCACCTTGGAGAACACGGTCGTGTTTGCCAACCGGGCAGAAAAGTCTTGGATATGCGGGACTGGGTAGCGGTCAGGGGTGGTGGCATCATTGAGCCGGCGGTAGTCACCGCACGGCCGCCATCCGCCACCGGGCTTCGGCACAATGTGCAGAGGAGAGGCCCAAGCGCTGTTGGAGCGCCGTACGATACCCAGCCGTTCCAGCGTGGCGAACTCCGCTTTCGCCACAGCGAGCTTCGTGGGGTCGAGGCGGCGTGCCCGGGCGTAGACCGGCGGCCTGACCGTGGGGATATGGTGCTCCACCCCGTGTTTGACGGCCACCGCTGAAAAGGTGGGCCGCGTGAGGGCCGGGAAACTGGCGAGGAGGCGGGTAAACTCGTCCGCTGCCGGAAGCGTACAGACTAACCTCGCCGGGACGGAACCTTTCAGCAAGCCGCTTGGCAAGCCGCTCGGTGAGCCACTCAGCGAGCTGCTCAACGAACAGGCGAGCGAGCTAAAGGTTTCGGCCTGGACGAGACGTCTGCGCTTAACGTCGACCAACAGCCCATGCGCTCATAGGAAGTCCGCGCCGAGCAGAGCCATTGGCATGCTGGCGGTGACGAACGACCATTGAAAGCGCTGCCCTCCGAACCGCAGTGAGAGGCAACGCTTCCCGAATGTGCGGATGGGTGTACCGTTGGCGGCAAGCAAAGCGGGGCCCCGGCCCGCGGCTTGCTTGTCGGACGCGGAGGCAGGGAGGACGCTTACCTGCGCTCCCGTGTCGCAACGAAAAGGGCGCCCGGACGAGGTGTCCGTGATGAACAGGAGGCTGCCGGAATGGCCGACGCTAATGGCAGCAAGTGAGCGCCGGCCCGGTCGTTTCCCGACCCGTCAAAAGAACACGGCGGGCGGCACGTTTTAGCCTTGCGGCCGAACCTGGCAAGGTAGTAGCACCAGGTTTGCGGCGGTGGCCCCCGCGGCGGCCGTGCCGGCGGCGGTGGTTGCGGCGGTAGTGGGCGGGCGTAGCAGCGGCCACGAGGGAAGCAGGGGGTGCTGTAGCCCTCCGCGCCGGGATCCACTACGGCAGCACCGTACATCGACCGCGTGTCGCAGGCCGCGAAATACTTGTCGGCCTCTCCATCCAGGGCGCGGGGTTCCGTTATTTTGGAACTGGCCAGCGCGAGGCACACCTGTACAGGTAGCTGGCATCGGAAAAGTGCTCGGAATAAGAAATCCGGGCGCTGGTCTCCAAGCAGGGACAGCATGAAATCCATCCGGACGGATGGTCGTGTGTCGCCGAGGGCGGGGAGGTCCAGGAGGCGGTCGGCATGTTCGACCTCCGTGAGCCCGAACGTGGTGAGGAGGAGACGTTTGAGTGCCTCGTACTTGTGGTCGCCCGGTGGGCGCCGAAGGATGGACACGACGCGGGCGGCAGTGCCGGGCCCGAGGGCGGCGACCACGTGGTAGTACCTGGTCTCGTCCGCCGTGATCCCGGACTTGGAATTGAGCTTCGGCCTGCACAAACCAAACGTCGGCTTGCGCTTCCCAAAACTCCGGGAGTTTGATTGCGATGGCCTTGGTAGCCATGGCGCGTTCGGGGGTCAGCAACGGCTGAACCAATCGGGGTCACCAGTGTGGTGCTGTGCACACATGACTCGATTGCCAGAGAGGTAGGCCACAACGCGTGGATACAAACAAGAGTCTTTATTACAAGCTCGCATATCAGCACTGGGCGGGCTTGAGCTTAGAGCCCGCATATATGTCCCGAGGCCACGCCTTGCCCCCGGGCGTGGCCGATCGGCCGAAAGGCGGGGCATGTATTTCAGTTCCCCGCCTGGACGCTCGTGCCACCCACTGGTGCACGGAATTATTGACCCTTGTGCCCGCCACAACACTAGGCCGAGGCTTCAGACTGTGGCATGCTCGAGAGGTTGCACCGTGAAATAAACTGTTTCAACCCGTAATATTAGACAGGCTTTTTACTAGTTAAAGTATATAAAACCAGTAATAGTGTAACATACTGTCATGTCATATCCTTTTCGGGGCTCTGCCACCTGTTGGGTGCCCCGAGTGGTTTTTCCTGTGTCATCACTTCCGGGAATAAACTGCTGTTTGGACGCTTTCTTTGTGTCTCTGAATCCCTCGATTTGCGATGCCATCAAACTCGTAAAGACCTTACAGTAGTGACGAGGAGCTGGACTGTGTGTTCAAGGTCACGTGTGGTGTTTAATTTTCACGATGCAGTCACCGGGATCGGGATTTTGAGTGAATTCAATCCGAGTTCAGATGACTGGGTTGATTTTTGCAAGAGATTGGACGAGTATTTCGTTCCCAACGGAATTGATGGCGCTGAAGATGCACCTCGACGTCTTGTGCTATTTTGCTGGCTGTGGGCGGATCCCAGACCTACAGGTTGATGAAGGATCTATCACCGGAAAAACCCCATGACAAGTCATACGCTGCACTGGTTGAGTTGGTGCAGAGACATTACAAACCCAAGCGGGGAAAATCGTGTCAAGGTACAATTTTTATACACTCCAAGGAAGAGAGAGCCAATCGGCGAGTGAGTTTGTAGCTGATCTCAGACGTCTGGCTGAACAATGTGAGTTTGTAGCTGATCTCAGACGTCTGGCTGAACAATGTGAGTTTGTAGCTGATCTCAGACGTCTGGCCGAACACTGAGTTTGTAGCTGATCCCAGACGTCTGGCTGAACACTGTGAATTTGCCGCTGATCTCAGACGTCTGGCTGAACACTGTGAATTTGCCGCTGATCTCAGACGTCTGGCTGAACACTGTGAGTTTGTAGCTGATCTCAGACGTCTGGCCAAACACTGAGTTTGTAGCTGATCCCAGACGTCTGGCTGAACACTGTGAATTTGCCGCTGATCTCAGACGTCTGGCCAAACACTGTGAGTTTGTTGCTGATCTCAGACGTCTGGCTGAACACTGTGAATTTGTAGCTGATCTCAGACGTCTGAATGAACACTGTGAGTTTGTAGCTGATCTCAGACGTCTGAATGAACACTGTGAGTTTGTAGCTGATTTCAGACGTCTGAATGAACACTGTGAGTTTGGCGCAACACTGGACGAGATGTTGGGAGACTTTTTTGTGATTGGAATTAACAGCGATTCTATCTTGCGTAAACTGCTCTCAGAGACAGATCCAGACCTCAAGAAGGTTACCGACATTGCCACTGCATGTATGCAAGCTAATGAGAGTCTACGGGTCATCACAAGGTCAACGCCGGATGTGCACAGAGTCACAACTTACAAACAGAAGTATCGGATTTCTCCACCTCCATCTGTCCGCAAGATGTACCGTCCCAATAAGACTGGCGGCATGACCTGCTGGCGTTACGGTGGTGGACATGGCGCATTCCAATGTCGTTATAAACAATTCACGTGCTACACCTGTGGGAGGAGGGGAAATATGCAAGCCCGATGCCCCAGACCCACCTCTTCCACTCACCATGTCGATGTCGACAATGACAACGCAGAGCCAACTGATCGCATGCTTCACATAACCAACAGCACATCAGGCGCTACCACAGTCGAAGGTGAGATTGATTCAGTTTTCTCTGTGGACACCAGGAATACTGAACCTCCGTTTGTTGTGACCTTGACAATAGATCATTCCTCCATTGAAATGGAAATCGATACTGGCGCTTCGAGATCCATCATGTGTGAAGACATGTTCACCTCACTGTATCCACAGGGTGGAGTTCCAGAGATCACAGCTGTGTTGACTAAACTGAAGACATATACCAGCGAAATTGTGCCTGTGATCGGCTCAGCCATTGTGTCCATTGAGTACGATGGTGCATCCCACGCTTTACCGTTGCTTGTCGCAAAGGGCAAGGGTCCAGCTTTGTTTGGCAGAGACTGGTTAAAGGTCATAACACTCAACTGGCATAATGTGAACCATGTGTCCACCAGTGCTGGATGCACATCGATTGTCGACAAGTATCCTGATCTTCGTGATGGTGTTGGCACTTTAAAGGCACCATGGTTAAGATTAATGTGGAAGCCGAGACTAGGCCTATTTTCCATAGGGCAAGACCTGTACCGTACCATACATGATGTGAGCACAAATTGAGCAGGAGCTCGATCGTCTTTTGGATGAAGGAATCATCACCCCAGTTGAATACTCCGACTGGGCTGCTCCAATCGTACCCGTGCTGAAAGCTGATTTGACTTTTTTTTTTTTTTTTGTATACAAGATCGAGGCTCGTGAAAGAGCTAAAAGCTTATGTGTCTGTGGGGATTACAAGATCACCATAAATCGTCATTCCAAACTGGATGGATATCCTCTTCCCAAGGCCGAGGACCTGTTCATGGCTCTCATGGGAGGTGAGACATTTACAAGGTTAGACCTGACGAATGCTTATGTACAAATGGAACTTTCAGACGAATCTAAAACTTTCACTTGTATCAATGCACACCATTGAGTGTGCGTGTACAATCGATGCCCTTTTGGCATTCGGTCCACCGCACGCATTTTCCAGCAAAAAATGGAGAACTTATTAAGAACCGTACCCAGCACGGTTGTGTTTCAGGATGATATATTGGCGACTGGCCGGTCAGCTCAGGAAAACCTCCAGAACCTGAATGAAGTGCTAAGCCGTCTCTCCAGTGCAGGCCTTCGTCTCCGTCATGAGAAATGTGTCTTCATGGCCCCTTAGGTTGAGTACTTGGGTCATCGCATCACATGGAAAGGCATTTTGCCCTCACCAGGTAAAGTGGAAGCTAAACCATATCTAAACAGAAAGGACGAGTTGTCAGTTGACGTGGATTGCCTCCTTTGGGGGAGTCGTATCATCATCCAACCTAAACTACGTGAGACAATATTGTCAGAACTACATGATGCTCACCCTGGGATGGACACTATAAAAACTATAGAAGTATCGGATTTCTCCACCTCCATCTGTCCGCGAGATGTACCGTCCCAAGAAGACTGGCGGCATGACCTGCTGGCGTTGCGATGGTGGACATGGCGCATTCCAATGTCGTTATAAACAATTCACGTGCCACGCCTGTGGGAGGAGAGGGAATGCAAACGGCGGCGGTGCTTGCTACACAGTATGTTCACCATTCATGGTATTCCTGATTGCATCGTATCGGACAACGGCTCATCTTGTACCAGCGCAGAGTTCCTGAGCTTTTGCAGGCAAAATGGCATCAAGCATTATACCTCTGCTCCATACAAGCCTACCAGCAATGGCCAGACTGAGAGGACCGTTCAGATCGTGAAGAGTGGATGAAAGCGTGTTACGGAAGGGACCACACAAACTCACATGGACCGAGTCCTATTGAGTTATCGCACACGACCGCATCATGTTACTGGTCGTTCTTCTGCATCAATGTTAATGGGCCGTGAGTTAAAGACAAGGTTGTCACTTGTGCACCCAGATACTGTGGCCGATGTCGAAGTGAAGAAATTCCAACAGAAGCATATCACGACCGTACGTCTGTGAATCGTGAAATTAATGTAAATGATCCTGTGTTTGTTCTCAATGGCGGCCTTGGTGAGCAGTGGTTTTCCGGGGTAATTATCGAGAGTGTTGGTAGTCAGATTTTCCGAGTGAAACTGTCTGATGGTAGACTTTAGCGGAAGCACCTTGATCAACTCAGGTTGCGTCATACCAAATCAGCAGAACCACCTGTATTTGTACCGCTACCTGTTCAACCATCCGAGAAAGTGCCTTTATCGCCCCTCGTAACTGCACCTGCACCTGTAGAACCCTTACCAGAAACAGCCCCGACCAATAGCCTTCCAGTCGAGGATGTTTCACCCACTGTGAGCGGTGTCATTACCAAACCATCGGTTGTTGTGAGGCGTTCGAGCCGCAAATGTCGTGCGCTGGCACACCTTCATCTTTATGGGGAGATTTGTAACATACTGTGATGTCATATCCTTTTCCGGGCTCTGCCTGGTTGGACGCTCTGAGTGCTTTTTCCTTTGTCGTCACTTCCGGGAATAAACTACTGTTTGGACGCTTGCTTTGTGTCTCTGAATCCCTCGATTTGCGATGCCATCAGTCTCGTAAGGACGTTACAAAAAGGAAGCATTCGTTTCTCATCCGGGCTGTTCAAAACAAAGGAGGAGGGGGCGCCTCACGATTTGATATTTTCCAGATTTTTGATTTTTTTTTCAAGATGGCCACCACATGGTGAAGTCTACCAGCTTGCAGATTAGCACTACAACCAACACACATCCCATATACTGTAGGAGTTGCAGACAACGAGAAGGCGAGACACTTCTTAGCTTGTTCAAAGCTCCTTTATTCCAACAGAACTAACTCGCGACCGGAACTCATGCATCTTTTATAACACAAAATCACTCGCCAGGGGGCGTGGCTCCAACAACCGAGCGCACGCCACACCCATGCCATCAATAGCCCCACTGGACCCGTGCCTGTGGATTATGTCCCAATGGGGTAAACCCCACATGCACCCCCCCCCCCCAGAATTCACTCGCATGGGCAATGTCAGTTTTTGGGGGGCCTTAACCACCCGGCCGAAACGACTGATGACCCGAGCAGGGACTGTTAGCGGTTTGGCAGTGCGCGGGCTCACCGGGGACTTACGCGACAGCGGACGGCCCCGCCGTGGGGGTTGAGCCAACTGAGGGGGCTGGTCTAGGTCCAAGTGAGCCGGCTTGAGGAGGTCCACCGAAAGGTGGTCCAGTTTGCCGCCGACGTCGAACACGATGGACTTGTCTCCGGCCTCCAGAACACGGAAAGGCCTGTTGTAAGGCAGCCGAAGTGGCCCCCGGTGTGGGTCATGGCGGACAAAGACGTACTCCGCTGTACGTAGATCCGGCGGGACGTGGGCCTGAGGCAAACCATGTTGAGATGTGGGCACTGGTGCAAACATCTTGGCATTCTCCCAAAGAACCGACCGCTGACGGGCAGCGGACCATGGGCTTGTGGCGTCAGGCATGAACTCCCTGGGAATCCGCAGCGGCTGGCCATAGACGAGCTCCGTGGATGAGGACTGGAGGTATTCCTTAGGGGCTGTCCTGAGGCCCAACATGCCCCACGGGAGTCTGTCGGCCCAACTGTCATCCCGGAGGCTGGCCGTGAGAGCAGCTTTTAAAGAGCGATGGAACCTCTCACACAATCCATTAGCCTGGGGATGATATGCAGTGGTGCGATGGAGCTTAACCCCCAACCCCTGGGCGACAGCACCCCAGAGCTCTGAAGTGAACTGGGGCCCCCTGTCTGAAGAGATGTCCGAGGGAGCGCCAAAACAGGCAACCCAAGTGCCGATGAACACCCGGGCCACATCGGCGGACGTTGTAGATGTGAGTGGGACGGCCTCTGGCCACCTGGTGGTCCAATTGATCATCGTGAGGAGGTGGGTGAATCCCCGCGAGGGGGGGGGGGGGGGGGGGAGGGGTTCTACCAGGTCCACGTTAACATGGTCAAAGCGTCACTGTGGCACTGGGAATGGCACCAATGGGGCCTGGGTATGGCGATGTACCTTCGAGTGTTGGCACTCGACGCAGATGTTGGCCCAGTCGCGCACATCCTTCCTGAGCCCGTACCAAACGAACTTCGCCGCCACTAACTTTTGCAACGCCTTCCTGCCTGGGTGAGAAAGACCGTGGACGGCTTCGAAAACCAGCCATCTCCAGCTGGTGGGTACGACGGGGTGAGGCTGTCCCAAAGATACGTCGCAAGTAGCATGGTGCCCGTGTCCTCGAATGGCACATCGGACAGTCGAAGCCCCGTTACTGCCACCCTGCAGGCCTGGACAACCGGGTCGGAGATCTGTTCAGCCGCCATGTGGGCGTAGTCGATGCCAAGGTGAACCACGCCAGCGATGGACCGGGAGAGACAATCGGCGAACGTATTGTCCTTCCCAGCAACATGTTGGATGTCCGTCGTGAACTCGGAAACGAAGGAGAGGTGGCGTTGTTGACGGGCAGACCACGGCTCCGAGACCTTGGCCATGGCAAAAACCAGGGGCTTGTGATCCACAAACGCCGTGAACGGGCGGGCTTCCAACAGGTAACGGAAGCGTCGGACAGCTAGGTAGAGGCCTAGGAGCTCACGATCGAAGGTACTTTCGCTCGTTAGGGTGGAGCTGCCGACTAAAAAAAGCAAGCGGCTGCCATGCCTCGTTGACCCACTGCTCGTGCACGGCGCCAACCGCGTAGTCCGAAGCGTCCGTGGTGAGAGCAATCGGTGCATCAGGCGACGGATGTGCCAGCATGGTTGGACTGGTGAGGGCCAGTTTGGCATCCGTGAAATCCTTGGCCATCTCCTCGGTCCAGTCAATGGCGCATTTGGCAGGCTTGCCCTTGAGGGCCTCATAAAGGGGCCGCATCAGCTGGGCCGCCCGGGGTATGAAACGATGGTAAAAGTTCACCATGCCCAAAAACTCCTGCATGGCCTTGACTGTGAGGGGGCGCGGAAAACCCTTCAGAGCCTCCACTTTGACGGCAGTGGGACCGCCCCCTCCCTCGTGATGCGGTGGCTGAGAAAGTCAATTGAGGCCACCCCGAACAAGCACTTGGCTGGGTTAATGATCAGGCCATGCTGACTGAGGTGCTCAAAGAGCGCTCGGAGGTGAAGCATGTGCTCCGTCCTGGAAGCGCTGGCGATGAGGATATCGTCCAGGTAGACGAACAGAAATGGCAAATCCCACAACATGCTGTCCATCAGGCGCTGAAAAGCCTGGGCCGCGTTCTTGAGCCCAAAAGGCATGCGGAGGAATTTGAAAAGCCCGAACGGTGTAATCACCGCAGTCTTAGGAATGTCCTGCGGCCGGACGGGGACCTGGTGGTAACCACTAACGAGGTCCATCTTCGAAAAAAAAACTTTACCGGCCAAGCGGGCGGAAAAATCCTGGATGTGCGGGATTGGGTAGCGGTCGGGGGTAGTGGCATCGTTCAGGCGGCGATAATCCCCGCACGGGCGCCAACCGCCACCCGGATTTGGGGCAATGTGGAGAGGCAAGGCCCACGGGCTGTCGGAACGTCGCAAGATGCCAAGATGCTCCAACGTGTCGAACTCCACCTTAGCAACAGTGAGTTTCCCCGGGTCGAGGCGTCGAGCCTGGGCATAGACAGGCAGGCAGGTTGTCGGAATGTGATGCTCCACACCGTGCCTGACAGCAACGGCCGAAAAGGTGGGCCGTGTAAGGGCCGGGAACTCGGTGAGGAGGCGGGCGAACTCATCAGAGGTCGAGAGCGTGCACGCAAGCCGCGTCGAGGCGGACCCGCTCAGCGAGCATGGAAGAGAACTGAATGTCTCCGCATTAATGAGCCGCCGATTTTTAACATCCACCAATAGGCCGTTGGCACAGCGGAAATCGGCGCCCAGCACGGGGGTGGATACCCTCGCCATGACAAAATCCCATGTAAACCGCTGCCCGCCAAAGCACAGTGCCACGGTCCGTTTGCCAAAAGTCTGAATAGCACTGCTGTTGGCGGCTTCCAGGGCGGGGCCGTGACTCCCGGCCTCCCGGTCCAATGCCGACGCAGGTAGAATGCTCACCTGGGCACCTGTGTCGCAGAGGAAATGACGTCCGGAGTCGGTGTCCGAAATGAACAACAAACTGCCGGAACGCCGACGCTCATGGCAGTTAACGAGCGCCGGCCACCCCGTTTCCCGACTTGCTGAAGCTGCAAGGTGGCCGGCATGACTTGGCCTTGGGCCCAAACCTTGTGTGGTAATAGCACAAGCCTGGGGACTTCCGCTGCTGGGCCGCAATGGCGGCCGCCATGGTGTCCGCCTGCTCGACGGGGTCGGGGTCCCATGCGGCCACACTACATTGCTGTTTGGCGGAGAAAAACTTGTCTGCTTCCCTGGTCAGGGCGCGGAAATCCGTAACGGGCGAGTTGGCCAAGGCTGACCTTATCTGTCCTGGCAGCTGCTGCAGGACACAGCTCCCTGAAGAGGAAACATGGCCGGTGGCTGCCCAGGAGAGACAACATGTGGTCCATCAGCTCTGACGGCTTTGAGTCGCCCAGCCCGGGTAGAGAAAGTAGCTGGCGGGCGCGCTCGGCCTCAGTGAGTTCGAAGGTGTCGAGCAGCAGCGCTTTTAGCGTCTCGCACTTGCCGCCCTCCGGAGGATCCTGGAGAAGTGTCACCACCCTAGTCGCAGTGGAGCCGCCGAGTGCAGACACGACATAATAATACTTCGTGTCGTCGGCAGAAATGCTCCGAAGGGCGAACTGGGCCTCAGCCTGCGCGAACCAAACGACAGCTTGGCATTCCCAAAAGTCCGGCAGCTTAATCGAAACTGCGCTTGTCGCCATGTTCGTTTGAAGCCCCCGAAAACGTCCTGGAGCAGTCGGGGTCACTAATGTAGGAGTTGCGGACAACGAGAAGGCGAGACACTTCTTAGCTTGTTCAAAGCTCCTTTATTCCAACAGAACTAACTCGCGACCGGAACTCATGCATCTTTTATAACACAAAATCACTCGTCAGGGGGCGTGGCCCCAACAACCGAGCGCACGCCACGCCCATGCCATCAATAATCCCACTGGACCCGTGCCTGTGGATTATGTCCCAATGGGGGTAACCCCCACAATACCATTAAAAATGATGTTGGTCATATACCGATACGTGAACATCTACTGTAGCGGTGGCACTGTCTGCTGTACTGTGCGTTTGTACATACTGAACCGGTACCAGATATATGTAGACTCGCACTACTGAGCTGTCTGGTAGTTGGCGTCGATGTGCGATTCCTGGTCGAACTGCCCATTTGCAAATTCGTTGAAAACATCCCCCAGAATTTGGGTGCCGTCGAACACTGTACGAGCGTATCATGGCTTCAAAATATTTCTGCAAGTCTTCCTGATGCATACACAACTAAAGACCATTTTAAGACTAGGTATACTGTACTTCGCCAGTTGCTCAATTAAAGCTCCCAAGAAAGTTTGTTATTCAAATTTTCTTATTGATGATGCTCGCTGAAAGGGAGTACTCAGTTTTCACTCAGGTTGTTTGTTTTCTTTCTTTCTTTCTTGTTGCTCGTACTTCCAAATTGAAGACTTTTCAAGTGTATTGGTCGGTTGCGTTGCTATTCTGTCTGTTTTACTTGCGAAAATCTAAGATTTTTCAAGTATATTGATTGGTCTTGTGCATTATTACTTGGCAATTTTATTTTTTTATTTTTTCAAGTTTGTTGATCATTCTGGTTGGTGTGTGTGTGTGTGTGTGTGTGTTTGTGTGTGTTTGTTTGTTTGTCTGTCCGCTCACTTATACTTGCCTACAGGTCACAATTTGAAACCGATCTTCACGAAACTTCACCAAATTGTAGAGTTCGTGGTCCGACAAAATCCTATATATTTTTGAGGTCAAAAGGTCAAAAAGTCAACATAAGCCAAAGGTCAAACCCATTTTTTCAAATATCTAAAATCCTCCATTTTAATCCGATTGACTTGAAATTTGAAAAGGATTTTCATATCAGCAAACTGAATTCAACCACCGACTATTTTTTGAGATCAACATAGGCCAAGAACACATGACCAGTGATGATGACAATGATCCAGTTAACGGATGCAGAGATTGCTGTGATAGTCAAGAACACATGACCAGTGATGATGACAATGATCCAGTTAACGGATGCAGAGATTGCTGTGATAGTCAAGAACACTTGACCAGTGATGATGACAATGATACAGTTAACGGATGCAGAGATTGCTGTGATCGTCAAGAACACATGACCAGTGATGATGACAATGATCCGGTTAACGGATGCAGAAATTGCTGTGATAGTCAAGAACACATGACCAGTGATGATGACAATGATCCAGTTAACGGATGCAGAGATTGCTGTGATAGCCAAGAACACATGACCAGTGATGATGACAATGATCCAGTTAACGGATGCAGAGATTGCTGTGATAGTCAAGAACACTTGACCAGTGATGATGACAATGATACAGTTAACGGATGCAGAGATTGCTGTGATCGTCAAGAACACATGACCAGTGATGATGACAATGATCCGGTTAACGGATGCAGAGATTGCTGTGATAGTCAAGAACACATGACCAGTGATGATGACAATGATCCAGTTAACGGATGCAGAGATTGCTGTGATAGTCAAGAACACATGACCAGTGATGATGACAATGATCCGGTTAACGGATGCAGAGATTGCTGTGATAGTCAAGAACACGTGACCAGTGGTGATGACAATGATTCAGTTTACGAAAATGCAGCGATTGCTGTGATAGTCAAGAACACATGACCAGTGATGATGACAATGATCCAGTTAACGGATGCAGCGATTGCTGTGATAGTCAAGAACACATAACCAGTGATGATGACAATGATCCAGTTTATGGATGCAGCGATTGCTGTGATAGTCAAGAACACATGACCAGTGATGATGACAATGATCCAGTTTACGGAAGCAGAGATTGCTGTAATAGTCAAGAACACATGAACAGTGATGATGACAATGATCCAGTTTATGGATGCAGAGATTGCTGTGATAGTCAAGAACACGTGACCAGTGATGATGTCAATGATCCAGTTTACGGAAGCAGAGATTGCTGTAATAGTCAAGAACACATGAACAGTGATGATGACAATGATCCAGTTTACGGAAGCAGAGATTGCTGTGATAGTCAAGAACACATCAACAGTGATGATGACAATGATCCAGTTTACGGATGCAGAGATTGCTGTGATAGTCAAGAACACATGACCAGTGATGATGACAATGATCCAGTTTGTGGGTGCAGAGATTGGTGCGATAGTCAAGAACACGTGACCAGTGATGATGTCAATGATCCAGTTAACGGATGCAGAGATTGCTGTGATAGTCAAGAACACATGACCAGTGATGATGACAATGATCCAGTTTACGGATGCAGAGATTGCTGTGATAGTCAAGAACACGTGACCAGTGGTGATGACAATGATTCAGTTTACGAAAATGCAGCGATTGCTGTGATAGTCAAGAACACATGACCAGTGATGATGACAATGATCCAGTTAACGGATGCAGCGATTGCTGTGATAGTCAAGAACACATGACCAGTGATGATGACAATGATCCAGTTTATGGATGCAGCGATTGCTGTGATAGTCAAGAACACATGACCAGTGATGATGACAATGATCCAGTTTACGGATGCAGCAATTGCTGTGATAGTCAAGAACACATGACCAGTGAGGATGACAATGATCCAGTTAACGGATGCAGAGATTGCTGGGATAGTCAAGAACACGTGACCAGTGATGATGACAATGATCCAGTTAATGGATGCAGAGATTGCTGGGATAGTCAAGAACACGTGACCAGTGATGATGACAATGATCCAGTTAACGGATGCAGAGATTGCTGGGATAGTCAAGAACACATGACCAGTGATGATGACAATGATCCAGTTAACGGATGCAGAGATTGGTGCGATAGTCAAGAACACGTGACCAGTGATGATGACAATGATCCAGTTTGTGGGTGCAGAGATTGGTGCGATAGTCAAGAACACGTGACCAGTGATGATGACAATGATCCAGTTTGTGGGTGCAGAGATTGGTGCGATAGTCAAGAACACGTGACCAGTGATGATGACGATGATCCAGTTTGTGGGTGCAGAGATTGGTGCGATAGTCAAGAACACGTGACCAGTGATGATGTCAATGATCCAGTTTGTGGGTGCAGAGATTGGTGCGATAGTCAAGAACACGTGACCAGTGATGATGACGATGATCCAGTTTGTGGGTGCAGAGATTGGTGCGATAGTCAAGAACACGTGACCAGTGATGATGACAATGATCCAGTTTGTGGGGGCAGAGATTGGTGCGATAGTCAAGAACACATGAACAGTGATTTTTTTTTTTTTTTTTTTTTTTTTTTTTTTGTATACAAGATCGAGGCTCGTAAAAGAGCGAACATTAATCACACAGAAAGACAAACCGACACATAAAACATATAACATAGGGAGCGGTAGACAAGATGGGGAGAGAGGGGGAAGGACACAAACACAACATTTGAGAGCAGGGACCGAGAGACATGGAGACATCGAGAGATCTGAGAGAGGGCGAGGGCTTTGGGGGGGGGGCGTGGGAAGGGGGCGGTGGGAGAGGTATAAAACATATGGACACTGCCAGGACTTCCAGGAAAGAAGTTGGAATTTCAAACAAGGAGGATCTGGGGTGAATTAGCGGGGGTAGAAAAGATCAAGGTTTTGGATGGGGGAAGATAAGAGATGGTGGGGAACAGCTGTTTTAAAGACCTGGAGGGAGGAGTGGGATTGAAGGGAGTGAGGGAGTTTGTTCCAGAGGCGGGAGAAAAGAGGAATGAAAGAGTGAAGGTGAGCAGAGAGCCGAGATTTCGGCAGTTTAACCATCAGAGGGTTGCTGGCAGATCTTGTGCGACCTGTAGGAATATTTGGGGGACAGACCACAGAGAGAGCTGGGGGTGCAAGGCCGGAGAGGAGTCGGTAGAAGACAGAAAGACCACCTACCTGCCTGCGGTGAGTGAGTGAAAGGCCCTCAGAGATAGCTTCATCGCGGGAGATTCCAATAATTCTGAAAGCTTTGGTTTCAACAGCGTGAAGCCGAGCTAGGTGTGAGGCAGGAGCACCGGCCCATAGGGGAGAACAGTATTCCATTGAGCTGCGGATGAAAGCCTTGTATGTGGTGAGGAGCTCAGGTGTGCCGAGGAAGGACTTCGCACGACGGAGGATGCCCAGTCGGCGACTGGCTTTGGAGGCCAGCTTGGAAATGTGGTTTTCCCAAGAAAGATCATGGCAGATAGTGAGACCCAAAATCTTGAGCGACAGAACTTCTTGGAGAGGATTGTTGAGAAAGTAGATGGGAGGGTTGTCCAGTCGATCTTTTCGGAGAGACATAGTAAGAGTGTGAGATTTGTCAGGATTGAAAGACATGTTCCACTTGTTTGACCAGTCTGTGATTTTGTCCAGGTCTTCAGAGAGTGAGGAGGCAGCAGACTGCCGATCTGAGGGAAGAGGAATGGAGCGGCAGAGAGTGGAGTCATCAGCAAAGAGATAGAGAGGATTTTCGAGAGAGTCAGAGAGATCATTGATGAAGACCAGAAAAAGCACGGGGCCCAGAACACTGCCTTGGGGAACTCCAGCCTGAACAGGAAGAGGAGATGAGAGAAACCCATTCAGGGCCACATGTTGACGACGACTAGAGAGGAAATCCGCCAGCCATGCGTGGAGATTTCCATGGATACCAAATGAGGAGAGTTTGGTGAGCAGAGCGGGGTGCCAGACCGTGTCGAAGGCACGTGATATGTCGAGGGAGACAGCTCTAATTTCCTGTTTGGCATTGAGGACCTCCATCCATTGTTGAGAATGATGATGAAAATGAACCAGTTAACGGATGCAGAGATTGGTGCGATAGTCAAGAACACGTGACCAGTGATGATGACAATGATCCAGTTTGTGGGTGCAGAGATTGGTGCGATAGTCAAGAACACGTGACCAGTGATGATGACAATGATCCAGTTTGTGGGTGCAGAGATTGGTGCGATAGTCAAGAACACGTGACCAGTGATGATGACGATGATCCAGTTTGTGGGTGCAGAGATTGGTGCGATAGTCAAGAACACGTGACCAGTGATGATGACAATGATCCAGTTTGTGGGTGCAGAGATTGGTGCGATAGTCAAGAACACATGACCAGTGATGATGACGATGATCCAGTTTGTGGGTGCAGAGATTGGTCTGATAGTCAAGAACACGTGACCAGTGATGATGACAATGATCCAGTTTGTGGGGGCAGAGATTGGTGCGATAGTCAAGAACACATGAACAGTGATGATGACAATGATCCAGTTTACGGAAGCAGAGATTGCTGTAATAGTCAAGAACACATGAACAGTGATGATGACAATGATCCAGTTTACGGATGCAGAGATTGCTGTGATAGTCAAGAACACATGACCAGTGATGATGACAATGATCCAGTTTATGGATGCAGAGATTGCTGTGATAGTCAAGAACACGTGACCAGTGATGATGTCAATGATCCAGTTAACGGATGCAGAGATTGCTGTGATAGTCAAGAACACATGACCAGTGATGATGACAATGATCCAGTTTACGGATGCAGAGATTGCTGTGATAGTCAAGAACACGTGACCAGTGGTGATGACAATGATTCAGTTTACGAAAATGCAGCGATTGCTGTGATAGTCAAGAACACATGACCAGTGATGATGACAATGATCCAGTTAACGGATGCAGCGATTGCTGTGATAGTCAAGAACACATGACCAGTGATGATGACAATGATCCAGTTTATGGATGCAGCGATTGCTGTGATAGTCAAGAACACATGACCAGTGATGATGACAATGATCCAGTTTACGGATGCAGTGATTGCTGTGATAGTCAAGAACACATGACCAGTGATGATGACAATGATCCAGTTAACGGATGCAGAGATTGCTGGGATAGTCCAGAACACGTGACCAGTGATGATGACAATGATCCAGTTAACGGATACAGAGATTGCTGTGATAGTCAAGAACACGTGACCAGTGATGATGTCAATGATCCAGTTAACGGATGCAGAGATTGCTGTGATAGTCAAGAACACATGACCAGTGATGATGACAATGATCCAGTTTACGGATGCAGAGATTGCTGTGATAGTCAAGAACACGTGACCAGTGGTGATGACAATGATTCAGTTTACGAAAATGCAGCGATTGCTGTGATAGTCAAGAACACATGACCAGTGATGATGACAATGATCCAGTTAACGGATGCAGCGATTGCTGTGATAGTCAAGAACACATGACCAGTGATGATGACAATGATCCAGTTTATGGATGCAGCGATTGCTGTGATAGTCAAGAACACATGACCAGTGATGATGACAATGATCCAGTTTACGGATGCAGTGATTGCTGTGAAAGTCAAGAACACATGACCAGTGATGATGACAATGATCCAGTTAACGGATGCAGAGATTGCTGGGATAGTCAAGAACACGTGACCAGTGATGATGACAATGATCCAGTTAACGGATGCAGAGATTGCTGGGATAGTCAAGAACACGTGACCAGTGATGATGACAATGATCCAGTTAACGGATGCAGAGATTGCTGGGATAGTCAAGAACACGTGACCAGTGATGATGACAATGATCCAGTTAACGGATGCAGAGATTGCTGGGATAGTCAAGAACACGTGACCAGTGATGATGACAATGATCCAGTTAACGGATGCAGAGATTGCTGGGATAGTCAAGAACACTCGCGAGATCTCCAAGATCTCGCGAGATCTTGGAGACGGTGGCAGGGGTTTTCGACGGTCCACACGGTCTCCACGTTTTTCAAAGTTAAGTCTGTTCACAATTGTATTTTGTCGAAACTGTATTTATCGTTCGGTGTGTGAACTTATAGTGTCCCCCTTGGAAGTTTCTCGGTGTTTATCTTTCATATATTAATCGTTTGTTTGCCACGTCACGAGCAAGGCCTTGCAGCCGAAGGCTTCCCCCGTCGAAGGTTGTTCCTTCCTTCGCTGTTTTGCTAGCTTTTTTGATTTCCCCTTCTCCACCAAGCTTCACCAAACATCTACTATTTGTCTAACGTTGTAACCCCCACACCCCCCCCCCAAAAACAAACAAAAAAAAAACTTTTATTTCCCTTTGTCCTCGTGTGCTTTTGCCTCTGCCCACGTGCGCTGTCTCGCCCCGCCCCCATTTTCCCCTTGCCTTCCACCTTTTGCCCTGTTCAAGTGACTCGTGGTCGTTGCTCTAGGCTTCCTCTCCCCATTGGTATTTTTGTCAATATAAGATTGTTCTTCACAGTTCTGTTTAAATATGTTTCAACTATCCCCTTCAGTGTTTTATTCAGTGGTTTATTACAACACGCTGTTTTTCTTCTTATTTAAAAGGCTCCTTTCAATTTCCTCTTCAACTCATTCCATTTCAAAAAAATATTCAATCTCTTTTGATTCCAAATCACTCCATGCTCTAAATTCTCATTCATTCCATCCCTCCTCCATCGTTCTTAAACGAATCGCTAACTTGAAAATCACAACAAACCCAATTTGTTATATATGTTCATCTTTCATTAATCATCCACTTTATAAACTCCCCCCTTGCCCCTCCCCTTCAAATCTCCCCCCCAACCATCCATCCCAAATTCTCCCTCCTCCCACCTCCTTCTCAAAGCTGCCTCCTCCCCACTTCGTCTCCCTTCTATGTCATACCTCCACCTCCCCCAACCTTCGACTTTCCTCTGCCCCCCCTCAAACAAACTCTCACTGTGCCTCATTCCATCACCATTAAACCTTTCATCCTCCTCATCCTTCCCTTTCTTGTAACTCTTCTGTAATCTCTGACACACTATCAACTGCTCTTCCTACATCCCCCTCTCACCCTTCATCTGACCCTACCCCTCCCCTCCCCTGTCCTGCACCCGATGCTCTCCCTCTCTCCTCACTAATGGTATGGACCTCAAACATCCGGGGCCTTCGCTCAAACCTGATTGATCTCTCCATTCAGGTTGCTTCTGAAAATCCAGACTTGATCTGCTTAACAGAAACTTTCCTCCTTCAAGATGTCTCTGATTCCTTAATATCTCTTCCTGGTTACACCCTCCTCCGGTACGATAGACCTGAGCCTCGTCCTGGTGGTGGGGTGGCTATCTTTATCAAAAACTCTCTTCCTCACTCTCCCTGCACTGCCCTCTCTCCACCCCACCCACAGGAGTACCTCTGGCTACGGCTTCCTCTCCGCTCCCACCTTTTGTTCATATGTGTTCTGTACCGTCCTCCAAACAGTGATGACTCCATTTACATTTCTCTGTCGGACAACATGGACCAACTTCTATCAACTCATCCAAACTCTCTCTTCCTCATATGTGGCGACTTCAACTGTCATCATGCCAGCTGGCTGGGTGTGGGTTCATCTCTCACCAGCCATGGCACCTCAGCAAAGGACTTCTGCGACTCATTGGGACTGACACAATCTGTCAATTTCCCGACCCGGATCTCAGTCAATGGAGTATCTTCTCTTCTGGACTTGGTTATGACTAACTTCCCTGCAAATGTCTGCTGCTCTTCTTCTGCTCCAATCGGTTCTTCTGATCATGTGCTTGTTAAAGTGGACATCTCTCTGGCCATTCTCAGAGAGCCTCCTCAGCGTCGACGAGTCTGGCATTTCACTCAGGCCGACTGGCACGGTCTGCAAGCAGCCATCAATCAACTGGACTGGTCTCCCATCTCTAATGCCTCTGACATCAATTCTTCCTGGGGATTCTTCCAAAGCAAACTGCTTTCTCTCATGCACAGATTTATCCCATCTCGTCTTCAGTTGTCTTACCCTTCCTCCCGTCCATGGTACACTGAATATTGTGGTGAGGCAGTTGCCCTGAAACAACTTGCCTTTGCATCTTGGAAGGCAAATCCAACTGAAGGCAATCTCAGTTCCTTCCACCAAGCTCGAAACAAGTGTGTTTCTACCCTCAGGAGTGCCAGGAAGCACTATCTCTCCACACTCAAGATTGAACTCTCAAACCTGTCTCCTTCCTCCAAATCCTGGTGGCGTCTGGTCAAATCCGTTTCTGGTGTTTGTTCCCCCTCCATCCCCTCCCTTACCTCAAATGGCTACACAGTTGACACCGCACGTGACAAAGCCGAATGCCTCAACTCTGTGTTTGCCTCAAAATCTTGTGTCCCAAACCCATCTCTCTCTGTTCCCACCTTTCCCAGTCGAACCCAACTGCTCGTGGACTCTGTATCCTTCTCTCCTGACAAGGTGGAGAAGTTTTTATCAAACCTCGACGCTGATTCTGCAACTGGACCAGATGGCATCAGCCCTCGGGTCCTAAAATCCTGCTCTGCCGCTCTATCTCACCCTCTCTCTGTTCTTTTCACCCTCTCTTTTGCTCAAGGTCATCTGCCAGCATCTTGGAAATCAGCAAACATTACCGCTTTACACAAAAAAGGTGCAAAAACAGATCCGTGCAACTACAGACCAATCAGCCTGCTCCCAATTATCAGCAAAGTCATGGAATCCATCATTGCTTCAGATATCAAATCCTTCCTCTTCTCCAATGGCTTGATCTCTGATCATCAATTTGGATTCAGACCAGGTCATTCTACTCTGGACATGTTGCTTCTGCTGTCTCAACAATGGATGGAGGTCCTCAATGCCAAACAGGAAATCAGAGCTGTCTCACTTGACATATCACGTGCCTTCGATACGGTCTGGCACCCAGCTCTGCTCACCAAACTCACCTCCTATGGTATTCAGGGAAATCTCCACTCATGGCTTGCGGATTTCCTCTCTGGTCGTAGGCAACGTGTGGCCCTGAATGGATTTCTCTCATCTTCCCTTCCTGTTCTGGCTGGAGTTCCCCAAGGTAGTGTTCTGGGCCCTGTGCTATTTCTGGTCTTCATCAATGATCTCTCCGACTCTCTGGAAAATCCTCTCTATCTCTTTGCTGATGACTCCACTATCTGCCGCTCCATTCCTCATCCCTCAGATCGGCAGTCTGCAGCGTCCTCACTCTCTGCAGACCTGGACAAAATCACAGACTGGTCAAACAAGTGGAACATGTCTTTCAATCCTGACAAATCTCACACTCTTACAATGTCTCTCCAAAAGGACCGACTGGACAACCCTCCCATCTACTTTCTCAACAATCCTCTCCAAGAAGTTCTGTCGCTCAAGCTTTTGGGTCTCACTATCTGCCATGATCTTTCTTGGGAAAACCACATTTCCAAGCTGGCCTCCAAAGCCAGTCACCGACTGGGCATCCTCCGTCGGGCGAAGTCCTTCCTTGGCACACCTGAGCTCCTCACCACATACAAGGCTTTCATCCGCAGCTCAATGGAATACTGTTCCCCCCTCTGGGCTGGTGCTCCTGCCTCACACCTTGCTCGGCTTCACGCTGTTGAGGCCAAAGCTTTCAGAATCATTGGAATCTCCTGCGATGTAGTCAACTCCGAGGGCCTTTCACTCACTCACCGCAGGCAGGTTGGTGGTCTTTCTGTCTTCTACCGACTCCTCTCCGGCCTTGCTCCCCCAGCTCTCTCTGTGCTCTGTCCCCCCAATATTCCTTCAGGTCGCACAAGATCTGCCTGCAACCCTCTTATGGTTAAACTGCCAAAGTCTAGGCTCTCTGCTCACCTTCACTCTTTCATTCCCCTTTTCTCCCGCCTCTGGAACAAACTCCCCCACTCCCTTCAATCCCACTCCTCCCTCCAGGTCTTTAAAACAGCTGTTCACCACCATCTCTTATCTTCACCCATCGAAAACCTTGATCTTTTCTACCCCCGGTAATTCACCCCAGAGTCCTTGCAGTGTTCATATGTTTTATTCCTCTCCCACCTCCCCCAAAGTCCTCCCGATGTCCCTGCTCTCAAATGTTGTGTTTGTGTCCTTCCCCCTCCCTCCCCATCTTGTCTGCCGCTCCCCTTGTTTTTTGTGTTTTGTATGTCAGTTTGTCTTTTTGTGTAATTAATGTTAACTCTTTCACGAGCCTCGATCTTGTATACAAAAACAAACAAACAAACAAACAAAAAAAAACACGTGACCAGTGATGATGACAATGATCCAGTTAACGGATGCAGAGATTGCTGGGATAGTCAAGAACACATGACCAGTGATGATGACAATGATCCAGTTTGTGGGTGCAGAGATTGGTGCGATAGTCAAGAACACGTGACCAGTGATGATGACAATGATCCAGTTTGTGGGTGCAGAGATTGGTGCGATAGTCAAGAACACGTGACCAGTGATGATGACGATGATCCAGTTTGTGGGTGCAGAGATTGGTGCGATAGTCAAGAACACGTGACCAGTGATAATGACAATGATCCAGTTTGTGGGTGCAGAGATTGGTGCGATAGTGAAGAACACGTGACCAGTGATGATGACGATGATCCAGTTTGTGGGTGCAGAGATTGGTGCGATAGTCAAGAACACGTGACCAGTGATGATGACAATGATCCAGTTTGTGGGTGCAGCGATTGCTGTGATAGTCCAGAACACGTGACCAGTGATGATGACAATGATCCAGTTTGTGGGTGCAGAGATTGGTGCGATAGTCAAGAACACGTGACCAGTGATGATGACAATGATCCAGTTTGTGGGGGCAGAGATTGGTGCGATAGTCAAGAACACGTGACCAGTGATGATGACAATGATCCAGTTTGTGGGGGCAGAGTTTGGTGCGATAGTCAAGAACACATGAACAGTGATGATGACAATGATCCAGTTTACGGAAGCAGAGATTGCTGTAATAGTCAAGAACATATGAACAGTGATGATGACAATGATCCAGTTAATGGATGCAGAGATTGCTGTGATAGTCAAGAACACGTGACCAGTGATGATGACAATGATCCAGTTTACGGATGCAGAGATTGCTGTGATAGTCAAGAACACGTGACCAGTGATGATGACAATGATCCAGTTTACGGATGCAGAGATTGCTGCGATAGTCAAGAACACGTGACCAGTGATGATGACAATGATCCAGTTTATGGATGCAGAGATTGGTGCGATAGTCAAGAACACGTGACCAGTGATGATGACAATGATCCAGTTAATGGATGCAGAGATTGCTGTGATAGTCAAGAACACGTGACCAGTGATGATGACAATGATCCAGTTTACGGATGCAGAGATTGCTGTGATAGTCAAGAACACATGACCAGTGATGATGACAATGATCCAGTTTATGGATGCAGAGATTGCTGTGATAGTCAAGAACACGTGACCAGTGATGATGTCAATGATCCAGTTAACGGATGCAGAGATTGCTGTGATAGTCAAGAACACATGACCAGTGATGATGACAATGATCCAGTTTACGGATGCAGAGATTGCTGTGATAGTCAAGAACACGTGACCAGTGGTGATGACAATGATTCAGTTTACGAAAATGCAGCGATTGCTGTGATAGTCAAGAACACATGACCAGTGATGATGACAATGATCCAGTTAACGGATGCAGCGATTGCTGTGATAGTCAAGAACACATGACCAGTGATGATGACAATGATCCAGTTTATGGATGCAGCGATTGCTGTGATAGTCAAGAACACATGACCAGTGATGATGACAATGATCCAGTTTACGGATGCAGTGATTGCTGTGATAGTCAAGAACACATGACCAGTGATGATGACAATGATCCAGTTAACGGATGCAGAGATTGCTGGGATAGTCAAGAACACGTGACCAGTGATGATGACAATGATCCAGTTAACGGATGCAGAGATTGCTGGGATAGTCAAGAACACATGACCAGTGATGATGACAATGATCCAGTTAACGGATGCAGAGATTGGTGCGATAGTCAAGAACACGTGACCAGTGATGATGACAATGATCCAGTTTGTGGGTGCAGAGATTGGTGCGATAGTCAAGAACACGTGACCAGTGATGATGACAATGATCCAGTTTGTGGGTGCAGAGATTGGTGCGATAGTCAAGAACACGTGACCAGTGATGATGACGATGATCCAGTTTGTGGGTGCAGAGATTGGTGCGATAGTCAAGAACACGTGACCAGTGATAATGACAATGATCCAGTTTGTGGGTGCAGAGATTGGTGCGATAGTCACGAACACGTGACCAGTGATGATGACGATGATCCAGTTTGTGGGTGCAGAGATTGGTGCGATAGTCAAGAACACGTGACCAGTGATGATGACAATGATCCAGTTTGTGGGTGCAGCGATTGCTGTGATAGTCCAGAACACGTGACCAGTGATGATGACAATGATCCAGTTTGTGGGTGCAGAGATTGGTGCGATAGTCAAGAACACGTGACCAGTGATGATGACAATGATCCAGTTTGTGGGGGCAGAGATTGGTGCGATAGTCAAGAACACGTGACCAGTGATGATGACAATGATCCAGTTTGTGGGTGCAGAGATTGCTGTGATAGTCAAGAACACGTGACCAGTGATGATGACAATGATCCAGTTTGTGGGTTCAGAGATTGGTGCGATAGTCAAGAACACGTGACCAGTGATGATGACAATGATCCAGTTTGTGGGGGCAGAGATTGGTGCGATAGTCAAGAACACGTGACCAGTGATGATGACAATGATCCAGTTTGTGGGTGCAGAGATTGCTGTGATAGTCAAGAACACGTGACCAGTGATGATGACAATGATCCAGTTTGTGGGTGCAGAGATTGCTGTGATAGTCAAGAACACGTGACCAGTGATGATGACAATGATCCAGTTTACGGATGCAGCGATTGCTGTGATAGTCAAGAACACGTGACCAGTGATGATGACAATGATCCAGTTTGTGGGTGCAGAGATTGCTGTGATAGTCAAGAACACGTGACCAGTGATGATGACAATGATGTAGTGAAATCGTATCCGTACTGAACCCGGGTGGGGATGCTCGCTGCTCGCTGTCATTGTTGTCACCGCTAGGGGCGTGACTATAAGACCCGTTGCTGTGTCAGTGCTCCGAGACTTCTCCCTTGTGACATGTTACATCGGTAGCCTCGTTAATGGTACGCCTTTATAGAATATCTAGCTTGCTTGCATTGACTGATATGAATGGCTTCATGAGATGTCGCATCGTATGCTTATTGTGTATTTCTACTTACAGGAATGATGTGATGATCTAAATGCAATTAAACCAAACCGTTGGACTTAAGTTGTGCGGACCTGAATGGTTTTTCACAACACTTAATTGCATTTAAGATCTGCTGACATGGCTGGCAACAAGGCGCTGACGGTGTCCATTTTCAGCGCCGACCCACAAGCCACGGACGGAGGCTTGCAACTCAAGCACTGGCTCCGACAACTGGAGCATCTCTTTGATGAGCCTGAGACCGCTCCGACGCCTGCCGCGAAGCTGGCGATATTACACTCGAAAATCGACTACCGGGTCTACCACGCGATCGCTCAATGCACGACGTATGATCTTACCATCGCGGAGCTCAAGCGGCTTTACATAAAAGAAAAAAGCCCTGTGTATGCGCGTTATTTGCTGCAAACGCGACGGCAGCAGCCCAACGAGGCTATGGACCATTACGCCCAGGAGCTCCGGCAGCTTTTGCTGGACAGCGTCAGGGAGCCACGGACTCCCGAGCAGGCTAAGGATGATCGTCTTTTAGATGCCTTCATAGCAGGGGTCTCCTCCCAGGAACTACGACTCAAACTCTTGGAGAAGACCGACCTGACCTTCGCTACGGCGGTTGAGCAAGCGACAGCGTATACTGAAGCGCGGATGCAATCGAACGCCTATGATCGCACGCGCCTTCTGGTGGGTACCTCACTACACGCCCGGCCGGAGAGTGCTACTGACGAGGACGTGGATCCGCCTGCTGAACTCCGGGATGCTCCGGAGGATGACCCTGCCCTGACAGCTGCCGTCTCGACCAGCAGACCCAAGGCCTTGCGCGGGGCCGCATGTTTTTTTTTGTGGAGGGCCTCGTCATGCCCGAGTCGTGTGTCCGGCACGTGACGCTATTTGCCATTTGTGCTCGCTAAAGGGACATTACGCGAAAGTGTGCAAGAAAACGGCACGCGGCTCGCGGCCCTTCGACTCGCGCAGCCGCGGACGCGTGGGCGCAGCAACCTTGAACGGGCTCATAGCAGAGCCCACGAGCCCAGCGCCTTACCCGACTTCGAAGGGGAGGGCCCCTCTCTGCGGCCCGCTGGGCGCTCAGACGGCCTTGACTGGCGCCACCGGACAGCCACCACCGTCTCCTTCTCCATCGGGGACAAAGGCCGTGTCCTTGGCCAAACCTCAGGCCACGCAAGGGGCTTTGACACTTTGCCAAGCCCCTCGTACTCCTCGAGTCGTCCACGAGCTAACGGCGGCCCCCGCCACGTCAAAAGAGTTAAGGCAGCTTTCGAATACTACGGAAGCCTTTTGTCAAAGCGACCAAAAACGTAAAAAGGCGATTTCGAATACTACGGAAGCCTTTTGTCAAAGCGACCAAAAATGTCAAAAGGCGATTTCGGATACTACGGAAGCCTTTATCTGCCAGGAGTGTCAAAAGGCGATGACAAATACTACGGAGGCCTTTTCTCGTCGGATTTTGAATCGCGAAACACCGGAATGCTGGGGAAAGCCCTCTGATGACGATAATGGATTCCCCATGGTCAACGCAGACTCCGGCCACGATCGCAAAACTGCTGCTGGTGTAGGATCCACCCGCGAGGCTGGTCCGACCCATTCGGGGGGCTCAGTCCCGCTCCCAGCTGCCTCGTCTGGCCTAGCTCAAGCCCTTATTCCCCTTATGGTTGAGGGCCATTGTGTTCAGGCCTTGGTGGATACCGGATCTACGGATAGTTTTATCGACCAGCGACTTGTGCTCAGGCATGGATGGCGGATCGGGCGGTCTACGAGACGGATCTTCATGGCTTCCCAGGGACTTCGGCTCAGCACAAAAGGGGAATGCCGATTGAAACTCGTGCTAAAGGGACGGGTTTTCCCTGATGTACACCTTATGGTTTTACCCGCATTATGTGCTGATATTCTGCTAGGACACGATTTTCTTAAGCTGCATGGACGTCTGGTAATGGAGTTCGGTGGGCCTGACACTCTTGTTGTGGGGGCGGACGACGCGCTAACAGTGTGCGCCCTAGCGCAAATGGACGTCCGGCCGCTTTCGCTGTTCCCCAATCTAACCTCCGACTGTACCCCTGTCGCGGTAAAATCGCGACGCTACTCTCACGCGGACATGCAATTCATTGCGGATGAAACGGCTCAGCTCTTGAAAGACGGCTTCATAGAACCTAGTAGGTCGCCTTGGCGCGCCCAGGTCTTAGTGGTGCGCAGCGAGGCCCATCGCAAACGCATGGTAATCGACTATTCCCAAACGATTAACCGCTTTACACAGCTGGATGCCTACCCCCTTCCGGGGATGGACGCGCTAGTGCAACAGGTGTCCCAGTATTCGGTCTATAGTACTCTCGATCTCCGTAGTGCGTACCACCAGATCCCTATCTCTAGGGCGGATCGTATCTATACCGCTTTCGAGTCGGGGCAGCGGTTGTACCAATTTACACGATTGCCTTTTGGGGTAACGAACGGAGTCGCTTGTTTCCAGAGGGCCATGGATGACCTCGTTGCGCGGGAGCACTTAACCGATGTTTTCGTCTACCTCGATAACCTTACGGTTTGTGGATATGACCAAGGGCACCATGATGCTAATCTGAAGCGCTTCCTTGAGGTCGCGCAACGGTATCACTTAACTATGAACGAGGATAAGTGCCAATACTCCCTACGCACCATAGATCTTCTGGGGTACACCGTGACCCATGGCTCTGTCTCTCCGGATAAGGAGCGTCTGCGACCTTTGCTCGACATGGCCCCTCCCTGCGATCGGGCGTCCCTGAAACGCGCCCTTGGGCTGTTCGCCCATTACTCCAAATGGGTGCAAAATTTCTCCGCGAAACTTCACCCCCTTGTGGCCTGCGACACTTTTCCCCTGAGTTCGGCCGCATTGACGGCCTTTGAAGGTCTTAAGACCGACATCGCCCGAGCCGCCGTAGCGACCATCGACGAGAGCGGCTCGTTCGTCCTCGAAAGTGACACCTCGGATCAGGCCATCGCGGCGACCCTCTCCCAAGGGGGACGTCCCGTGGCTTTCTTTTCACGGACTCTTACCTCCGCTGAGCGGAGGCACTCGTCCGTTGAAAAGGAAGCGTATGCGATCGTCGAGTCTATTCGACGATGGCGCCCGTACCTACTCGGGCGGAGCTTCCAAATCATCACGGACCAGCAAAGCGTTGCGTTCATGTACGACACCTTACACGCCCAGCGCATTAAGAACGAGAAAATCACTCGCTGGCGTATCGAACTCGCCGACTTCTGTTACACCATCAAATATCGCCCAGGGAAGGATAACCAGGCCGCCGATGCCTTATCACGCCCGACTACATGTGCTGGTATCACCTCGTTGGAGGGCCTACGGGTGCTGCATGCCACTGCGGGCCATCCCGGCGTAACGCGTTTCGCTCATTTCGTGCGGAGTGGGAATCTCCCTTACTCGATTGACGATATCCGCCGTATCTGTCGCGACTGCGCTATCTGCGCGGAAATCAAACCGCGTTTCTATAACCCCCCTATGGGGTCTCTGGTGAAGGCTACACGCCCGTGGGAACGCTTGGCGATGGATTTCAAGGGCCCTTTGCCGGTGTCAAGCGGCTCTCGCTATCTGCTCACTATCGTTGATGAGTACTCACGATTCCCCTTTGCTTATATGTGCGCGGACATGACTGCTGCCACGGTGATGCGATGCTTACAGAACTTGTTCTCAATGTTCGGTTACCCGGCCTATGTCCATACCGACCGGGGTGCAGTCTTCTTGTCTCAGGAGGTGCGCGGCTATCTGCTCCAAAACAACATTGCGTCTAGTTACACCACGCCGTACAGACCCCAGGCTAATGGGCAGATCGAACGCTTCAACGGGATTATCTGGAGGGCCGTCATGCTCCATCTCCGGACCCACGGCCGGGGCCTCGATAAATGGGCTTGGTCGCTACCTGCGGCGTTGAACTCAATCCGGGCACTCCTGCGTACGGCAACTAACCAAACTCCCCACGAGCGACTTTTCCACCACCCCAGGAGCTCGGGGTGTATACGGTCTTTGCCCAGTTGGCTCGCTGGGCCCGGGCCGGCCTACCTTAAACGGGCGGTTCGCGCGAGCAAGTACGACCCCCTTGTGGACAAAGTGCAGATTCTCCAGGCTAATCCTGAGCATGCTCGTGTGATGACGTCTGATGGTCGTGAGACTACTGTCTCCGTTCGTCATCTTGCCCCTTGCGGGGTCGACGACCTTAGTAGGGAATCGGACGAACCGGTCGAACCCATCTATGAGACTATGGCCTCTCCCGACGCTCCTATCGCCGACAGTCCACCGACCCTCCCCCCGTCGAGACTGCCCGGGTCCGACGACTTGGCGTTACCCCCTTCATCACCCGACCCTGTTGACGCCTCTGACACCGGGGATAGAGGGTTACGAGATGCCGTACCCGGGGAATTTCGAACGCGTGCTGGCAGAGAAATTCGCCGCCCGGCCCGATACGGTTGGGCCGACTGATACTCCGCACCCTATTCATGCTGACGCTCACTCGCTTTTAGCCACGCGGCCGTATAATTCTGACGGGGGGGTGAATGTAGTGAAATCGTATCCGTACTGAACCCGGGTGGGGATGCTCGCTGCTCGCTGTCATTGTTGTCACCGCTAGGGGCGTGACTATAAGACCCGTTGCTGTGTCAGTGCTCCGAGACTTCTCCCTTGTGACATGTTACATCGGTAGCCTCGTTAATGGTACGCCTTTATAGAATATCTAGCTTGCTTGCATTGACTGATATGAATGGCTTTATGAGATGTCGCATCGTATGCTTATTGTGTATTTCTACTTACAGGAATGATGTGATGATCTAAATGCAATTAAACCAAACCGTTGGACTTAAGTTGTGCGGACCTGAATGGTTTTTCACAACAATCCAGTTTGTGGGGGCAGAGATTGGTGCGATAGTCAAGAACACGTGACCAGTGATGATGACAATGATCCAGTTTGTGGGTGCAGAGATTGCTGTGACAGTCAAGAACACGTGACCAGTGATGATGACAATGATCCAGTTAACGAATGCAGAGATTGCTGTGATAGTCAAGAACACATGACCAGTGATGATGACAATGATCCAGTTTGTGGGGGCAGAGATTGGTGCGATAGTCAAGAACACGTGACCAGTGATGATGACAATGATCCAGTTTACAGATGCAGAGATTGCTGTGATAGTCAAGAACACATGACCAGTGATGATGACAATGATCCAGTTTGTGGGTGCAGAGATTGCTGTGATAGTCAAGAACACGTGACCAGTGATGATGACAATGATCCAGTTTGTGGGGGCAGAGATTGGTGCGATAGTCAAGAACACGTGACCAGTGATGATGACGATGATCCAGTTTGTGGGTGCAGAGATTGCTGTGATAGTCAAGAACACGTGACCAGTGATGATGACAATGATCCAGTTAACGGATGTAGAGATTGCTGTGATAGTCAAGAACACGTGACCAGTGATGATGACGATGATCCAGTTTGTGGGTGCAGAGATTGGTGCGATAGTCAAGAACACGTGACCAGTGATGATGACGATGATCCAGTTTGTGGGTGCAGAGATTGCTGTGATAGTCAAGAACACGTGACCAGTGATGATGACAATGATCCAGTTTACGGATGCAGAGATTGCTGTGATAGTCAAGAACACGTGACCAGTGCTGATGACAATGATCCAGTTTGTGGGTGCAGAGATTGCTGTGATAGTCAAGAACACGTGACCATTGCTGATGACAATGATCCAGTTTACGGATGCAGAGATTGCTGTGATAGTCAAGAACACGTGACCAGTGATGATGACAATGATCCAGTTTGTGGGTGCAGAGATTGCTGTGATAGTCAAGAACACGTGACCAGTGATGATGACAATGATCCAGTTAACGGATGCAGAGATTGCTGTGATAGTCAAGAACACGTGACCAGTGATGATGACAATGATCCAGTTTGTGGGTGAAGAGATTGCTGTGATAGTCCAGAACACGTGACCAGTGATGATGACGATGATCCTGGAGACGAGTCCAGGGGAGGATTGATTCGACTCATTTTCTGACATTATTAACTTTGTGATACATTGTTGTGTCTTATTCGAGATTGTCTGTGTCTGTGTCTATGTCTATGTGTCTATGTGTGTGTATCTATGTCTGTGTATTTGCGCCATAACTCCTCGATTTCATACAGAAATATCGTATTATGACAAATTTGTTGCAAATTTTATGACGTCATAAGTGATTAACGTGATTCGTAATAACCGGGAACATCCACTTTTGTATTCTGCATTGTCGAATTATATATTTATTTGCATTCCCTCGGTTCACCTCACTCCAAAATGTTTAGCATTGACTTTGGCGGACAATGTTTTTATATTCAAATTTGATGACGTCATGGCGAATGAATGTGCAAACAATAAGCGGAAACATTGGATTTGCACTTGGTGTGAAACGTGTGGTCCAATTGATTGAGTTAATTCAAGTTTTAATTCACATTTACTCGTTCCTTCCCTTGAGACTCCCAATGACAAGTCAATGTGTCCATTGAGTTAAAGACCGAGTGGTTACAGGGAAGGAGGGGTCCAATGGAGGGCGAGGCTTCCAACCCCACACTTGACCCCAAAGCTGGAATTCAGACCTGGCACAGGCCCCACAGACTTGCTGCTGTTCAAACAATATCACGTGATCTGTGAAGTTAAATTAAGACCATTGTTTAAACGATTCCAAACATTTACATAAGTTTAAAAATAACCCATCAATGTTGGGCCTGTGGTCACGACGTTTTATGGTAATCATTCATGGATACTACAGGACATAACACAACACTACACTACACTTCCCAAATAGGGGATGTGGTCACGTGGTTTTATGGGAATCATTCATGGATACTACACTACACTACACCACCCAAATCGGGGCTGTGGTCATGAGGTTTTATGGTAATCATTCACGGATACTACAGGACATAACACTACCCAAATCGGGGCTGTGGTCATGAGGTTTTATGGTAATCATTCACGGATACTACAGGACATAACACAACACTACACTACACTTCCCAAATAGGGGATGTGGTCACGTGGTTTTATGGGAATCATTCATGGATACTACACTACACAACACCACCCAAATCGGGGCTGTGGTCATGAGGTTTTATGGTAATCATTCATGGATACGACACTACACAACACTACCCAAATCGGGGCTGTGGTCATGAGGTTTTATGGTAATCATTCACGGATACTACAGGACATAACACAACACTACACTACACTTCCCAAATAGGGGATGTGGTCACGTGGTTTTATGGGAATCATTCATGGATACTACACTACACTACACCACCCAAATCGGGGCTGTGGTCATGAGGTTTTATGGTAATCATTCACGGATACTACAGGACATAACACTACACGACACTACACTTCCCAAATAGGGGATGTGGTCACGTGGTTTTATGGGAATCATTCATGGATACTACACTACACAACACTACCCAAATCGGGGCTGTGGTCATGAGGTTTTATGGTAATCATTCACGGATACTACAGGACATAACACTACACGACACTACACTTCCCAAATAGGGGATGTGGTCACGTGGTTTTATGGGAATCATTCACGGATACTACAGGACATAACACTACACGACACTACACTTCCCAAATAGGGGATGTGGTCACGTGGTTTTATGGGAATCATTCACGGATACTACAGGACATAACACTACACGACACTACACTTCCCAAATAGGGGATGTGGTCACGTGGTTTTATGGGAATCATTCATGGATACGACACTACATTACACTACACTACACGACACTACCCAAATAGGGGCTGTGGTCATGAGGTTTTATGGTAATCATTCATGGATACTACAGGACATAACACTACACGACACTACACTTCCCAAATAGGGGATGTGGTCACGTGGTTTTATGGGAATCATTCATGGATACGACACTACACAACACTACCCAAATCGGGGCTGTGGTCATGAGGTTTTATGGTAATCATTCATGGATACTACAGGACATAACACAACACTACACTACACTTCCCAAATAGGGGATGTGGTCACGTGGTTTTATGGGAATCATTCATGGATACTACAGGACATAACACTACACGACACTACACTTCCCAAATAGGGGATGTGGTCACGTGGTTTTATGGGAATCATTCATGGATACTACACTACACTACACTACCCAAATCGGGGCTGTGGTCATGAGGTTTTATGGTAATCATTCACGGATACTACAGGACATAACACTACACGACACTACACTTCCCAAATAGGGGATGTGGTCACGTGGTTTTATGGGAATCATTCATGGATACTACACTACACAACACTACCCAAATCGGGGCTGTGGTCATGAGGTTTTATGGTAATCATTCACGGATACTACAGGACATAACACTACACGACACTACACTTCCCAAATAGGGGATGTGGTCACGTGGTTTTATGGGAATCATTCATGGATACGACACTACACAACACTACCCAAATCGGGGCTGTGGTCATGAGGTTTTATGGTAATCATTCACGGATACTACAGGACATAACACTACACGACACTACACTTCCCAAATAGGGGATGTGGTCACGTGGTTTTATGGGAATCATTCATGGATACGACACTACACAACACTACCCAAATCGGGGCTGTGGTCATGAGGTTTTATGGTAATCATTCACGGATACTACAGGACATAACACTACACGACACTACACTTCCCAAATAGGGGATGTGGTCATGTGGTTTTATGGGAATCATTCATGGATACGACACTACACAACACTACCCAAATCGGGGCTGTGGTCATGAGGTTTTATGGTAATCATTCATGGATACTACAGGACATAACACTACACGACACTACACTTCCCAAATAGGGGATGTGGTCACGTGGTTTTATGGGAATCATTCATGGATACTACAGGACATAACACTACACGACACTACACTTCCCAAATAGGGGATGTGGTCACGTGGTTTTATGGGAATCATTCATGGATACTACACGACATTACACTACACTACACTACACTACCCAAATCGGGGCTGTGGTCACGAGGTTCTATGAGAATCATTCATATATACTACTGTTGTGAAAATCAACCAAGTCCACAACATTGGCCCATAGGTAGGTTTAATAACAATCAGATCTCTGGCATCATCCTGTAAAATACAATCATGCAATATATATCAGGATCTTGGCATCATATAGGAAGGATCGATAATATTAGTCAAAGCAAGCAAGCCTAGAATATGAGTGGGTACGTACCATCCGAGTCTACATGTCATAGAATAATGTCGCAGGAGTGGCCCGAAGTCGCGGACGTCCGAGGTCTTATAGACGCCTCTCAGTGGTTTAAGCGAGCATCACACCTGGGTTCAACTTTGATACATTTTCACTACATTCTCCCCGCCGTTAGAACTACACTGCCGCTAGGCAGGAATCAAGCGTGCGTCAGCATTAATTGATTAGGGGATGTCAATCCATGTCAGTCGGTCCATCCGTAGCGGTCAGGGCGGCGAATTATCCTGCCTCTACGGGTCCGGAAACTACCGGGTACGACATCCCCAAGCCCAGAGTCCCCTGCATCGGAGTAGCTGCTGGAGGCAGGTGTCGGAGGGGGCACCTCAGTGCCTTCAGGCAGGGGTGTATCTGGCGAAGGGAGGGATGGCAGATGCTCCATAGGGGGAGCTTCGGGAGAGTCCATAGACTCGTAAATCGGTTCGTCGATATCCCTATAAGGGTCGATGACCCCACAAGGGGTGAGATGGCGTACGGAGACAGTGGACTCACGTCCATCTGCCGTCATCACACGAGCATGCTCGGGATTAGCCTGGAGTACCTGCACCTTATCCACTAAGGGATCGTACTTGCTCGTGCGAACCGCACGTTTGAGATAAGCCGGCCCCGGCTCAGCGAGCCAACTGGGTAAAGATCGGATACTACCCGAGCTTCTAGGGTGGTGGAACAGTCTTTTGTGAGGAGTCTGGTTGGTGGCCGTACATAGTAGAGCCCTGATCGAGTTCAGCGCCGCAGGTAGCGACCAAGCCCATTTATCTAGGCCCCGGCCAAGGGTCCTGAGGCTTAGCATGACGACCCTCCATATGATCCCATTGAAGCGTTCGACCTGCCCATTCGCCTGCGGTCTGTATGAAGTGGTGTAACTCAAAGCGACATTATTTTGGAGCAAGAAGCACCTCACTTCCTGGGACAGGAACACCGCGCCCCGATCTGTATGCACGTAGGCCAGATACCCAAACATAGAAAACAAATTCAGCAGGCACCGTATGACTGTGGCAGCCGTCATATCTGCGCATGTGTAAGCGAAAGGGAATCGCGAGTACTCATCAACGAGAGTGAGCAGATAACGAGAGTTACTCCACACCGGCAGCGGGCCTTTGAAATCCATCGCCAATCACTCCCACGGTCTAGTAGCCCTGACCAGCGTCCCCATGGGAGGGTTGTAAAAACGCAGTTTGAGTTCCGCACATACAGCGCAGTCACGGCAGACCCGGCGGATGTCCTCAACCGAGTACGGCAGATTACCACAACGCACAAAATGAGCGAAACGCGTCACCCCAGGATGACACATAGTGTCGTGCAAAGCGCGCAGACCCTCCAAAGTTATGAGACCCGCACACGTAGCCGGCCTCGATAAGGCGTCGGCGACCAGGTTATCCTTCCCCGGGCGATATTTGATGGTGTAGCAGAAGTTGGCGAGTTCGATACGCCAGCGAGTGATTTTCTCATTCTTTATGCGTTGAGCATGTAAGGTGTCGTACATAAAAGCCACGCTTTGTTGGTCCGTGATGATTTGGAAGCATCGCCCGAGCAAGTACGAACGCCATCGCCGAATCGACTCGACCATCGCGTACGCTTCCTTTTCGACAGACGAATGCCTCCACTCAGCGGAGGTGAGAGTCCACGAAAAGAAAGCCACAGGGCGTCCCCCTTGGGAGAGAGTCGCCGCTATCGCATGATCCGAGGCATCACTTTCTAAGACGAAAGATTTCCTCTCGTCGATCGTCGCCACAGCGGCGCCAGCGATGTCGGACTTAAGGCCCCTAAAGGCAGCCAAGGCGGCTGGGCTCATGGGGAACGCGTCGCAGGCCTTAAGTGGGCGGAGTTTCACGGATAAATTTTGCACCCACTTAGAATAATGGGCGAACAGCCCGAGAGCACGCTTCAGCGAAGCTCGATCGCAGGGCGGGGCCATATCGAGCAAGGGTCGCAGACGCTCTTTATCAGGAGCAACAGAGCCATGGGTCACGGTGTACCCCAGAAGATCTGTCGTGCGCATGGAGTAACGACATTTAGCCTCATTCATGGTTAAGCGATACCTCTGCGCGACCTCGAGGAAGCGCTTCAGATTCGCATCATGATGCCCCCGGTCATGCCCGCAAACCGTAAGATTGTCCAGATATACAAAGACATCGGTCAAGTTCTCCTTAGCGATGAGGTCGTCCTTAGCCCTCTGAAAACAGGAACCCCGTTCGTCACCCCAAAAGGTAGTCGGGTGAACTGGTATAACCTTTGACCTGATTCAAACGCGGTATAGATGCGGTCTGCCTCGGAGATGGGGATCTGATGATACGCACTGCGTAGATCGAGAGTGCTGTAGACTGAGTACTGGGCAACCTGTCGAACCAGGGCGTCCATTCCCGGGAGGGGGTAGGCGTCCAGCTGTGTAAATCGATTAATCGTCTGTGAATAGTCGATTACCATTCGTTTGCGATGCGCCTCACTTCGCACCACTAAGACCTGTGCCCGGCACGGCGACCAGCTAGGTTCTATGATACCTTCCTTTAAGAGCTGGGCTGTCTCTTCCGCAATGAATTGCGCGTCTGCTCGTGAGTAGCGCCGCAATTTTACCGCTACCGGTGTGCAGTCCATGGTCATATTGGGGAACAGCGACAGAGGCTCAATTTCCATCCTTGCGAGTGCACAAACAGCCAGCGTATCAGTACCACCAAATTCCATCTCCAAACGTCCGTGTCGCTTAAGAAAGTCATGTCCTAACAAGATATCAGCATATAGAGCAGGTAAGACCATGAGATGTACATCTGGAAACATTCGTCCCTTTATCACCAGCTTCAATCGACATTCCCCTTTTGTGTTGAGCCTAAGCCCTTGGGAGGCCATAAAGATCTGACGGCATGTCCCGAGGATCGGCCATCCGTGCTTTTGCACCAGTCGATGATTGATATAACTATCCGTGAACCCTGTATCGATTAGAGCCAGTGCAAAAATTCCCTCGATCATAAGTGGGATGATGGCCTGAGCCAGGCCAGGCAGTCTGGCAGAAGCCGAGCCATCAGAGCGAGACGATCGCGCCTCGCGTGTAGATCCGACGCCAGCTGCAGTTCTCCGTTTGTTCGAGCAGCCTCCGGAGGGCGCTCGTGTCATGCGCGTAGTTTGAAAGCCATCTGCAGTCTTCCGTGCCAAAACAGGAGTTTGTAGTTCGTACGAGCAGCCTTCGGATGGCGCTAGAGTAGCGTGGTGAGTCTCATAGCCATCATGAGACGTTCGGATACCAGCCAAGGACAGTCGCTCCGCGTTCGGGTGTATTTGCGCCATTTGTTTTGGCGGTCCGATGGAGCTCACCAAGGTCGAGTGCGCAGCCAGGGGCCCACGAGGAGGTATGCCCCTCAGCAAAGGCGGGTGAGGCGCCCCGCTCTGTGCTCGGCCCT
Organism: Myxine glutinosa; assembly: GCF_964187855.1. Classification (NCBI taxonomy): domain Eukaryota; kingdom Metazoa; phylum Chordata; class Myxini; order Myxiniformes; family Myxinidae; genus Myxine; species Myxine glutinosa. Next base: position 214,572,221 of record NC_136264.1, on the reverse strand, counting down.
TTGGCCCGGCGATAAGCACATTCATTGTCGCGCGTGTTCGTTTGCCCCGTGCAGCTTTTCGGCACACTTTTGCAAAATGCCCTTTTGTCGAACACAGATGACATATCGCCTCCCGAGCCGGGCACGCCGACCGGGGATGTTGTCGATTCCCGCAGAAATAGCACGTAGCGTTTCGTCCGGGCTTTGGACCCGCAGCTGCAGCTGCCGCCAAGCCGGAATCAGGGTCCTCCTCGGGAGAAGCCAGGGGTTCCGGCAGGGATGCCGTGTCGCCTTCCGTGCCGTCGGCGGTAGCCCTCTCCGGTCGGGCTTGACGAGAAATCCCCGCAGTGACGCGCATGTGATCGTAAGCGTCAGATTGTTCACGAGCTGTAGTGTAGACGTGAGCCAGCCGTAAAGCTTCCGTGAACGTCAAGTCCTCAACTTCAAGAAGCCTCTGTCTAACGGTAGAAGAGCCGATTCCTGAGACAAAAGAATCGCGTACAAGGTCGTCCTGTACTTGCTGGTGTGTCCGTACCTCCTGGGCACTCTCAGCGAGCAGACGTCGCAGCTCTTGTGCGAAGTGGTCTAGCGACTCTGTGGGCTGTTGAGTCCGCTTTGCGAGCAGATGCCGGGAATAGACCACGCTTCGCTTCTTAATGTAAATCCGTTTTAGCTCCGTCACCGCAGCATTGAACGTCGTACACTGCTCGATTCCCCTGTAGACAGTATGGTGTACTTTAGTCTGCAGTACCTGTAATTTTGTTTCATCAGTGACATCGGCGTCCTGGGCTTTGAACTGATTGTCCAGGGACTTTAGCCAATGCGTCAGCTCCGAGGCCGAATCCGTTGCTTGTGGGTCGGCCGCAAATTGCGGCACCTGGATCATCTTGTGTCCCGCCATGTCCGCCTCTTGTCCTCGAGTGGACGGTAGACTGATTGTTATTAAGTGTTGTGAAAATCAACCAAGTCCACAACTTTGTCCCATAGGTAGGTTTAATAACAATCAGATCTCTGGCATCATCCTGTAAAATACAATCATGCAATATATATCAGGATCTTGGCATCATATAGGAAGGATCGATAATATTAGTCAAAGCAAGCAAGCCTAGAATATGAGTGGGTACGTACCATCCGAGTCTACATGTCATAGAATAATGTCGCAGGAATGGCCCGAAGTCGTGGACGTCCGAGGTCTTATAAAGCCTCTCAGTGGTTTAAGCGAGCATCACACCTGGGTTCAACTTTGATACATTTTCACTACAACTACACTACATTACGCTACAATACACTACACTACACTACCCAAATAGGGGATGTGGTCACGAGGTTTTATGGTAATCATTCATGGATACTACACTATACGACATGACACGACACGACACTACACTACACTACACTACCCAAAGCGGGGGTGTGGTCACGAGGTTTTATGGTAATCATTCATGGATACTACACTGCACTACACTACCCAAATCGGGGCTGTGGTCATGAGGTTTTATGGTAATCATTCATGGATACTACACTACATTACACTACACTACACTACACTACCCAAAGCGGGGGTGTGGTCACGAGGTGTTATGGTACATTTGTACATTTATGCATTTGTACACTTGTACATTTGTACACTTGTACATTTTTCACCAAGCTACAGGCAATGATCCAATGCTTTAAATTAGTTCCAAAAGTTATTATTTTATTTTGTATGTAAAGAGTGTATCATAAGGGAAAGCTTGTGCACATGACACGATGGAGTAATTCACCATGTACAATAGCCATATACAGTACTATCTTGCTGCACACTCATGCTGCACACTCACTCATCATGCATGTCCATGACTGCCAGATTATTCATCCGACGCTTGGCATGAAGATTGCTCTGCTGACTCTCCACGGCTCGTCGTGCGTCATCATGTCGTGTACAGGGAGTTCAAATCAGTGCAAATGAATCCCAGTGTTGTGTTCGTCATCCAGGCAACTCATAACCGGCCTCGCTTCACTTCATATCCAACTAATTCAAAGTGCATGGAGCAAGGCCTCCAAGGTGCCATTCGTTGTTCCGACTCCAATCATCTATTCGGATGTGTTCATGCACATTGGGTAAAAGCGAAAAGCGCAACACGATCGTCTTTCCTTGCGACATTGTTGTAACAACGTCATACAAAAGTTAATTTCGCCACATGATGAGGCCGTTTGGCCCGTTATGAATCTGTTGCATCCACACCTCCATTAAAGTAATTATTTATTTAACTATCTTCTTTCTCCTAATTATATTCTTCTGATTCTGATTTAAATTAACCTCCACGTCCTTTTATAATACACCTATAGTATCTCATCGCCAGACAGAATTTTGACAGGGTACAGGCACACAATGCCCTACTTTTTTCAAGAGATACTGTGGGACCTATAGTGTCAAAAATCAAATGCAAATGGAAGAGTTGGTGTTATGTCTCCATTTGAAGAACAGGACGCTCCGAGATGCAGCACTCTCTGATTTAGGTGCACCAGGATACTCCGAGATGCAGCACAATCTGGTAGTAGTGCATAAGGATGCTCCGAGATGCAGCACACACTGATAGTAGTGCACTCGGATACTCCGAGATGCAGCATAAAGTGGTAGTAGTGCACAAGGATACTCCGAGATGCAGCACTCCGATTGTGGTGCACCAGGATGCTCCGAGATGCAGCACTCTGATTGTGGTGCACCAGGATACTCCGAGATGCAGCACTCTGATTGTGGTGCACCAGGATAGAAGCATTTTAGTTGAATTCGACTCGACTCGGATTCACCACTCGGAACTTACCTGAGAGTGGACGCCACCACTGATGAAGGTATCCTGTGATCCTCCACGCATGAGTTGTGGATAAAGGTAATAATTTAAAACAATTGTGAGAATGAAATGAAATGCAGGTCTTCATGAAAGTGATCCATAACTTTATTTCGGATTCGAGAATTGCTCGGTTTAGTGATGTTCAGAGTCCATACAAAAGGGCACGATGCATGCATACCTGCACCATTAAACCCACAGGTAAACACAGGTAGATTAGGTATACATATTGTTCACGTAGTAAAGGCAGATTGAAAATTTGAATGATTTATATTCCTAAGAATGATGTTTTTCATTTGGTAGCGGAAGTAGACCAGCACAAGTCAAATCAGATGGTATTCAGGTTTTTACTGCCAAACACAAAAATGTTACAAAAACTCGACTCGCTGCGCTGGAACGGAAATAATTGTCTGCAGAATGGCAGGAAGTGGAGCCAAGAACGGCACCAAACGGAAGCAATCTTCCCTACACACAGGGTTGGCCTGAGCTGTGCGACTTCAAAGGGGAAGAGAGAATGGAGAGGGCGAGAGTACAACGCGTGAAGGGAGAGAGGGGACAGGGAGGGGCACAGGGAGGGGGACAGGGAGGAGACAGAGAGGAGGACAGAGAGGAGGACAGGGAGGGGGACAGGGAGGGGGACAGAGAGGGGGACAGGGAGGGGGGCAGGGAGGGGGCAGGGAGGGGGCAGGGAGGGGGACAGAGAGGAGGACAGGGAGGGGGACAGAGAGGAGGACAGAGAGGAGGACAGGGAGGGGGACAGAGAGGAGGACAGAGAGGAGGACAGGGAGGGGACAGGGAGGAGGACAGGGAGGGGGACAGGGAGGGGGACAGAGAGGAGGACAGGGAGGGGGACAGGGAGGAAACAGGGAGGAGGACAGGGAGGGGGACAGGGAGGGGGACAGTGAGGGGGACAGGGAGGAGGACAGGGAGGTGGACCGGGAGGTGGACAGAGAGGTGGACAGGGAGGTGGACAGAGAGGGGAAGAGGGAGGAGGACAGAGGGGGTCAGGGAGGGGACAGAGAGGGGGACAGAGAGGGGGACAGAGAGGACAGGGAGGGGACAGAGAGGGGAACAGGGAGGGGACAGAGAGGAAATATAGACAGAGAGATATAGAGAGGGTGAGGAGGAGGAAATATAGACAGAGAGAGAGAAAGGGGGGAGTGAGGGGGGATAGACAGGGGGAGTAAGAGGGAATATAGACAGAGAGAGAGATATAGAGAGGAGGGGGAGGAGGAAATATAGACAGAGAGAGGATGGGGGAGTGAGGGGAGAGAGAATGGGGGGGGGGGGTGAGGGGAGAGAGAATAGGGGAGTGAGGGGAGTGAGAATGGGGGAGTGAGGGGAGAGAGAATGGGGTAGTGAGGGGAGAGAGAATGGGGAGGTGAGGGGAGAGAGAATGGGGGGGGGGTGAGGGGAGAGAGAATGGGGGAGTGAGGGGAGTGAGAACGGGGGAGTGAGGGGAGAGAAAATGGGGAGTGAGGGGAGAGAGAATGGGGGAGTGAGGGGAGAGAGAATGGGGGAGTGAAGGGAGAGAGAATGTGGGAGTGTGGAGAGAGAGAATGGGGGAGTGAGGGGAGAGAGAGAATGGGGAGTGAGGGGAGAGAGAGAGTGGGGGAGTGAGGAGAGAGAGAATGGGGGAGTGAGGAGAGAGAGAATGGGGGACTGAGGGGAGAGAGAGAGAGTGGGGGAGTGAGGAGAGAGAGAATGGGGGTGAGGAGAGAGAGAATGGGGGAGTGAGGAGAGAGAGAATGGGGAGTGAGGAGAGAGAGAATGGGGGAGCGAGGAGAGGGAGAGAATGGGGGAGTGAGGGGAGGGAGAGAATGGGGGAGTGAGGAGAGAGAATGGAGGAGTGAGGAGAGAGAGAATGGGGGAGTGAGGAGAGAGAGAGAATTGGGGAGTGAGGAGAGAGAGAATGGGGGAGTGAGGAAAGAGTGGGGGAGTGAGGGGAGAGAGAGAATGGGGAGTGAGGACAGAATGGGGGAGTGAGGAGAGAGAATGGGGGTGTGAGGGGAGAGAGAGAATGGGGGAGTGAGGAGAGAGTGGGGGAGTGAGGGGAGAGAGAGAATGGGGGAGTGAGTAGAGAGAGAGATGGGGGAGTGAGGAGAGAGAGAGAATGGGGGAGTGAGGAGAGAATGGGGGAGTGAGGGGAGAGAGAGAATGGGGGAGTGAGGAGAGAGTGGGGGAGTCAGGAGAGAGAGAGAATGGGGGAGTGAGGAGAGAGTGGGGGAGTCAGGAGAGAGAGAATGGGGGAGTGAGGAGAGTTATATAGAGAGGGGAAAATGAAGACGAGAGATGTTTATACAAGCCAGTGGGAGAGAACGAAGGTGACAGAAGGTGAGAGAGAGAGTGAGAGTGAGAGTGAGAGTGAGAGTGAGAGAGAGAGTGAGAGTGAGAGAGAGAGAGAGAGAGAGAGAGAGAGAGAGAGTGAGAGTGAGAGTGAGAGTGAGAGTGAGAGTGAGAGTGAGAGAGTGAGAGTGAGAGAGAGAGAGAGAGAGAGAGAGAGAGAGAGAGAGAGAGAGAGAGAGAGAGAGAGAGAGAGTGAGAGTGAGAGTGAGAGTGAGAGTGAGAGTGAGAGTGAGAGAGTGAGAGTGAGAGAGAGAGAGAGAGAGAGAGAGAGAGAGAGAGAGAGAGAGAGAGAGAGTGAGAGTGAGAGTGAGAGAGAGAGAGAGAGTGAGAGTGAGAGTGAGAGAGAGAGTAGTTGAGGAGAGTGAGAGATGTTAATATATACCAGTGGGAGAGAGAACTGGTGATGCAGAAAGAGGAAGAGAGGTCAGTGAAAAGGTGGGATTTCTCAGGCCGCAGTGAAAAGGTGGGATTTCTCAGGCCGCAGTGAAAATGTGGGATTTCTCAGGCTACAGTGAAAAGGTGGGATATCTCAGGCAACAGTGAAAAGGTGGGATTTCTCAGGCTACAGTGAAAAGGTGGGATATCTCAGGCTACAGTGAAAAGGTGGGATATCTCAGGCTACAGTGAAAAGGGGGGATTTCTCAGGCTACAGTGAAAAGGTGGGATGTCTCAGGCTACATTGAAAAGGTGGGATTTCTCAGGCTACAGTGAAAAGGTGGGATATCTCAGGCTACAGTGAAAAGGTGGGATATCTCAGGCTACAGTGAAAAGGTGGGATTTCTCAGGCTACAGTGAAAAGGTGGGATATCTCAGGCCACAGTGAAAAGGTGGGATATCTCAGGCTACAGTGAAAAGGTGGGATATCTCAGGCTACAGTGAAAAGGTGGGATTTCTCAGGCTACAGTGAAAAGGTGGGATATCTCAGGCTACAGTGAAAAGGTGGGATATCTCAGGCCGCAGTGAAAATGTGGGATTTCTCAGGCCGCAGTGAAAAGGTGGCATATCTCATGCTACAGTGAAAAGGTGGGATATCGCAGGCCGCAGTGAAAAGGTGGGATATCTCAGGCCGCAGTGAAAAGGTGGGATATCTCAGGGCGCAGTGAAAAGCTGGGATATCTCAGGCCACAGTGAAAAGGTGGGATATCTCAGGCCGCAGTGAAAAGCTGGGATATCTCAGGCTACAGTGAAAAGGTGGGATATCTCAGGCCGCAGTGAAAAGGTGGGATATCTCAGGCCGCAGTGAAAATGTGGGATATCTCAGGCCGCAGTGAAAAGGTGGGATATCTCAGGCTACAGTGAAAATGTGGGATATCTCAGGCCGCAGTGAAAAGGTGGGATATCTCAGGCTACAGTGAAAAGGTGGGATTTCTCAGGCTACAGTGAAAAGGTGGGATTTCTCAGGCTACAGTGAAAAGGTGGGATATCTCAGGCTACAGTGAAAAGGTGGGATATCTCAGGCCGCAGTGAAAAGGTGGGATATCTCATGCTACAGTGAAAAGGTGGGATATCTCAGGCCGCAGTAAAAAGCTGGGATATCTCAGGCTACAGTGAAAAGGTGGGATATCTCAGGCCGCAGTGAAAAGGTGGGATATCTCAGGCCGCAGTTAAAAGGTGGGATATCTCAGGGTACAGTGAAAAGGTGGGATATCTCAGGCCGCAGTGAAAAGGTGGGATATCTCAGGTTACAGTGAAAAGGTGGGATATCTCAGGCTGCAGTGAAAAGGTGGGATATCTCAGGCTACAGTGAAAAGGTGGGATTTCTCAGGCTACAATGAAAAGGTGGGATTTCTCAGGCCGCAGTGAAAAGGTGGGATTTCTCAGGCTACAGTGAAAAGGTGGGATTTCTCAGGCCGCAGTGAAAAGGTGGGATTTCTCAGGCCGCAGTGAAAAGGTGGGATTTCTCAGGCTGCAGTGAAAAGGTGGGATTTCTCAGGCTACAGTGAAAAGGTGGGATTTCTCAGGCTACAGTAAAAAGGTGGGATATCTCAGGTCGCAGTGAAAAGGTGGGATATCTCAGGCTACAGCGAAAAGGTGGGATTTCTCAGGCGACAGTGAAAAGGTGGGATTTCTCAGGCTAAGGTGAAAAGGTGGGATTTCTCAGGCTACAGTGAAAAGGTGGGATTTCTCAGGCGACAGTGAAAAGGTGGGATATCTCAGGCCACAGTGAAAAGGTGGGATATCTCAGGCTACAGTGAAAAGGTGGGATATCTCAGGCTACAGTGAAAAGGTGGGATTTCTCAGGCTGAGGTGAAAAGGTGGGATATCTCAGGCCGCAGTGAAAATGTGGGATATCTCAGGCCGCAGTGAAAAGGTGGGATTTCTCAGGCTATGGTGAAAAGGTGGGATATCTCAGGCCGCAGTGAAAAGGTGGGATATCTCAGGCTGCAGTGAAACTGTGGGATATCTCAGGCTGCAGTGAAAATTTGGGATTTCTCAGGCTACAGTGAAAAGGTGGGATATCTCAGGCTACAGTGAAAAGGTGGGATATCTCAGGCCACAGTGAAAAGGTGGGATTTCTCAGGCTAAGGTGAAAATGTGGGATATCTCAGGCCGCAGTGAAAAGGTGGGATATCTCAGGCCACAGTGAAAAGGTGGGATATCTCAGGCCACAGTGAAAAGGTGGGATTTTTCAGGCTACAGTGAAAATGTGGGATATCTCAGGCTAAGGTGAAAAGGTGGGATATCTCAGGCCGCAGTGAAAAGGTGGGATATCTCAGGCCGCAGTGAAAATGTGGGATATCTCAGGCCGCAGTGAAAATGTGGGATATCTCAGGCTGCAGTGAAAATGTGGGATATCTCAGGCTGCAGTGAAAATTTGGGATATCTCAGGCCACAGTGAAAATGTGGGATATCTCAGGCCACAGTGAAAATGTGGGATTTCTCAGGCTAAGGTGAAAAGGTGGGATATCTCAGGCCGCAGTGAAAACGTGGGATATCTCAGGCCACAGTGAAAATGTGGGATATCTCAGGCCACAATGAAAAGGTGGGATTTCTCAGGCTACAATGAAAAGGTGGGATATCTCAGGCCGCAGTGAAAACGTGGGATATCTCAGGCCACAGTGAAAAGGTGGGATATCTCAGGCTGCAGTGAAAAGGTGGGATTTCTCAGGCCGCAGGGAAAAGGTGGGATTTCTCAGGCCGCAGGGAAAAGGTGGGATTTCTCAGGCCGCAGTGAAAAGGTGGGATATTTCAGGTCACAGGGAAGGCCTGGGACATTCCCTTTAGATAATGTTATTTACCAGACTATAGATGAGCACGTCCTCAAGTTGGAATGAATATTTATGAACAATTGAAGAATATTGATGGAAATTGCCCTTATGAGCTCGGCTAGTTTATCAGCCTGGGCCTAGATCCCACGGCCGCGTCGGCATGACCGTGAGTGGTGACTGAGTCTGTTCCGAATTCCCACATGAATGGACCCAGTGATGCGATTTTCATTGTGCCCCTCACCCACGCTTCCCCTCGGACCTCTTCACCCACTCACGATCCCCTCAGGGCCCGAACCCCACGGGAGATCCGGCGCAGATGCCTCGTGCTCGCCCTGGCGACCAGTGCGGAATGGAAAGCCAGGCGAATCCAAGGAAAACAGTCAGGATGCGTGGGCCTGTGAACAGGATGCCAAGCACTTGTGAACCTCTCTCCGTTGCTTGCCACACATTTTTGTTGCCAAGACTTCAAGGGTGTGATTTGGAGAAAAGTTGTTTCTGTTGGTCGTTTCCTCTTTTTCTTCACTCCTCAAAATATTTTGTCCCATAACATTACTTAATTACCATTTTTTGTTCTTGATTTGCAGCCATTTGTCGAATTTCAAAGTTCATTCGATTCCTTGATGAAAGAGGAACATTTTATGAACCCAACATCTGTAACTAATATAGTACTGTAATCGGAAATGACGTCAGAGCAGGTTCGTGGCGTCTTTCAGAAAGATTATTTATCACTTCAGATGCTATAATTGTTTATATAATGATTTATACACAACACATTCCGCACAAAGTTCCGCACCATATAAGATTTTATATGTATTTGTACATATATATATATATATATATATATATATATATATATATATATTTATATATATATATATATATATATATATATATATATATATATATATATATATATATATATATATATATATTGTTGTGGATTTGAGAATTGTTGTGTTTTTTTTGTATTGTTGTAAGTGTCATGAATTGTTGTAAATATCACCCTCCGTGTGTAAAGGTCAAAGGTCGTCCTCCTAGTTACTCCATATACATACACGTAGCCAATCATATACCCTCTTAAATAGTTATCTCCTTATTCTATGTAGTTGAAGGCTCTGTTCCCACAAGTTGACACTGCATTGCATCAAATGGAAATAAGGTAGAATCCCCTTTCAATTGCCCCAGAACCTCCATTGCCAACCGCATTGCCAACCGCATTACCAACTACATTTGACTCCATTACGCACGTGGTCAGCCCGGCGAAGAAGGGGTGTTGCCCGCCCATCGTCATCCGAAGGTGGAGCCAGGAAAGCCCTTGCCGACCAACCAAGGATGAGTGGGTATGGCTCAAGAGGGCGGGGTTATAAAACCCATTGCATCAGCCCCCACCGAGAGAGATGCGTAAGGGGCCAGACGAGAGAGAGAGTTCTGAGGGAGGTGCGCTAGGCGAGAGGCAGATTCTGTGGAGTGTAAAGAGAACTTCGGAGACGCATTGAATACATGTGGCACGATTTGGCCAATGTTAAGGATCGGGTCAGTCCTTGTTAATAGTTCGTGCCGCGGTTGCTAAACCGCTCGGCAATTACCATCTGTCCGCGGTCGCGAATGGTGTTGCGCTCCTGCCTCTCCGGAGGGAGCTGTGCAGCGTCAGGACTCACGTCGGTCAGTCACGAACAAGGGGACTAATCCCCCCTTCTTAAGGGGAAGAAGGCCGACGTAGAGATCCGTAACAATATATAACAATATATAACAATATATAACAATATATATATATATATATATAATATATATATATATATATTGTTATATATATAGATTTATATTTATATATATATATATATATATATATCTATCTATATCTATATCTATATAATTATAAAATTGAAATCTTGCGTGTTTGTGTGTAACATTCGATCGGTCCGGGGGCGTGGCTTACCCCTTTGAGAGAGTAGTAATATCCACCATTTTATTAACTCGCATGGCTTTGAGGCCTGTTTTGTAGGCCTGTGGTGTCTTGCTCTCTCTCCCAGCTTTATTTCAAATCAAATTCGATATATCGTTTCATTTTTCACAGTCGCTAACATAGTTTTAGACTCGGTTGAAAAAAAACGGGAAGAAAATCGCGCCACGTTGATATACGAAAATACACCGCCTAAAATAACAGGCATACAGTATATATCTTCGTTATTTCATTCAACATTATTACCCGGAAGTAAAATATGTTTCAGGAAATTACCGAGAGATATTTCTTCGATTTTTAAAATTATTTATATGCGCATACACTTTAAATAGGTTTATTTGAAATCTTTAATTTTCACAATGTAATTTATTTGTCATTTGATGATCGGCAAAAATATGTTTCAGGAAATTACCGAGAGATATTTCTTCGATTTTTTTTATTATTACCGCTTCCATCTGATTTCATTTTTATCGATGGTTTTAGACTCGGTAAAAGAAATAATTGAGAACATTCACGCACACACGGGAAATTGCAGAGATATATTTTAAAAATCGCGCCACGTTGATATACGAAAATACACCGCCTAAAATAACAGGCATACAGTATATATCTTCGTTATTTCATTCAACATTATTACCCGGAAGTAAAATGTTTCAGGAAATTACCGAGAGATATTTCTTCGATTTTTATTATTATTTATATGCGCATACACTTTAAATAGGTTTATTTGAAATCTTTAATTGTCACAATGTAATTTATTTGTCATTTGATGATCGGCAAAATGATAGCACAAAAACAATACTATTTGCAGGAAGAATGTCGTATCAACCCTCCGACGGCGCTACGGACGCGGACAACGAATCACACCTCACGTCTATGGACGCGAATAGCAACATTCCTTCAAGTTCTCGTGCGGAAGCAGTATCTCCGAGGGGTGCTGAAACAGACGATGGGAGATCACGAGGTCTTCAGCAGCAACGAGAAAGCCAAAGGAAGAGACGACATGCTGAAACACCTGAGCAAAGGTCACAGCGCCTTCAGCTGCAAAGACAAAGGGCAAGGATGAGAAGAGTGCTGAGACGGAGGAGGTGAGAGCGCAGCGTCTTCAGGAGGAACGAGAGAGAGTCAGCTTGCGAAGGGATGCGGAATCTGCAGAGGAGACGTCACAGCGCCATCAAGAGCAGCAAGAAAGAGATCGTATGAGGAGAGATGCGGAATCTGCAGAGGAGACGGCACAGCGTCTTCAGGAGCAGCGAGAAAGAGATAGGATAAGGGAAGTTCTTGAGACAAGGCAGAGAAACGCGCAGAATGCAAGAAATTTCACTTCTGCTGACGTCGGTGCGATGGACAAGATTTGTCCACATTGTTGAGCGCTTCTTTTCCAAGGTGAAACAGCTCATTTTTGCTGCACGAATGGAAAGGTGTCCTTGGGAAATCTGGGACCTTTACCCCATCAATTACACAATCTGTTTGCCGGCGATGGACCCACAGCGAACGAATTCCGCAGGAACATCAGACAATACAACTGTCTATTTCAAATGACATCATTTGGAGGAAGCCAAGTTTCTCCTCGGCATGGTGCATGGAGCCCATCGGTCATAATTCAGGGTCAAATACATCATCGTATCGGTTCCTTCTTGCCAAATGCGGATGAACAACCGAAATTCCTCCAAATTTATTTCTTAGATCCACATGACAGCGTTTTGTTGAGGATGCGGATACTCACCAATGCTGGTATTCACCGTGATGTAGTTGGAGCATTAGAGACCGTGCTGAGACAAGTGAATCCTTACGTTCACTCGTTCCGCATGGCACGCGAGGAAATAGGCAATTTGCCAGAGGCGTTCGTTCTTATTGATCCCAACAGGAGACCAGCTGGTGAACATGAGAGGAGGTTCAATGGTCAAATCGCTGATGAAGTGGGTGTCGTTGTGAAGAATACTGTCGATCCTCAAGCTACAGCGCGTCACATTGTATTGAAAGCAAGAGGAGGAGCGCTGCAAAGTATTTCTGAGTTGCACCGTTCTTACGACGCACTCCAGTATGTTCTTTTCTTCCCATTCGGAGATGACGGATGGCAGCCCGAAATGAACATGACCAATGGCAGGAGATTGACTGCCATGAAATACTACTCCTACCGAATAATGAACCACGAGGATGAGTTCAACTACCTCCTCAGAGGGGGGCGTCTGTTCCAGCAGTATCTTGTTGATATGGCAGCCAAAATGGAAGGCACAAGATTGGCGTTTATAAGACTGAACCAGGCATCGCTGAGGTCTGCTACATACAGTGGCTTCACTGATGCTCTCAATGACAATGACGATTTGTCCAACATCGGACGCCGCGTACTACTGTCATCGACATTTGTAGGGGGGCCGAGGTATATGATGGAGCGATGTCAAGATGCCATGATGTACGTAAGAAAATATGGTAACGCGACCTACTTCATCACTATGACGTGTAATCCAAAGTGGCCTGAAATCTCCAATAACCTGTTTCCTCACCAAACTGAGAACGACAGACCGGATCTCATTGCGAGAGTGTTCGAGTTGAAGAAAACGGTGTTCATTAAATACCTCACTGGATCAGAAGGCTTCTTCGGGAACTGTATCGCTCACATTGTGTGTGTGGAGTACCAAAAGCGAGGTCTCCCTCACATACACTGTTTGCTGTGGCTCGATGAAGCTTCAAAGCCGAGACCACAAGACTATGATCGATTTGTACAAGCTGAAATACCAGATCCCGATGAAGATCCAGAGGGACACAGACTGGTGTTGAAGCACATGATCCATGGTCCATATTGTTCCACAGCAACTGGATGCTGGAAGAATGGAGCATGCAGACACAGATACCCGCGGTCATATGCTCCGTACACACGGTGCGGAGACGATTCGTACCCCATATATAGAAGAAGATCCCCAGAAATGGGAGGATTTGAAGGGCACCAAGAAGGGAGGCAACGACGACCTGTTACAAATCAGTGGGTTGTTCCCCATAATCTCTATCTCCTGAAAACGTTTGATTGCCACATCAACGTTGAAATATGCTGCTCTATAAAGTCGATCAAGTATGTTATTAAGTATGCCATGAAAGGTAGCGATCAAGCTACGTATGCACTGCGCACAAACGACGAGATAACGGAGTACTTGACGGGTAGATACATTGGACCTTCAGAGGCTGTTGCCTCCATTCTTGGATTCTCAGTCCATGACAGGAAGCCGGCCGTTATCCGTTTAGGAGTACATCTGCCAAATGAACAACAGGTATTTTTTGCTGGGAACGTTCGTGAACAAAGAAATAATCCCAATATGGCCAAAACCACGTTGACAGAGTTTATGGATCTTTGCAGACGTGACCATTTCGCTAAGACACTGTTGTACATGGATGTTCCGAGATTCTATACATGGACCAAGAAGAGATGGCAACGAAGAAAACAGGACAGACCGGTGGAGGGAAACCCTGGAATGTTTGAGGATGACATATTGGGACGAGTTTACACTGTTTCGCCGCGTACTGGTGACCTGTACTATTTCCGACTACTCCTCCACCACGTGAGAGGGCCGACTTCGTTCGAAGTCCTGAGAACGTGTGATAATGTCATTCTACCCACATTCAAAGACGCTTGCAGAGAAATGGGTTTGCTGCAAGGAGACGCTGTCTGGCGCGAGACTCTGGAGGATGCTGAGAGGACACGCCTTCCCAGACCCATGAGGGATTTGTTCGTTGTGCTCCTCACACAAAGTGAAGTCGACAATCCATTGGATCTATGGGAACGTTTCAAGGACGCTATGGCTGAAGATTATCTTCTAGCTCATCGACGATCTGCAAATGATCCCAATATTGCCATCAACGAGCGCCATCATGACTTGGCTCTATCGTATTTGCAGCAGAAACTGCAATTGTTGAACAGAACTGTTGCACATTTTCACTTGCCGACTCCAACGACTGTTCTTCGTCATGAAGGGATTGCCAACATTCACCTACTCGGAGAACTCCAATACGACACGGAGGAACAACAGCGAATCGTAGACGAAAGGCAGCTTCTGCTCAATGATGAGCAGAGAGTTGTCTATGACTTTGCGTGCGGTTGCATCCGCACGAATCAGTCATCAATGATTTTCATTGACGCGCCTGGAGGCACAGGGAAGACGTTTCTTATTAACCTGATTCTCTCTAAAGTGAGAGCGAGTGGAGAAGTTGCCCTTGCGGTGGCCTCATCTGGCATAGCTGCTACCCTCATGCCTGGTGGAAGAACAGCGCACTCAAGGTTCCAAATCCCTCTGACACCGAGGGAAGATGGCGTATGCAACATCGATAAAAATTCCACTATCGCAGACCTCTTTCGAAGTACAAAACTCATCGTGTGGGATGAGTGTCCTATGATCAGGAGAGAGAGTTTCGAGGCTGTGGATCACACGTTGCGTGATGTATGTGACAAAGACGAGCCTTTTGGAGGGATCTTGACGATATGCTGTGGTGATTTCCGTCAACTTCTGCCCGTGGTGAAAAGAGGGTGTGATGCTGACGTTGAGAATGCGTGCATAAAGAAGTCCTACTTATGGCAGAGCTTTGGAATGTTTCACTTGAGAACTAATATGCGACTGACCGACGGAAGTGGGCAGTTTTCAAGATTTTTGCTCGACATCGGCGAGGATAGAATCGAGAAAAATGCGGATGATGAGATAGATTTGCCAGAGGATATACTGCTGACAGCGAGTGGGCTCGATGAGTGCATCGATACCATATATCCATCATTCGCCAATCCGATGGAGGTTTTTTCAGCAAGGTCTATATTAGTGCCCCTCAACGATATGATGCGAAACATCAATTCAAGATGCATCACAAGGTTCCCTGGTGCTAGCAAGGAGTATGCTGCGTTCAACAGTGTGACTGAGGGTACTGATGCGACGCACTTCCCAACGGAATTCCTAGATTCCGTTGAAGTCTCGGGATTGCCGCCGCACAACCTCGAGCTCAAAAAAGGATCCCCTATCATTTTGATGCGGAACTTGGACCCTCCGAAACTTTGCAACGGGACGCGCATGATTGTTGAGGACATGCTTCGAAATATTATAGTTGCGAGGATCATAAGTTCAACGTTTGAAGGCGAAACTGTAATGCTCCCTCGGATCCGACTAAATCTGTCGGAAGCTGAGGATATCCCTTTGCAGCACTGCCAGTTCCCCATACAATCCTGCTTCGCAATGACGATCCATAAGGCGCAAGGGCAAACTATGGAGAATGTGCTGGTCTACCTGGAGAAACCGGTCTTCCAGCATGGTCAGCTGTATGTGGCGCTCAGTCGAGGGAAGAGGAAAGAGAACGTGCGAGTTTATGTAAATGGAGGATCGTCGACAAAGAACATCGTCATCAGAAGTGTCCTCTGACAACAAAATCGTGGTAGTCCACGAGTCGCGTGTTTTTTCTAAAAAAAAAAAAAAAAAAAAAAAAACGTGATCGGAGATAAGGGCCGAAATCACGTGTCACAGATAAGTGATTTAGAACGCTGGAGAGGTGAGCCTTATGGCTTGCTGGCCCAAATAATCTCCCTGATGATGTCCAGCGTTCGCTTTAGTTCTATTCTCATATCTATTCAAACTGACTGACCCAACGGGTCATGGGTCGTCTAGTATATATATATATATGTATATATATATATATATATATATATATATATATATATATATATATATATATATAATATATATATATATATATGTATATAGCCTAATTATGTATATATGTGTATATGTATATTTATGTGTATATGTGTGTGTGTATATGTGTATGTATGTGTGTATGTGTGTATGTGTATATGTGTATATGTGTATATGTATGTGTGTATGTGTGTATATGTGTATTTGTATATGTGTATTTGTATATGTATATCTATATGTATATCTATATGTATATAGATATATAGAGCCTGGTGTTGGCTTAGCGGTTAGGGTGCTGGCTTCGGATCCTGGGATCCTGGGCTCGAATTCTGGTCAATTGCTGAATTAACACCAGGGGGGTTGACTCAGCCTGTCATCCTTCCGAGGTCGGAAAATTGAGCAACAATTCTCTGGTAATTCCCTGTGTGTCGCAAGAGGCGACAAACAGGGTTGGTGGCAGGAAGGGCATCGGGCAGTAAAACATCACTTCAAATATGGGACCACTGTGCTCAAAAAAGGCCAACCCCGCTCTGCAGGGAAAAATGGCCTCTAAAGGTGGTATATATATATATATATATATATATATATATATATATATATATATATATATATATATATATATATATATATATATATATATATATATATATATATATATACAAACACATATATAGACTTGGAATTTAATATGGAATATATATTTTTTTCTTGACTTGGGTTTACTTTCTGAACTCGGTATATCAATCTGGTGAGTTTCTTTTACACTTCGGTGATTTCTTCATTAAAAGAACCATGTCACTGATTGTCTGTCGCAGCAAGAAGTCAATAACAGGATTATATCACAGGTGGCGTGACAAAATGTACGGACAGGTACATTTGACGATTGGCTTCACAATCAGGTATATAAGGGTTGTTGCGTTCTGTATTAGTGGAAAACAACTGCTGCACGTCTACAAAAGTTATAGCCGCTTCCCCTGGAGATGGCCCGTCAAATCGACAATGCTGTTTGTCATTTAGTGGTGGCTTTACGAAATTCCAGCATGAAACAGCGTGCTATTGCTCGGCAGTATGGCATCACTCAAGGTCAGGTGTCAAAGATCCTGAAACGAAATGCTCATAGGGGTGTCCCTACTCCAATACCGAGGTCAGGACGTCCCCGCAGAACCACAAGGAGGGATGATCGCCAGCTGCACCGGATAGTCCGCAATGGCCGTACCAAGTCAGCTAATCGGCTTAGGGCTGAGTGGCAGCAACTGACAAATGTGCCTGTATCCAGAAGGCTAGTCAACCAACGACTGGTTCAAGCATGCTATCGTGCCAGGCGTCCCCTGAGAAAGCCACGTCTGACCAGACAACACCGCCAGCGCCGATTGCAGTAGGCCAGAGAGCACCGTCAATGGCAGCCAGGACACTGGACTCACGTGATCTTCAGTGACGAGTCTAGATTTCTGGTCTACCGTCAATATGGCCGCGTCCGAGTGCGCAGACAAGTGCATGAAGCCTACAACGAAGATTGTATAGTGCCAAGAGTCCAAGCTGGAGGTGGTGGGGTGACCATTTGTGCTGCTTTTCATGCAGGGGGCAAAACTGACCTGGTTGTTCTGAAAGGAAACCTGAACCAGTTCAAGCACAGGGCCATTCTGGAAGAAACATTGCTTCCATTTGTTCGTGCAGCCTTTCGAGGAAACTTTGTCTTCCAAGATGACAATGCACGGCCTCATCATGCTTGCATGATCCAACACTTTCTTGCTGACTGTGGTGTAGAGCATATGGAGTGGCCTGCCATGTCCCCGGATATGAATCCGAAAGAGAACTTGTGGACAGAATTAACGCATCAAATCGAACACTTGGACGAGCAGCCGACCTCTGTGCGTGAATTGCAGCAGGCTATTGTCACTGCATGGCAAGCGATTCCTGTCCAAACATTGGCAAATCTCGTGAACAGCATGCCTCAACGTGTACGTGCTCTCCTGAATGCTCGTGGGGGTTACCCGAAGTACTGAACTGTAATTTTACTGTCCGTAATCCCAGTCGTAATTTAACTTTTGTTTTTGTTTAAAAAAATTTTTTGCCTAATGTGCAAAATAAAGAGATACTTCTGGAAAACGCACAGAAGTTTAACACAGTACTGTCCGTGAATTGAGTTCGATATCAGTTTACATCACTTTCAAGGATCAATTTATTTGCTTTGAAATGTCAAATGTGGTTTTTGTTTCTTTTAAAGGTCACATTAACAAAATCTAGAATAATTTAAAAATAATTCCAATGAACTTTTGGTTCCAAGTCATCTTGAAATGTAAGTTCACCCCCACAAAAAAAATATTCCATATTAAATGCCAAGTCTGTATATATATTATATATACTTAAATCAGTGCTGACGTCACATCCGGATATGGAGCAGCTCTGTACGGTTGGAAATTAACAATCATAATTGTATTCACTCAATTCCAAACAGCACCATTCCAATCATAAATGAATACTATAACAAAATACTGTGTTAAATTTCGATCGTATTGAGATATTAATTATCAAACCAGCTCATTATCATCATGTGTTCACTTCTGGATATCGAGGCATCTCGGTATCGAGGCAATTTCAAAATCATAATTTTATTGAGGCACTTGTGAAACCTCTTTCCTTCCTTACAACATCTGCTGGGACACCAAAATGTTCCACAGAAGGTTTGGCGGGGCTAGCCCTAAAACTGATGGAGTAGTTTGGGGACGGACAGACGGACACTCCTGTTTTGTAATATACAGGGTGTCCACAAAGTCACGCATCATAGGAAATTATTTAATTGATTATCAGAGGAAATTAAATGATTTAATTCAACAATTAGCCTCGATATGTTGACGATCATTCAGACAAACCTGCTTTTCCATTTACAAACATGTTTTGAGATTGGTGGGACACATTTCGAACAACTGATGAATCCACCCTTACAAATAAATGTTTTGCCTATGATGTGCGACTTTGTGGACACCCTATATATACATACAGTCACGTGAAAAAGTAAGTACACCCCATGTAAAGTTTTGACTTTTTCAACATATTTCAACATACAGCTATTTGATCTTCATTTCAACAATATTGATAGATAAAGGTGATATAATATAACAAATATCATGAAACATTTACATTTTGTAGTCCATTGTATAATTTAAATAAACATAAATGCAAATTTCGCATGTGGAAAAAGTAAGTACACCCCTACATTTATCACTACTTCAAATACCTAAAATTAGAATCAGGTGCACCAGCTCAGGTGCAAATGATTAGAACATCGTTAGAGAGGATCTTGGAGGAACCTGTCTTATTTAAACCTCAGACATTTAGTTTGGTTTGCTCTTTGTTGTTGAAGTGTGCAGCAGCGTCACCATGCTAAGATCAAAAGAGCTCTCTGAGGCCTTCAGAAAGAAGGTTATAGATGCCTACGAGTCTGGGAAGGGATTTTAAAAGATCTCTAAACAATTTGAAATCAATCATTCGACTGTCCGGAAGATCATCTACAAGTGGAGAAGATTCCAAACAACTTCCAACTTGTTCAGGCCAGGCCGCCCCAGCAAGTTCAGCCCGAGAGCAGACTGCAAGATGCTAAAAGAAGTCTCGAAGAACCCCAGAATGTCACCACGGGACCAACAGGTAGCTCTTGCCACTGTTGATGTCAAAGTGCATGAGTCTACCATGAGAAAGAGGCTGCACCTATTTGATCTACATGGGAGGTGTGCCAGGAGGAAACCTTTGCTGTCCAGAAAGAACATCAGGGCAAGACTAAAGTTTGCCAATGAACACCGAGGCAAAGACCAGCACTTCTGGAACAATGTGCTCTGGACAGATGAGTGTAAGGTAGAGCTATTTGGCCACAGTACCAGAAGACATGTTTGGCGAAAATCAAAGACTGCATTTGACCACAAGAACCTGATACCAACTGTAAAGCATGGTGGTGGAAATATTATGGTTTGGGGCAGCTTTGCTGCATCAGGGCCTGGGCAGCTCACCATCATATAATCCACTATTAATTCTTCATTGTACCAGAGGGTGCTTGAGGATAATGTGAGGCCATCTGTCGGAAAGTTGAAGCTCAACCGAAGGTGGACCTTGCAACATGACAATGACCCTAAACATACCAGTAAATCCACCAAGGAATGACTGAAAATAAAGAAATGGAGGGTTCTGGAATGGCCAAGTCAAAGCCTGGATCTAAATCCCTTCGAGATGTTGTGGGGGGATTTGAAACGAGCTGTGCATGCAAGAAACCCCTCAAACAAGAAACCCCTTGATGCCTTGGTATCTCTCCCAGGTTACTCCCTCCTCCGGTATGATAGACCTGAGCCTCGTCCTGGAGGTGGGGTTGCTATCTTTATAAAAAAACTCTCTTCCTCACTCGCCCTCCACTGCCCTCTCTCCACCTCACCCCCAGGAATACCTTTGGCTACGGCTTCTCCTTCGCTCCCACCTTTTGTTCATATGTGTGTTGTACCGTCCACCAATCAGCGATGACTCCATCTACATCTCACTGTCTGATAATATGGACCAACTTCTATCTACCCATCCCAACTCTCTCTTCCTCGTATGTGGTGATTTCAATTGTCACCATGCCAGTTGGCTGGGTGTGGGTACCTCTCTCACCAGCCATGGCTCTTCAGCAAAGGACTTCTGCGACTCACTGGGACTGACACAATCTGTCAATTTCCCGACCCGGATCTCAGTCAACGGAGCATCTTCTCTTCTGGATTTGGTTATGACAAACTTCCCTGAAAATGTCTGCTGCTCTTCTTCTGCTCCAATCGGCTCATCTGATCATGTGCTTGTCAAAGTGGACATCTCTCTGACCATTCTCAGAGAGCCTCCTCAGCGTCGACGAGTCTGGCATTTCACTCAGGCCAACTGGCACGGTCTTCAAGCAGCCATCAATCATCTGGACTGGTCTCCCATCTCTACCGCCTCTGACATCAACTCATCCTGGGAATTCTTTCAAAGTAAATTGCTCTCTCTCATGCACAGATTTATACCATCTCGTCTTCAGTTGTCATACCCTTCCTCCCATCCATGGTACACGGAATCTTGTGGTGAGGCTGTTGCCCTGAAACAACTTGCTTTCGTCTCCTGGAAAGCAAATCCAACGGAAGGAAATCTCATTTCCTTTCACAAAGCCCGAAACAAGTGTGTGTCCACCCTCAGGAGAGCCAGGAAACAATATCTCACCATTCTCAAGACCGAACTCTCTTATCTGTCTCCCTCTTCCAAATCCTGGTGGCGTCTGGTCAAATCTGTTTCTGGTGTTTGTTCCCCCTCCATCCCCTCCCTCACCTCAAACGGCTTAACGGCTGACTCCGCACGTGAAAAAGCTGAATGCCTCAACTCTGTGTTTGCCTCTAAATCTTGTGTCCCAAACCCATCCCTCTCTGTACCCACCGTACCCAGTCGTACCCAGCTGCTCCTGGACTCTGTGTCCTTTCCTCCTGACAAGGTGGAAAAGTTTCTGTCAACCCTCGACTCTGATTCTGCAACTGGTCCTGACGGCATCAGCCCACGGGTCCTAAAATCATGTTCTTCTGCTCTTTCACTCCCTCTTTCTGTTCTCTTCACCCTCTCTTTTGCTCAAGGTCATCTGCCATCTGCTTGGAAATCAGCCAACATCACCGCTTTGCACAAAAAAGGTGCAAAAACAGATCCCAGCAACTACAGACCAATCAGCCTTCTCCCAATTATCAGCAAAGTCATGGAATCCATCATTGCTTCAGATATTAAATCTTTCCTCTTCTCCAATGGCTTGATCTCTGATCATCAATTTGGTTTCAGACCTGGTCACTCTACTCTGGACATGCTGCTTCTGCTTTCTCAACAATGGATGGAGGTCCTCAACGCCAAACAGGAAATTAGAGCTGTCTCCCTTGACATTTCACGTGCCTTCGATACGGTCTGGCACCCTGCTCTGCTCTCCAAACTCTCCTCCTTTGGTATCCATGGAAATCTCCACGCATGGCTGGCGGACTTCCTCTCTGGTCGTAGTCAACGTGTGGCCCTGAATGGGTTTCTCTCATCTCCTCTTCCTGTTCAGGCTGGAGTTCCCCAAGGTAGTGTTCTGGGCCCTGTGCTTTTTCTGGTCTTCATCAATGATCTCTCTGACTCTCTTGAAAATCCTCTCTATCTCTTTGCTGACGACTCTACTCTCTGTCGCTCCATTCCTCATCCCTCAGATCGGCAGTCTGCAGCCTCCTCACTCTCTGCAGACCTGGACAAAATCACAGACTGGTCAAACAAGTGGAACATGTCTTTCAATCCTGACAAATCTCACACTCTTACAATGTCTCTCCGAAAGGACCGACTGGACAACCCTCCCATCTACTTTCTCAACGATCCTCTCCAAGAAGTTCTGTCGCTCAAGCTTTTGGGTCTCACTATCTGCCATGATCTTTCTTGGGAAAACCACATTTCCAAGCTGGCCTCCAAAGCCAGTCGCCGGCTGGGCATCCTCCGTCGTGCGAAGTCCTTCCTTGGCACACCTGAGCTCCTCACCACATACAAGGCTTTCATCCGCAGCTCAATGGAATACTGTTCCCCCCTCTGGGCTGGTGCTCCTGCCTCACACCTTGCTCGGCTTCACGCTGTTGAGGCCAAAGCTTTCAGAATCATTGGAATCTCCTGCGATGTAGTCAACGCCGAGGGCCTTTCACTCACTCACTGCAGGCAGGTTGGTGGTCTTTCTGTCTTCTACCGACTCCTCTCCGGCCTTGCTCCCCCAGCTCTCTCTGTGCTCTGTCCCCCCAATATTCCTTCAGGTCGCACAAGATCTGCCTGCAACCCTCTTATGGTTAAACTGCCAAAGTCTAGGCTCTCTGCTCACCTTCACTCTTTCATTCCCCTTTTCTCCCGCCTCTGGAACAAACTCCCCCACTCCCTTCAATCCCACTCCTCCCTCCAGGTCTTTAAAACAGCTGTTCACCACCATCTCTTATCGTCCCCCATCGAAAACCTTGATCTTTTCTACCCCCGGTAATTCACCCCAGAGTCCTTGCAGTGTTCATATGTTTTAATCCTCTCCCACCTCCCCCCAAGTCCTCCCGATGTCCCTGCTCTCAAATGTTGTGTTTGTGTCCTTCCCCCTCTTCCCCCTCTCTTTTGTGTCCTTCCCCCTCTCTCCCCATCTTGTCTGCCGCTCCCCTTGTTTTTTGTGTTTTGTGTGTCGGTTTGTCTTTTTGTGTGATTAATGTTAGCTCTTTCACGAGCCTCGATCTTGTATACAAAAAAAAAAACAAAAAAAAAAAAACATCGCACAGCTGAAAGAATTCTGCATGGAGGAGTGGGAAAAATTTCTCCCAGTCGATGTCAGAGACTGGTAGACAGTTATAAGAAACGCCTACTTGAGGTTGTTTCTGCCAAAGGGGGCAATACCACCTATTAGAGCCAAGGATGTACTTACTTTTTCCACATGCGAAATTTGCATTGATGTTTATTTCAATTATACAATGGACTACAAAATGTAAATGTTTCATGATATTTGTTATATTATATCACCTTTATCTATCAATATTGTTGAAATGAAGATCAAATAGCTGTATGTTGAAATATGTTGAAAAAATCAAAACTTTACATGGGGTGTACTTACTTTTTCACGTGACTGTATATATATATATATATATATATATATATATATATATATATATATATATATATATATATATATATATATATATATATATATATATATGTTGTCGTGCGACTCCGGTTAACACCAGAGACCGCGGATAGGCCTAAACGGTTTTATTGGAGGTGACGACCAAACACGGATTCGGCTATAAAACACGGGAGGAAGAAGGAAAATGGAAGGCTGCGGGCAAAAGCTTACCTGGATCGCGCCGATGGCAGCTTTGATCCTGCAAGGAAATTAATTCAACCGGGCACAGGTTTAACAGGGAATGGATAATAATTCAAGGGTTTATTAAGGTAAAAAAGGCAAGGACAGGAAAAGCACGCGCCGGTAACTCTAACTCCTAATCGGGATGTCCCCACACAGACTTCGGATACAGACGAGGGAATACGAATTAATGAAAATAACACGTTCGTTATGTGCGTATGTGGTGTGCGAGCTTATCTGTCTTGTCATCTTTCAGGGTATCGTTCACCATGCGGCTCCAAGCTCCGCGCGAATTAATGAAAATAACACGTTCGTTATGTGCGTATGTGGTGTGCGAGCTTATCTGTCTTGTCGTCTTTCAGGGTATCGTTCACCACGCGGCTCCAAGCTCCGCTCATGCTCGCGCGCCACCAGACCTTGCTCCAAATTCCAAAGCACCCACGAGGTCCCACAGCAGGAAAAGCACCGCGCGTCCAACGCAGACTAGCGGCTCCAAGCGAGGTCAATCTTCACACACGATCAGCCTGCCACGTCCCAGTCAGCTCTCACGAAGCAAACGTGCAAGAAGCAAGCGAACTCCACTCGGGCTATGACTCGACTCAACACGGGCTGTGCAAGACGAAGCGCCGGATGTCCAAAAAGGTCTAGCTGCGCAAACAAGAGCACGAACCACAAGAGCCGCAAGAGAGAAAATGTCCTTCGGCGCGCCCTTAAATAACCTTCCCGCGGTGATGACGTCAGCCCTGGCGCGCCACCCAATCAGTGCCCTCCACCATCTCGCCGGCTGGAGGTACCATGCTGCCCCTTCACTCGTTCCCTGTTCCATGGTCATAGCGCGTGGCACTCGATGTGGCGAGGCATGTTGAGGTGTAATTGGCGGTGGCCATCATCGGCGGTGCCGCAGCCTGGTTTCCTTGCCTGTTCGTCTTCCAAAGTCATGTTAGGGAAGGGAATTATTTAGTGTTGCACGAGGGACCTAACTACATGTCTATGTTGGTGTGCATTGCCATAAGGGAAAGGTTTAGCTACCAGGTGTGACACACAGGGGCGCTACTCTTTAATCCCTATGCTACTTATCACTCAAACATCCTGGTATGCTCACAGGTACACTCAAATCGACCAAACGCCTACACATGAAACTTATTACAGGGCAGATTCCTTACCGCAACAGACGAAGCACGTTACCTACACAGATATATCTGGATCTACATATCACTCCCCTACCGACATAACAATATATATATATATATATTGTTACGGACGCGGTTAAGATGTTATTTACCGAGCGGTGGTATTGCCACGACCTAACAGTTCCCCCGATTCTTCCCCAACTCACCCGATTCCACCCAAACGTTGGCCAAATCGCGCTATGCTAAATCAATGATGGAAAGGACACAACGACTGGGATAGATGAAACGACGCAAGGGGTACAGTTCTCAAGACCTCCGGAGGAGGGTATAATTACAGTGGTGGAGAAAAGGGGGTAGATTACAAGGTAGTGAGGTAAAGACACAGAAGAGATAGGCACTTAATTACAGTCTTATCTTAGCCCAGACAGACCACAGACAAACGGAACAAGGTAGACTTACACAGGGATTGATGGCAGGGAGGACAGGTAGGTTGATAGCACAAGGTGCACCTTAGCTCGGGGACAGGATCAAGCACGGTCCAAGAGATGCAGGGAGGTGTCACAGCGCTCGGAAGGGACGTCTCTCTTGCTTCAAGCTCAGCGCGCATCTGACGTCACCTCCCTCTTCCTGCGCATGCTCAGCGGGGAGTGACACGCCCTCGGCTGGTTGGCCCCGCCCCCCTGGGGCCGGTCCGCCGCTTCCATTGGGTGCGGGGGTTACCGGGCTCCGCCCTTGACGAGGAGCTGACAGGGAGCCCCTATTTGGTAACCCCGTCGAGCACATGTTCGATGGCGGCTTGTTGGGAAGGCCTCGTGCCCTCCCAACACCCCCTACCAACCAAGCCGGAGTGAGGACGCGCACTCCCTGTGCACACCGCTGCCGTTGCTGTTGTTGTTGTTGTTGCTGAACCGTGAGGAAGAGCTGCGGGGAGGTATTGGGAGGTCCTAAGCTTCCTAACGGTGCCATACAATCACATTCTGGTGCAACGAAGGGTCAGAATTAATGGAAACGAGTCCTTAACTGACATAGACTAAGAATAACTAGCAAGGTGTCCTATAGTTGTCTTACATGAGATGCGGTGAACCTGGGCACGACATTTAATGGGGGAAATAGGGGGAGGTCGGGTCTACAGAGTGATGTTTACAGCAAATGGGACTAGGGAATGGGGGATTGGGAAGTATTGAGGAAATAGGGGAATATTTACAAGCGGATATGGATGGATGCAAATCCCATATCCGCAACATTGCACCCTTCTCTACCTCGGGGCGTCCCTACCCGATAAATTTTTACCTACGTTAGTGTGGCACTCAGATGTAGTTCCCTCTACTATTAACTCAACCCTGAGTGCGACAGTTTTACAGATGTTCACAAATGAGTAAATATGTCCCCCTGCGACGTTGCACCCTTCTCCTAACAGAAACACACCCACAGGATAACCGAATCGCAGAAAGCATCCTCAAACTAAACATACAGCCGGTAGGGAGCATCATTTATACAAGACTGATATTTACACTACGATCCAGGACCTGTTCTTTGAGGAACACATGCAGATGTTATGCAGAGGGAGAGCACGCATGCCAGCATCGATACACCAACCCACGAGTGCCCTGTGGCCCTACGGCCTTTAATAATGTGCAGAGCACCCCGTCCAAGCACCAAAAGCACCACCCCATTACGCACAGTCAGCACCATCCGGTGCACCAATAAAGTGTTCATAAAAATGCACAATTAAGTGTCCATGGTCACCGGTGGTGTCGCAGCCGGCCGATGTTCTGCCGCTGGTCTTGCCTTCATGGAGTGCACTTGGCCTTCTGGCTTCTTTAGAAATAAAGAAAGGCGCCAACCGCGTCCATTTCTGAATTGTGGCCGTCAGGGGGGCCAACTAAAAGTGGTTCACCTGTATGGCATAGGTGCCACGTTGACCCAGAGGTCCATCCACGGGTGGTGCTTGACCGCAAAAGAACTGCGGTCCATTGTGGGCGGCCACAAAAATTGCGGTCCATATGGTGTATCGATCCAGGCAGCAAGCAGCGGAAGTACAGGCCCACAACTGCGGAGCCAGCACCTCTCTCTCCTCTCTCTCTGCCCCAAAGCCAGATCCTCGGAGGTGGGAGACAAAAGAAGACAAGTGAGTAAGGTGGTAAGGGCGCAAAAGTGCACGCAATTCAAGGTAATGCACACTGGGGGCACATGGGAACCAGGTGAGACAGGTACGTTCCTACCGTACGCCCCCCCCCCACCAGGTAACCTACATTGCCCCTCCCTTACCCCTTACTGTATCCACAAAACACAACACTACCCATAAACATCTACTTTACACATCAACAAACGTCCCTACTGTCTTCCCCGTTCCTCCCATAAACCAAATTCGTCTTCTCTCCCTCCTAACCAATCAAATTTGCCATTTCCAACTCTCATCAAAATTTGCCATCTCCAACTCAACATCAAAACTTGCCATCACCAATTCATCATCAGTCCCTCCTAAGGAGGGAGAGATGGAATCACCCCAATGTCTCATCCACGTCGTGATGCGTCTCACAAATCCACACAGCAATTCTCCTTTCCTGCAACACAGAACAAAGGAACACAGGTGTGGAGTCATCATCACCACCTCAGGTAAGTGGCTGCGTATGGTGCGACAGGTTCATCAATCCTAACTATTTCCTAAATGACTTTAACAACTTTACATTACCCGGGGTCTTTCTCCTGCCAAACCATTGGCCCTCATTACTCTATGTGGTTCGAAGAACCAAAATCCCATTGACCATCTGTGGTGCACACCATCAATTTGGGTCTCACTCCCCGATTCAACACTCGGTGCCCCCGCACAATTTCGGTGGCTGGGTCGTGTGACGCTCCCAGCTGGTCCGCCCACCTGCACACCTCCACCACTGTTGTTCCCTACCGAGCTCACCTGCTCCTCACCCTAACCTAACTAACTGGGGAAGGCCCTCTCGCACTCTCACCCCCTCAGTGCCCTCTCTGGCACGGGCTGCCCGATCCACACCCGGGATCCTCAGGCACCCACTGACACTAACGGCTCCCAGAGCCCACCTGCGGCCTCACCTGGCCGACATCTAACAGTGGCGGAGTGCCCAACCATTCACACTCATACTAACAGGCCACACGACCAGCCAATTTCACCACACCAATGCACCCATCCACAATACCATTCTGCGACCGCACCACAAATGCCAATATCCAACCACAATTTACCTATACCTTCTAACTATTCTTTAAACTACCCTCCCCGGGTACTCGTGAAAAGGGGTCCACTCTTCCCCCATCCACACCTTCGCACCATGCACACCACTCCGTACCACTTACTCCAACTCTCTCCACACCACTCATTCTCTGCTCCATATATTCCACACACCTGTACTTGCACACCTGTGCTCTCATACTTGGTGCCGCCTGCACCCTTCTCTCCCCCAAGCGCATTCGCGCTGATCCACAACACTCACGACTCACCATGACACTCATCCGCAATGCTCTCTCATTCATCACTTGTACACTCACACACACCTCGGAGCATTGCCTCACCGATGCCTCATTTGAAGCTGCTCATCAGCACTTCCATTCACACTACATCATCTACTCTGTCTACTCCCTTCTAAAACTCGCGCTCCTCCGTCTTCCCTTACACTCAGCGCTCCCACGTCATTATCAAACACTAAGCTACTACGTCCCCACTACAGGTACCAAGTCTCTTACTTAAATCTGGTCACCTATAGTCACCTCTAGTCCCTATCATTATAACCTAACCCACCCGGGCTAGTTTTCACTGCCATACACCCCATAATCTATAGCGCATCTGCCCCCCCTTTCTGTGAGGGATGGTGGATTGGCCATCTCATCACATGGGGCATCTCCCACTACCAATTTGCACATCAAATTTCAACAAATCAAAAATTTGCCAATCACTACCCATCATCTGCCAATCATTACTGCCAATCCTTTGCCAATCATCAAATTTTGTTTTTCTAATTTCGGGGCCAAAACACTATCCTCGTCATTACAGTCTACTTACTAACGCCTCTCGGTGCGCCAATTCACTTCTAAAGCTCGGCTTCGTACAGCCAAGCCATGAATGCGGGTTGTTTGGTGCCAGCGGCTGGATACGTCCCGCATTCGGTGCAGGGAAGGAGGTTTACCCGGGCCGAGGTCCCACGCAGCATCTCGGCACGGAGCCATCCCATGGCCCGATCTCGACCTGCCGGAATGCCTCAACAAAAAGTGGTCGCCATGACGACCCTTCCTATCGGGCTGCCCGCTCCGCCTAGTGGAGCACGGACGCGGCCGTTCAAAGCGAGGCCCAGCGTGGATCGCGTACGGCGGTCCTTTCGAACCCGCCGTGGCTCGGATCCCCGCTGGTTCTCGCGGCACGCGAAGCCCGGCACGCACCGAGGGCCCGATTCGGCTATAAGTCGCTCTAACCGCTAACCCGGTTACCGTCGATGCCTCACCTGCATGCTTACACGCATACGCTACCCCTTTCTTGCTCATACATCCAGCCGTTTCCCTGCTCTTGGTCATTGCACCTTCTCTTACACACCCAGGTACACTCGTTCCACTCACAGACTTGGTCACACACCTGACCACCGAACACCTTGGCACACATTCGTCGCTCGCACACCTCACCAACACACCTCTTCGCGCCCACTCCTCGGTCACCTCCTCTGTGACAATCACAGGTGTGCTCTCACTCGCACACCCACCCACGTGCCTCACGACCAACTCAAGTGTGCATTCCCACACACGCTCTACCATTCCAGGTGTGCATACTTCCATTCCAGGTGTACATCCTCGCTCACCTGTCACAACCAACTCACGCTCCGTGTCACTCTCACTACTTTCACCTCCATTCTTGACAGCGCACTCACCCTTACTCTCGACAGCGCACTCTTTCCTCATGCACCCGTCCGTTACACACCTTTCTTGCGCACACTCTTGCGCACACTCTTTCATTACTTCCTCCGTAACACTCACCACAGGTGTACACTCTTCCTTACTTTTGACAGCGCACTCTTTCCTCATGCACCCCAGAGTCGGACTTTCTCGCACACCTCCTTTTTCGCACACCAGACCTGTCGCACACTTCACCAACGGCCTCTCACGAACACCCGGGTCCATCTCGACCCCCAAGCTTATTAAATCACCTGGCGCATCATACGCACGACCATATTGGTCACCACTTACACCGGGTCCTCTTTCTCTTCGCTTCTCCTCCATCACCTGCGAATCCCTCATCCGGTTAATGAGCACATCATCATGATCCGAACACAGACTTTGGACCAATTCCTTTACTTCCTCTTTGATCTCTTTCTTATCCTCTCTCCGTCGCTTCTTAATTTCGCTCACCCCTTCTTCCACTTCTTCTAATTTCTGCTTCACCTCCTTCATCTCCTCGTGCGCCCCCTTAAGTTCTTCCTCTAACTCCACCTTATTTTTTTCTATGTGCTCCCGCACCTCCCGCTCTTTAACCTCCATCACCTCTACCACCTTGTTCATTTTCCTCGTCAGGTCCTCATGTACCGTCTGACACTCTTTTTTAATTACCCCTACGTCCTTTTTCATCTCCTTCTGTGTTGATTTTAATCCCTCTATTACCGCTGTGTTCTTCTTTACCTGGTCCCCCAACTCCTTTTGTCCCACTGTCAGCTGTTCTACTCCCAGCGTCAACTCCTCTATACCACCTTGCAATTTTACAGTCCCCTTTCTCACCTCCTTCTCCATGCGCTCCTTACAGTGCCTCACCTCCTCGCGCACTCCTCCGACCTCCTCACTCACACCTCTTCTGATCTCTTCTCCCATCACTTGCATCTCCTGCCCAGATGCCACCCTCATCTGCTCCATTTCCTCCCTGTGAGCATCCAATTTAGTTTCTACCCCCATTCTGACCCCCTCTATCTGCTGCCCCATTTGTTTAACTTCCCTTTCCGCTTGGTACCTCATGTCCCTCAATTTGCCTTCCATACTATTTTCTAACCCCTCTATCCCCTTTTTCATCCCTTCCATTTGATTCTCTTGAGCGGCCATTCTGTTTTCTAACCCCGTTAACCCCTCCTGTATTTCCCCGAATCTATTGTCTAATCCCTCTATTCTACTCCCTAACCCTCCGATCTGGGCCCCCATGTCATTCCTCAATTTCTCGCTATTGGACCCCATCCTTTGTTCTAACCGTTCCCCCATTTCTCCCATTTTGCCCCCCATTTCGCCCCCCAATCGCTCACTATCAGCCCTCATTTGCTCACTCTGAGCATCCATTCGGTTCCCCATTACCCCCAATTGCTCACTCTGAGCCCTCGCTCCGTCCCTCATTACCCCCATCATTCTGCTTTCCAATTCTGCTCCATTCTTGTCCATAAGGGCCTTCATTTGTATAAAAAAAAGGTTCAAATCCACCAGCGGCGCTGCTACGGTCGCGGGCGCGGTCGCCGTAGCCATGTGCGAGGCGCCATTTTGCGCACCCGTAACCTCGTGCGCGAGGACGCCATTTTGCGAACCTGCCGCCCTCACTGCTTCGCTCTCCTCATGTCCCTCAATTTGGTCCTGGATCGACCCTGCCTCATTCTCCTCTACCGGAACCCAGCCGTCTTGATCTCCCATAGCGCGACTTTCAAAATTCGGGTTTTGTAAAACAAAATCAAATTTCGGTGACTTGTAATTTTGAGCGCGTTAAGCGCGCTTCGGGTCCGTATCCCACTCCTGACACCAATTGTTACGGACGCGGTTAAGATGTTATTTACCGAGCGGTGGTATTGCCGCGACCTAACAGTTCCCCCGATTCTTCCCCAACTCACCCGATTCCACCCAAACGTTGGCCAAATCGCGCTATGCTAAATCAATGATGGAAAGGACACAACGACTGGGATAGATGAAACGACGCAAGGGGTACAGTTCTCAAGACCTCCGGAGGAGGGTATAATTACAGTGGTGGAGAAAAGGGGGTAGATTACAAGGTAGTGAGGTAAAGACACAGAAGAGATAGGCACTTAATTACAGTCTTATCTTAGCCCAGACAGACCACAGACAAACGGAACAAGGTAGACTTACACAGGGATTGATGGCAGGGAGGACAGGTAGGTTGATAGCACAAGGTGCACCTTGGCTCGGGGACAGGATCAAGCACGGTCCAAGAGATGCAGGGAGGTGTCACAGCGCTCGGAAGGGACGTCTCTTTTGCTTCAAGCTCAGCGCGCATCTGACGTCACCTCCCTCTTCCTGCGCATGCTCAGCGGGGAGTGACACGCCCTCGGCTGGTTGGCTCCGCCCCCCTGGGGCCGGTCCGCCGCTTCCATTGGGTGCGGGGGTTACCGGGCTCCGCCCTTGACGAGGAGCTGACAGGGAGCCCCTATTTGGTAACCCCGTCGAGCACATGTTCGATGGCGGCTCGTTGGGAAGGCCTTGTGCCCTCCCAACACCCCCTACCAACCAAGCCGGAGTGAGGACGCGCACTCCCTGTGCACGCCGCTGCCGTTGCTGTTGTTGCTGAACCGTGAGGAAGAGCTGCGGGGAGGTATTGGGAGGTCCTAAGCTTCCTAACGGTGCCATACAATCACATTCTGGTGCAACGAAGGGTCAGAAT